>NC_133326.1:220008889-220318297 GCF_042186555.1 Aquarana catesbeiana | reverse complement strand
GGTCGTGGAGAGATGCATAATATCACAATAAGCTAACGCGTTTCAAAGGGAAAGTCCCTTCTTCATCAGAGCTATGCGATGATCCCTCTTCAGCAGTCACTCCTTATAAATGCCTGAGTATCAATGAAACAAGGGTGGGATATAATGCTCCTCCCCCTCAGGGGATCCCTCCCTCTTAAGCACTCCAATTGGTAAACAGAGAGTGGTATGTGTAATAGATGGTAATGATAATAGTAATAAAAACATATACATACACGCATACATATGCATACACATACACATGTACACAAGCAGCATGAACCAAAACATATTATGCATTATGTATTGAGCATATACACATATATACTCATACACACTAAAAAGCAAGCTGAACCGTTCAGGATGAAACAGAGCGTGCCAAGCACATAAAATGCGACAGACGACATAAGCGTAGGGTGTACCAGATGTAAAATTAATGGTAGGCAAAAATATATACATAGTGGGTGGGAACCTCCCACTACCACAAGTGCACAAGTCTCATCACACAAATCAAGCGCTATAGCAGATAAAATCTTGAATATATGTGCCAAATAGAGGTGAAAAAGTTTGTACCTATAATGTGATCAGGAGGAATGCAGGTGGAGCCCCTCTGTACCCACCGGTTCCCACCCACTGCGTATATATTTTTGCCTACCATTAATTTTACATCTGGTACACCCTACGCTTATGTCGTCTGTCGCATTTTATGTGCTTGGCACGCTCTGTTTCATCCCGAACGGTTCAACTTGCTTTTTAGTGTGTATGAGTATATATGGGTATATGCTCAATACATAATATGTTTTGGTTCATGCTGCTTGTGTACATGTGTATGCATATGTATGCACATGTATGCGTGTATGTATATGTTTTTATTACTATTATCATTACCATCTATTACACATACCATTCTCTGTTTACCAATTGGAGTGCCTAAGAGGGAGGGATCCCCTGAGGGGGAGGAGCATTATATCCCACCCTTGTTTCATTGATACTCAGGCATTTATAAGGAGTGACTGCTGAAGAGGGATCATCGCATAGCTCTGATGAAGAAGGGACTTTCCCTTCGAAACGCGTTAGCTTATTGTGATATTATGCATCTCTCCACGACCCTTTGAAGGCATCGCTTATCCTAAAGTCGCATGCATATTGGCTGTCGGTACACTTCGTGTTGTGCCTCCTCCACCCATTGCTTGTGAGTTGTTTCAATTTAATTATTTTAATAAATTTTTTTTTAAAAAAAAGTTAATACACAAGGCTGGTGCGCCCTTGTTTTTCTTTTATTTCGGTTTGCACTAGGATTCCCCATCCTTGAGGGTAGCAAAGCCTGTGTTGACGCATCTCTCTATGGTGGTCCACCTGTGCACAGGAGTTGTTTTCTGTTTGCTTTTATAGTGTTGTCCCTGGCTTCTCTGCCAGGGACAAACCCCACTTGATCTAGACCCACCCAGGCTGGAACATGGTAGGACAAACGTGTCGCCAAGACCTTGGAGAACAGCTTGACGTCCACCTTAAGAAGACAAATCGGATGTAATTGGCGACGTTGCTAGGTTCTCTCCCTTCTTTATGAATAAACAAAATAAATGCCTCAAGGAGGCTCTCTGTGGTGCAGGGCACAGTAGACAAGGAATTAAAAGCCTTAAGAAAGCCAGAGACCAGAGAGTCGGAGAATACGTTATAATATTGTCCCAGTAGACCATCTGGGCCTGGGCATTTACCTGGTTTCATAGTCTTCAGAGCTAATGTCCATTCTTCTTCCATCAGAGGGGCCTCCAAAGCCTCCGAGTCCTCTACAGATAGGGCAGGGGACCATATTGTCGCAAGAATTCTTGTATCAGCTCAGCACGATTACTCACTAATGCTAGACCAGATTCACTGGAATTTAGGTCATACAGCTTAGTATAGAAGTTGGGAAACATCCTAATTTTTAGAGTGGGTCACACCCAATGTATCTATAATATGGTGAATTGTGGAAGCAAGCGTGCACTGCAGAGTGGCCCTAGCCAGAAGTCTACTTGTTTTTTTTCCCTTGTTCACAGAACAATTTCTGGGTTAAGATATTCCGGCAACGTGCCCTTTTAAAGAGGTCTTCTAATAAGAGCGAGCGTGTTTCCTCCAATTCCTGTGCTATCTTAAGTGCCTGTAAATGTTTGTGTTGGGCTTCCAGCTTACCAACCTTATCGGAAAGTTCCACTACTAGAGTTTGGCTTTCTTTTTAATTCCAAGCTGCTATGGAAAGCAAGTGACCTCTTATGACACATTTGTGTGCCTCCCACTGTGTCATATAGAAAGCATCTGGGGTGTCATTTCGGTGAAAAAAGTCACCAATCTCCTAAGAGGGAATATCTTCAATGTGTAAGTTTTGTGCTGATGTATTCTTTGTTTTTTATACCTTTTTATTGTTGTTTGCAATAAAGGATGGATTTTAAATATACGCCTTGTGAAATGAATTATATGTTGTCTTCCTTTAAAATCACAGGGGCTTTTGTGTTTCACACTTCCAGGTTTTTCCTACACCTCCCTTTCTGTCCCTCTGCTCTTTTGAAGTTCACAGTATTCATCTTTTTTATCCAGTTGGTCTGAGGATTGCAGTAATTAACCAGCCTCCTGGCTCAGTGTCATGCTTTCTTGATGACTTCTCTGCAGGGCTATCCTACTTTCTCTCCTCCTCCTCTCCGGCATCATCCTCTATGACTGACATTCCAGTCAATACTAACACCTCAGACACTTCTCAACTACTCAACCTAACCTCCTCTTTTAACCTAACACAATGGACACAAAACCACTACTCACTCCAATGGCAACACCCTCGACCTTGAATTCTCCCACCTCTACACTCTCTGAAACTTCTCTAACACCTCTTTTCTTCTTTCCGATCATAACCTTTTAGTTTCACACTCTTCCTGTCTCAAACCTCCTATGCTTCCAACCAGCAAACAGCTACCTGTAGAAAACTTGGCTACCTTAACACTTTCCTTTTTCAATGCTATTGACTTCTTTTATGACAAAATCACACCCCTGTCCCACCCAGACATGCCCACATCTGTCTACGACAACCTGTGGTCATCCTTTCTAGACACACTTGCTCATTTCTCTACATGCAGAACCAGGCCTCAACTGCTACAACCCTGGCAAACCGAGGACATCAGAAATCTCAAGAGACAAGACTTCACCCTCTACAAATCTGCTCCTCTAAAATCAAACTCCTACATTACTCTCTTCAAACTCCTCATCTAATCCTCAACTTTTTTCTACCCTTTATTTCTTTACTTTACCCCCCTCACTAATCTACTTACTTCCCAGGAGATTGCCAGTCATTTCAAAAACAAGATCGACAATTTGTGATATTTCGCTTTCCCCTCCAACCAACATACCAGATCTAACCACCATACTCAACACTTTTCTCCTTCAAATGTGTTACCGCAGAGGAAGTTATCACATTCCTTTCAAAGGTCCACCTCACCACCTGTCTCCTCACAACTACTACCGCCCCTTCCTGCTCTATCCTACATTCAAGCTTCTTGAATACCTTGTCCACAACCATGAGAGTTACTACCACACTAACAAACTTCTCGATCCCCTACAGTCTGGCTTTTGCTCTTGGCACTGAAACTTCCCTACTAAAACCCATTAATGACCTACTAATTGCTAAAACCAATGCCCGTACTCCTATTCTTAGACCTTTCACTAGGCCATTACTATTTACCTGTACCTAGTGCAGAATATTTGAATATTGGGCCTCATCATGAAACAGTCAATAGATCTGGTAGCTATGAATGATTACTAATGTAAAGAACAAAATACTAATAGAACTATCCCCACCCAACTCAAAATAAATCCCTAATCCCCTATTGGAGAGCAGCTAATGCCCGAGTTGAAACACCAAATCAAAAATAATAAAATTAAAAATTATAATAATGCAGTATTTGTCCTCTTCAGCTATCTATAGACCTCTTATATCCTAAATTTGGTAGTGTCAAGTAGTGGTAGTGTAGTGGCAAGTGTCACTAAACTCGCATAATTAAAATCAATACATGCTGTATTACATGCTGTTCATAAACTATGGGATTACTTTTCTGTATTCTACAAAAAACCTGGTTGATCCTACTGTTCTCTATCGCTCCCTTCTGTCCATGTTCCCACTGGAGTTGCGGATTTTGCAGAACAGTGTTGGTAGCTAGTGCTTTGTTTTCAGTGTATTTTCCACTTTGAGCATTTTCTCCCTATCACATCTGAGCAGCTTTTGTGACCAGTGGCGTAGTGTGGGTTGTCAGCACCCAGGGCAAAGCAAGTAATGTGCACCCCCCTAACCCATGGACTTTTAGCACTCCCCGATTCCCTTTCACTAGTACAATATTAAACCCCTTACCCCCCGGTCACGTGACGAGCAATGCCTGCCCACCCACTGGCCAAACAAAGGAAGCTGCAGATGAGAGGAGGCTCAGGAGGAGCCCGTCTACTGAGCCAAGTTTTCCCCTAATTACTGTAAAAAAAATACAGCAAAGCAGGCAGATTGTGGATGTGTGTTCCTGATTAGGAAAAAAGGTACTTTTTTTTAATTACAATTACAGTGCTATCATATACAGATATATAATGCAAATTAAACAGTGTGTGTTTATTATCACTTTAACCAATGTGCCACATAAAACAACTGGATTCCCCCCATCAACAGAGTCAGTGTTGATGGGGAAATCCCTCTCACAGCACTAGTGTATTCTGCCGGTGGGGAGCCAGCAGAACACAATAATTAGTGTTGCCGGCTATAGCCTGTTCCCAAAACTTGCAGTGTTGAAGGAAAAGGCAAATATGCATTCAATCAATAGCTTCTTACCATCAGCACATATCGAGTAGAACATAGAAAATGGAAAATTGTATACTCACCTTTCCGTAATCTTCCTTTCCTGTCGCATCTTGGGTTCTGACTCCGCCCCCACAACCTGATAGGACTGAATAGCTATAAATCCTAGAGAGCGCCCCTCCCGCAGTATTCTCTGTATGGAAATATATATATAAAATATATATATATACATATATAGCTGGGAGGCTTATCTCTTGGTTAAAATGAAAAGGAGGAGAATACTATTGGGATGAAATGGTCAGAAGGTCTTAGGACTACCCCTGTCTGGATAGAAGATTAAGTAGGGCTCTTTTGCCAGTAAAGCTTGCATTTCCATCCCGGTCCCATAGGGAGATGTTTTTGATTGGAAAAAAGGGATTTTGAGACAAGGCTTCCAAAACTATTGAAAGGTCCCATGCCGGGAAGGTAGGCTTCCTTAGGAGGCCTTAACTTTAGACAGGCTTTTGGAATTGGATGACAAAAGGGTTTTGGGCCCACTTATCTCCTGGCATAGCTGATAATGCTGTCACTTGCACTTTTAGAGTACTTGATCCGAGGCCTTTTTCCAGGCCTGACTGGAGGAATTCAAGAATTTGTGATACTACTGGTGAAAATGAGTTCCAAGATTGCTGTTGTGCAAATGAGACAAATTTCTCCCAAATCCTTCTGTAAGTACTGTTGGTTGTGGCCTTCCTGGCTTGGAGTAGCGTTTCTACCACTTTCTGAGAACACCCCTGATCTAGGAACCTAGACCTTTCAGCCTCCATGCCATCAAATGTAACCTTTCTGGTGTCGGATGAAGAAGCTGGCTTTGGGAAAGGAAGTCCGCTGTGATCGGAAGAGGCAACGGGTTCTCTGTGTTCAGCTGGAGAAGAGTTGTAAACCATGGCCTTTTCAGCCAAAAGGGTATCACTGCTACCACTGTTGACGTTGACCTCTTGAGCCTGAGCTATGAGAGGCGTCGGAGGGAAGATGTAACCCAGTCGGAAGTCCAAGGGGTGTAGCAGACAGTGTACTCCCTCTTTCCCAAAGGGACGGGGACTCCTGAAAGATATCTCTGGCATTTCGCGTTCGCTGGTGTTGCTGCTAGATTTATGTTCGGCATACTCCAGGTCTGAGTTATGAGGGAAAAAGCTTGATGACTCAGCAAGCACTCGTTGGATAGGAAATTTCTGCTTAGGGCGTCGGCAAGCCGATTCTGGACTCCTGGAATGTACACCACCCTTAGGTCTGCTAGATTCAATTTTGCCCATTTGAGAATGGGATGAGCTTCCTCCATCATGGAACGACTTCTGGTGCCTCCCTGTCTGTTGATGTAGGCGACTGCAACTTTGTTGTCCATTCATAACAAGACCTCCTTTTCCCTTAGGAAGGGGTCGACAGCTAAAAGTGCTTGAAAGGCTGCTCTCATCTCTTGTATGTTTGATACAACATTCTGCGTGGTGAATGGCCTATGACCCTGGACTGCATGGTACTGGTAGTGCGCTCCCCATCCCTCCGTGCTGGCATCCGATGAGACCACCTCCTGAAGAGGGGGAACTATGTGCCTGAATTTCTTAAGATTGTGCACCGGCGTCCACCACCATACTGACCGTTTCACTTCTTTGGAGACAACAATTGGTTGAAGCATAGACCCTCCGTTCCACTGTCTCAGAAACAAGATTTGAAATGGCCTTATGTGCCACTGTGCCCATTGAACCATTGGAATGGTTGCCGACATTGAACCCAGAGTGCTGAGACTAGCAATAACACTACAGGCCAAAGCGTGCAACAGTTTCCGCATTTATTGGATCAAGGGGGGTATCTTCTCCTGAGGAAATTCTATGGTGTTCAACTGGGTGTCCAGTTCTGCTCCCAGAAAGATCATTCTCTGTGTGGGTTGGAGATTGCTCTTTCCCCAATTTATCAGCCATCCGAAACTCTGCAGAGTGGAAATCAATACTCTCAGATGGTAAATGAGGGATTCCTGGTTGTCTGATAGTAGGAGGATGTCATCCAGATAGTGGACTCCTAAATCCTTCTCCCACAGGAAGGCTATTACCGGTAACAGGACATTCGTGAATGTTCTGGGAGCAGTGGAAAATCCAAATGGAAGGCATTGAAACTGAAAATGCTGATGGTTTACCGTAAACCGAAGGAACTTCTGAAACGCGATGTGTATGGGGATATGAAGAAATGCATCTGACAAATCTACGGATAGCATCCAATCTCCTATATTTATGGCATGAAGGATCGACTGTAGGATTTCCATCTTGAATACTTCTACTAAAATTCTCTTGTTGAGGTTCTTTAGGTCTAGAACTGGATGCAGATCCCCTGTTTTTTTCTTTACCAAAAATAGTGTGGAGTAGAATAGAACCCCTTACCTCTGTGGAGCAAAGGTACCTCCACTATTGCACGTTTCTGAAGTAGATCCTGAACGTATTTTACTAGTAACATTCTCTTTTCTTGTGATGCTGATAACCTGATCACACAAAACTGGTCTCTCGGGATCCCATTTTTGATCTTCCATCTGTGGCCGAATTGGATGGTAGCCACCGTCCAAGGATCTTTTATGGTTTCCGCCCAGACCTGCTTGAATTTCTTGAGCCTGGCTCCTACCACAGCAGGTTGGACGGGCACACCTTCAAAAAGACTTCTGATCTCCTGTGGCAAAAGGTTTTGGTTTCTGGAACTTTAAGCAGGATGTCTGGGGGTTCCTCCAGTTACTCCTGTACTCTTTCCCGGGTCTGTAGGATTTTGCCTCCCTGTATCTTTGTGGAAGATTACGTCTAAAAGGTGGTGGCTTTTGTTGCTTTGGTCTCCTGTCTGAAGGGATAAGCCCTGATTTCCCACCAGTAACTTTTGATATGGCTGTGTCCAGTTTTTCCGTCGTATGGAATTTTACACCAGTTGGTCTTTGAGGCAGCGTCCGCTGCCCAGGGCTTCAGCCACAATGCTCTTCTGGCTATTACTGAAGCCAACATTGCTCTTGGAGAGGATCTGATTGTAGCCACTGAAGCTTCCACAACAAAATCTCCGGTGAGACTAAGCTCCTGAAGGGCTGTGATTACCTTGTCTTGATCTGCCCCTTCTATGATTAGTGTCTCAATTTTGTCAGATCAGCTGGAGATGGCTCTTCCTACTGCTGCTAGTACCACGGCTGGTCTACAGGTAAGCTCTCTTTAGAGCGAGATCGATCTATCGGTCTAACACATCCCTGAACTTTACCGCGTCCTCAATGGGTAGTGTTACGTGCCTGGCCAAACGCATAAGTGATGCATCTACCACTGGAGGTGATACCAAAGGGCTTACGTTAGGCTCCTTAAGTGGGTAAAGCTTTGCTAGTCTTTTCAAGACTGGTATTTTTTTCCGGCTTTTGCCACTCCTCTCTGATCAGGTCCTCCAATTCGTAAATTAATGGAAATGCTTCTGGGCCTTTAAGATTTGGAAAATATTTTTTTCAATTTCTGTGGGGCTTCTTCAGGCTCCTCCCAACAGATTTCATCCTTTACCAATTTTACAAATGGTTCTATTAGCGAGAAATCGAAACCAGCTGAGACCTCCAAGTCTTCGCTGTCAGATGAGGCTTCTGACTTCTTTGATGTGCTTGGAGTAGCTTGCGAGGTACTCTGAACAAGTTTGTCTGCTTCCGGAGCTGAAACTTGCAGGATTGACTCTCTAACAGACTCCCTGATTAGGTCTGTCACCTCCCTGGCCTCCGACTCTCTCTCTCTAGTAGCTCCCTCGAAGCACGTACGGAAGGCCAATTTTTCTGGAAGCACTACGGCGCCACAGACCCAGCAGGAATTTGCAGCTGGACGGGAACGATAGCTAGGTGATGATGGCCTGCGCGAAGGGGATCTCCTATAGTAGGAGTGACTATGCCATGAGTATGATTTTGAATGGCTTCTTCTGCGATCTGAGCGGCTTCTTCTGTGTGATTTTTCCCTGCGTCTTGTGTTTGATGACTTCAAAGACCTGATGGGGCTGTCCAATAAGGCAAGATTAGTGGCAGGCTCTCTATTTCTATCTTCACTACTTACCAATCCGTCCCCCCCTTACTTATTAGGCTGTGGGTCGTCTGCTGGGGCAGCGGCCTCCATGAACAGTGATAGAAAATTCCACCTGAAAATGGATGGAGGAAGTGAGTTACATGCAGACAGAAGTAGCAGGAAACTACCCAAGAGAATCACCACAAAGAGTTCTGCTTACCTACTGGAGAGGGATATAAACAGGTGCAGGTAGATGATGGCTACTAGCAGGGGATAGCACAGGATCGGGTGCAGATGTGTGTACTGCTGACACTAAGTGAAATGGGGAACACAGGCTTTTAAATCTGCTGCCGTCGCGATGGGGATGACGTCCCGCCTGCGTACCCGTGTGGCGAGGAAACTGGCGCCATCTTGGAGACTGGTAATACAGATATTCGGCTGCGTCACTGCCGTCCACACATGCGCAGAAGCGATCTGGCGCAATTGCTAGAGATAGCTAAGTGTTGTGGAACTACAGGGCTCAGAGGACCCGCTGGAGAAAAAGGAAGTGCACAGAAATGAAACTGCAGGCCGCTGCATACAAACTAAGGCCATTTATGGCTTGTGAAATGCCAGGCAACATACCCTTGAGACCACCAGAGTGGGGTTCCTTCCATCTAGCTCGTTTAGAGGCTGTACAGGTAAGGACTTCCACCCAGGAGAGGCTTGAACCTGGCTGGGGTGAAAGCAGTAAGGGGTGCCGATCCATTCGGTCCTGGCAGGTGAGGAAAAAAGGAGAATATTGCGGGAGGGGCCCTCTCTAGGTTTATAGCTATTCGTTCCTATCAGGTTGTGGGGGCGGAGTCACAACCCAAAGTGTATGCTGCCATGATGCGACAAGAAACAGACGGACTATTAATTTAGTATAATAAAACAATTATGTATAGCACTGAATTGAATCACCTAGTTAGCTCAATGTTGCAAACAGCATATTTCCCCCTTCATATAAAATGTAAACTAAAGCTCCTGCAAATGGCATATTAGAAATATAGCATCTAGCAAGTTAGTAAGAAGTTACTACAATTAAGTTTTGCTAATAATCAAAGTTCTTTACTGTATACCTTGATAAATGGCTTTACATTAAAAAAAAAAAAAAAAAAACTGATATAAGGAAACATTAGGGTTGGTCAGGGTTGCTTTATTTTCTATTAATGTGCTTATTCTCCTGTTGCACGAATACATGTGTGCAGGTAATGCACTGACATGAACATAATTAGATAAATAGCCCATGATTACTTACATGAGGTTTTGTACAACCTCTGGTTAGAACTTTAACATTACTACATTAACCTCTATTACTTTTAAACAGACGATCAGGCAGAGTGCAAGTGATAAGACTAAAGTCATTCCAGCTAAATATGTCTGCAGTTATCGTGTTCTGCAAATAAACCATATAGATGAATCATAGGACTAATCAACAGAATTGACAGACATCCTTGGGTTATATTATTCAAACAATAGCACAAATGAATGCAATGAAAAGAATATATTATATATACACACACACATATATACAGTACCTCACAAGAGTGAGTACACCCCTCACATTTTTGTAAATATTTTAATATATCTTTTCATGTGACAACACTGAAGAAATTACACTTTGCTACAATGTAAAGTAGTGAGTGTACAGCTTGTATAACAGTATAAATTTGCTGTCCCCGCAAAATAACTCAACACAGCGCCATTAACGTCTAAACCGCTGGCAACAAAAGTGAGTACACCCCTAAGTGAAAATTTCCAAATTGGGCCCAATTAGACATTTTCCCTTCCTGGTATCATGTGACTCGATAGTGTTACAAGGTCTCAGGTGTGAATGGGGAGCAGGTGTGAAATTTGGTGTCATCACTCTCACTCTCATACTGGTCACTGGAAGTTCAACATGGCACCTAATGGCTAAGAAGTCCAAGGATCTGAAAAAAAGAATTGTTGCTCTACATAAAGATGGCCTAGGCTATAAGAAGATTGCCAATACCCTGAAACTGAACTGCAGTACAGTGGCTAAGACCATACAGCAGTTTAACAGGACAGGTTCCACTCAGAACAGGCCTCGCCATGGTCGACCAAAGAAGTTGAGTGCACATGCTCAGCGTCATATCCAGAGGTTGTCTTTGGGAAATAGACATATGAGTGCTGCCAGGATTGCTGCAGAGGTTGAAGGGGGGGCAGCCTGTCAGTGCTCAGACCATTCGTCGCACGCTGCATCAAATTGGTCTGCATGGCTGTCCCAGAAGGGAGTCTTTTCTAAAGATGACACACAAGAAAGCCTGCAGTTTGCTGAAGACAAGCAGACAAAGGCCATGGATTACTGGAACCATGCCCTGTGGTCTGATCAGACCAAGATAAACTAATTTGGTTCAGATGGTGTCAAGTGTGTGTGTGGCGGCAAACAGGTGAGGAGTACAAAGACAAGTCTTGCCTTCAGTTAAGTATGGTGGTGGGAGTGTCATGGTCTGGGGCTGCATGAGTGCTGCCAGCACTGGGGAGCTACAGTTCATTGAGGGAACCATGAATGCCAACATGTACTGTGACATACTGAAGCAGAGCATGATACTGAAGCAGAGCATGATCCCCTCCCTTTGAAGACAGGGCTGCAGGGCAGTATTCCAACAGAACGACCCCAAACACACCTCCAAGAAGACCACAGCCTTGCTAAAGAAGGGTTAAGGCAGTGATGGAAAATAATGGTGGCCACGCAAAATATTGACACTTTGGGCCCAATTTGGACATTTTCACTTAGGGGTGTATTCACTTTTGTTGCCAGCGGTTTAGACATTAACGGCTGTGTGTTGATTTATTTTGAGAAGCAGTGAATTCACACTGTTATACAAGCTGTACACTCACTACTTTACATTGTAGCAAAGTGTCATTTCTTCAGCGTTGTCACATGAAAATATAATAAAATATTTACAAAAATGTGAGGAGTGTACTCACTTTTGTGAGATACTGTATATATATATATATATATATATATATATATATATATATATATATTATTATATGAATTTTACACTTCAGGTAGAACAGGAAAAACGTATGGCTCATTTAATAAATATATATGCTGATCTGATGAATTTTGATTCTACGTAAAATATCTCAATATGTTAAGACTTAACACATAAACACATAAATTATATCCAGTAACTTTTCTTCAATTACCTCTCCATACTGATTTTCTGTAACTTTGTACCTCAGGGAATCAACTAACAAGTTATTCAGCTGTTGAATAGAAAAAGTGCTTTCTTGATATTTAGTGTGTTTCTCTGAACAGCTGGCTGCTGCCATAACTGTCAATTTATCACTTCCAATCTTCACTTAGAATAGAAGTGTAGATACTTCATATGACTGCTCTGACATTAAGCTTGTGTTGACCCTACTTTCACTTTCTTACTGCTAGCTCTGACCTTGTCATATAGACAACTCACTTTGAGCCACACATGTATTAGTTGAAGCTGTGACCCACGCATTACTTGTTTTAAGATCTGTATTATAAGGACGGGTCCAAACTGCCTGCATTTGGAATTTAAAAGGACAGTTCTTAAAGAATAGTATAAACTTTGTCAATATGATTTTTTAAATTACGGAATAAAGTAGCTAGATCAAGGCAAAATCTTCTTTTGTACCCACTATGACAACATGTTTTTTTTTACAGGATATGTCACAGTTTAATGTTTGCTTTTCCCATTGGTTGGCCTTTCCCTGCCACTTGTCAACTGACCAGAAACTATAACAATCCTGGAGACCTTTGAAAGTTTGAGACTATCCAGACTAGGATTTCATGAAAACATCCGCAAGGTTAAGCGAAAACACAGAAACATTGTACAGAGGGGAGAAGTGGAACGCTTGGAGCATTACAGTCATCCTTTATATAACCAGAATGCCAAACACAAGCAATTAACTTGGTATATACAGTGCAGTATAGTAAGGAATGCAAAGACTTGTACATTGGGGAAACAAAACAACCTTTAAAACTAATGGCCCAAGTGTAAAATCTACAGGTCAAGACTCAGCAGTCTTTCTACAACTTGAAAGTAACTCCACTTTTGTTGAGAAAAAAACTATCCCCTCTGAGTGATCTACTGTATGTACATGGCAGGGATTTTAACAAATGCTGTAGCAAATTCCTACCTTTTGCCTCTGTGTTTGTTTAACCATGCTCTTTGGATACTGATTCTCAATGGTATGGACTGGATCATAAATCAGCTGGTGCATGCTCATTATTCTAATAAGAAAAGCTGCAGGGTCTCCATCCCTTTAACAATATTTAACCCCTGGAGAGTATCGGACCAAAATATAAATGCCTATTGCAGCTTGTGAATAGTGATCTGGTACATAAAATGATGTACCATCCCTTATAATACAATCCAACAATACATTACAAGTGCCCATGGGACCTTTTACGAGGTACAACAGAAGATAAATGGATAAAAAAATGTTCATTTAACAAAACAATTTTTGTACAGTATATGCATTTATAAAAAACAAAAAAACAAAAAAAAAAACAAGCGGATTTACTATGATTGTAGTTAGTGTTTCTGATCTTATTCACAAATATTTGTATTAAGATTCCACAGAGTGACAGTCGGACACCAAAATAAAGCGCATCACAAACAGAGCCGGTACGGGGGGGCGGAAGGGGCAGATGCCCTGGGCGGTACAATTTATTGGGGGTGGGGGGCCGCAGTGAAGTGTCCTTCTAAAACAGCCATCACTAAATGGCGGCCCGCGGTCTGAGTCCAGACCAAGTGACGCTTCTGCCCTGACCGCCAGTATAATTGTAAATGTCAGCAAGTGTTGGTTTGCTGGGACCACGGATCTCCCCATCAACCAGTGATGCTGCATGCGTGCACCTGCCCCCTGATCCTCACCGCAGGTCTCGGAGTTGACAGAAGACCAGCTCACACTCATGGGCCGCAAGTAGGGGCGTGATGTCACGTGCGCGCCCTGCCCCCTGCTACTCGCAGTTCCCGGGTCCTGCTCTCCATATCTCGCAGCTTCCGCCCCTTCAATTGTGCCCTCCTGCATTCAAGGTATGTGGGCCACATGTTAACTAGTGATCACTAATGGGCATATTTTTATTGTGCACACTTCTGGGCATATTTTGTTAAATGTCACGCTGATGGGCACCTTTTTTTATGTTAAGGGGCACTCCGATGGACAAATTTTATTTTAAGGGGCACGCTGATGGGTATATTTTTTAATGTGCACACTGATGGGCATATTTTCTTAAGGGGCACACTGATGGGCATATTTTCTTAAGGGGCACACTGATGGACACATTTTGTTGTGCCCATCAGAGTGCACCTTAACAAAATGTGCCCATCAGCGTGCACATTAAAAATATACCCATCACCGTGCCCCTTAAAATAAAATGTGCTCATCAGAGAGCCCCTTAATATAAAAGGTGCCCATCAGCATGACCATTTTTTTATGTTAAGGGGCACTCTGATGGGCATTTTTTATTTTAAGAGCAACACTGATGGGCACATTTTGTATTAAGGGGCACTCTGATGGGCAGATTTTACGTTAAGGGGCACGTTTTGCTGTGCCCATCAGGGTGTCCCTTAATATAAAATGTGACCATCAGGGTGCCCCTTAACATACAATTTGCCCATCAGAGTGTCCCTTAATATAATAATAATAAGTATATTCTTGTTTTTAAACAACATTGATTCTTTCTTAAAAACGAGGGGGGGACATCATTTTGATGTCTTCTGACATAGCACTTCTCTCCTGTAAGCGGAAGATTCGTGTACCCCCATTAGCCCTCCTCATTCTCCCAACCATATTATGTGGGAGTGTGACGAAGGCACTTATTCCCCTGAGAGAGATATTTATTCTCTTTCACGGGTAAATTGTGATTACTTGCAAAAAATAATTTATACAATGTATCATCTAATCTCATATGTTTTTTGTTTACTCTTTACTCCAGAATTCACTGGTTTCTTTTCTATCTATTCATCTCTTCAGTCCACACAGGTTGATCTGCGCAGTCAGCTCTGCATAACAAAAAGTAAGTCAAAACTATTTGATCTATTGCCATGGCACCACTGAATATACTTTCCCTGAATGTTCAGGGAATAAATGTCCCTCAAAAAAGGACCAAAGCCTTCCGTACTTTCCATAACAAAAAGGCTCACATAGTATGCCTCCAAGAAACACACTTCACCAAAGATTCTACTCCAAAATATATTTCTCCTTTTTATCAACAAATTTACACGGCTTCTGCCTGTACCAAGCAAAGGGGAACTCTAATTGCATTTCACCGATCCACACCATTCACCTTATCATCAGAAATTAAAGACCCAGAAGGTAGATACCTGATACTCATGGGTTATATAATGGATACAGCAATCACGGTGATTTCCTACTACGCTCCTAACAAACAACCTACACCATTCCTCTCACATATATTACAAGTGATTAATACACACAAAATAGGAACAGTGATAATGTGTGGGGATTCGAACCAGGTCCTCCTTCCATTTCTAGATAAATCACCTTTTACACCATCCAAAATAACCTCTAGATTACCTTTTTCTCAACTTCTTTCCAAATACAATCTGGTAGATTCGTGGAGAGAAAGTAACCCAATGAAAAAGAAATTCACTTATTTCTCGCACCCTCATCAAACCTTCACCAGAATAGATCATATTTTTCTAACAATAGGAATGATACCAGAAATTATTGCATCAGATATAATTCCGATTCCGTGGTCTGACCATAATGCAGTATACACTACTATAGCCTCAGCCATACCAAAAGCGCATGACCCAACGTGGTACTTACCGGACATAATGCTCAAACACCCACTACATCAGATGGCCATTGAACAAGCTTTAAAGGAATACATATCAATTAATAATACAACAGACATCTCCCCAATAACACTGTGGGAAGCTCATAAGCCTGTCTTGCGTGGTACAATACAAAGACAAATGGCACTATTTAAACGGGAACGCAAAAATCTAGCAAAAAAACTAGAACTCAATTTTAATGCAGCCTACATATCATTTCAAGATAATCCATCTCAGAGTACAAAATCTCATCTGGAAAAATCTAGATTGGAATACGATCTATTTCTCACTGAGTCAGTTGATAAATCCCTCAAACGCTCCAAACACAATTTCTACATGAATACAAACAAACCAGGTACATATTTGGCTCGGGCATTAAATTCAACTAACAAATCTTTCAAACCAATACGTTTGAAATTATCAAAAAATGTTTACACTTGTAATCCAGTTAAAATAGTCCATAAATTTCACTCACATCTCGCAACTTTATACAAGACAAACAATGAATTTAATCCTACAGAGGCTGAATCCTTCTTCTCAAAAATAACCTTACCTGAGTTATCTCAGAATCAAAAAAGCAGTTTGGATGAGCCTATAACTATAGATGAAGTTGCTAACGCCATAAAAGACCTAAAACTTAACAAAAGACCAGGCCCAGACGGCTACTCGGCTTTATACTATAAAACATTCTCAGAAATACTCTCTCCCATTCTCACTGAAACTTTTAACAAACTTCTAGATGGACATTCTTTTCGGCAAGAAACACTAATGGCAATTGTTTGTATGATCCCAAAACCCCTTTCTGATGATACTTCCTGTGTGAATTATCGGCCTATCTCTCTGTTAAACCTCGATATTAAATTATTAGCAAAAATAATAGCAAAACGCCTCAATAGCATTATAGGAAAATTAATACATAGAGATCAAGTAGGCTTCATGCCAAATAGACAGGCAGGCGATAATATACGCAGGGCAGTGTTATTGGCACATATTGCTAAAAAACGGAAAATCCCTTTATGGTTTTCTATCTCTCGATATTAAGAGGGCATTTGACACAGTATCCTGGCAATATATGCAATATTCATTACAAAAATGGGGTTTTGGACCCCACTTTTTAACATGGATCAAAGCATTATATAATAAACCCAAAGCCTATATAAAATATGCTGGATACAAATCTGAAGCCTTTAATATCGAAAGAGGTACCCGACAGGGTTGCCCATTATCTCCCTTATTATTTGCCCTTATACTCGAACCCATGGCCCAATACATCAGAACAAACCAAACTATAACTGGCATTGAAGTAGGAGGTATTACACACAAATTATGTATATTTGCAGACGATATATTACTTTTTCTATCATCACCACAGGTCTCTGGTCCTAACTTAATACCAGCTCTTGATGGATTTGCAGCCCTATCCGGCCTTATGATTAATCCTAAGAAATGCCTAGTGCTTAATATTTCACTCACAAACATGGAATTGATCCCGGCTAGGGCTGCACTCCCATTCACATGGGCAGAAAAATCAATCCCATATCTTGGAATTCATTTAACAGCATCTCATTCTGACTTATTCTCAACCAATTATCCTCCTGTATTAAGACAGATCACAAATCTAATAAAACAATGGTCGCAACTTCCTTTATCCTGGATAGGGAAGATTAATGCAATCAAAATGACTATTCTACCCAAATTGCTTTATCTATTCAGAGTCCTCCCTATTCCAATTCCTTCCTATTTTTTGAGAATAGTACAAAAAAGAGCAACTTCGTTTATATGGGGCTCTTCTAAACCACGTATACCTATACACACACTACATCTTCCCAAAAATAAAGGAGGCCTGGGATACCCTAATTTTACTAACTACTACAGAGCGGCACATTTGGCCAGTCTGTCCAAATACCATGCAAAACAGGAAATCCCATTATGGGTATTTATAGAGGCTTCAGAAAATGACCCTCTATTAATATCAAATTTATTATGGCTTGATCCTAAAGACCGCTTTAAAATTCATAATCCCATAACTAAACACTTCTTATCTCTCTGGGATAAACTAAAAACCAAATATCAGTTACAATCTCCACACAATCCTCTCCTTTCTTTTATCAGAAATCCGGCCTTTTATCTGGCTTGGATCTACCCAAATTCTTTTAAAGCTTGGACAACATCAGGCATTCAGACACTAAATGACTTCATAGCATCTAAATCATTCCTTTCATTCCCATCGCTTAGAGAAAAATATGATCTACCAAACTCCGAGATATTTAGATATCTCCAAATCAAAAATTTCTATACACCATTCCTAAAGGGGGATACACCATTATCCCAATTATCCATTTTTGAATCAATCTGTACAAAAGATCCATTTGCTAAAGGTACAATTTCATCACTTTATAATCAATTATATGGAGTAGCAAATCTTAATAGACCCTCTTACGTTCAGAGGTGGGAGGAGGACCTGGGACGAACTTTAGAAGACACGGACTGGTCTAACATATGGCTCACATCTAAGTCATCTTCACCCAACATCTTAGCACTGGAGACAAATTATAAAGTCCTAACTCGCTGGTACCTTGTACCCGCTAGAGTGGCAAAATATTCACCTAATACCTCAGCTCTTTGTTTTCGAGGATGCCCAGAAATAGGCACATATTTACACATATGGTGGACGTGCCCAGTAATCCAAACCTTCTGGAAGGAAGTCTTCGTGATTGCATCTAAAATATTTAAAAAAATAATACAACCAGATCCATATTTAACTTTACTTAATCATGTACAGAGGCGATCAAACATTTTTGGGCAGAAAATACTGGCTCCGCATCCACACTTCTCCAATGGGAGGCTTTTAAGGCCACGCTGCGAGGGGTGTTCATGACGGAGGTCCGAAGTTTTAAAAAACAACTGGCCTCAGAGGTACAATTTAAAGAGACTGAGGCGACACTGGCGGAAGCTGAATATGTTAGAGACCCTACTACAGAAAGACTACTGACTTTACAAACCAGTACAAGGGAGTATAAGACGATCCTCACAGATCGTACTACAAAATTAAATTTGGCACAACGCAGACGTATATTCGAATTTGGAGACAAGAATGGCAGGCTTCTGGCATACCTGGCGAGACCTGACTATATCCCGGTATATATTAAGGCGGTGTATGATGATTCTAGGATTGAAATATGTGACTCGGCCGCTATCCTGGATATTTTCGCTCGTTTCTATAAAAAACTATATAGCTCTTGTGCCCCCTTGGAACTGGAGAAACTGGGGAAATACATTGCTGACGTAGAACTACCTAGATTGACAGAAGAAGACAGTACTGCTCTAGAAGCGGGTATTACGGTGGAGGAGGTAGAGAAGGCGATTGCCTCCTTTCCGCCCAGGAAGGCACCTGGACTGGATGGCCTTCCCTCGGAATGGTACAATACTTTTCGTTACGGTATGGCCCCACGCCTATTGAAAGTTTTTAATACAGCTAGATCGGATGGTAGACTCCCTCCCTCTATGAGGGAAGCCCTGATTGTATTAATACCTAAGGGAGGTAAAGACCCTCGAGAATGTGATTCGTACCGTCCAATCTCGCTGATGAATATGGACACAAAAATCCTTGCAAAAATATTAGCTGGTAGACTGCAATCTGTTATACTAAATTTAGTGGACGCTGACCAAACTGGTTTTATACAAGGTCGTTGTGCACAGATGAATATTAGGAGACTATTTATAAACCTTCAGATAGCCCATGACAATTTGGGGACTAGAGTAGTGGCTTCTTTGGATACAAAAAAAGCCTTTGACTCCGTAGAGTGGACATATCTGTTCCACCTCCTTGAGTCATATGGTTTTGGCCCTTGTTTTATTGCTTGGGTGAGGTTACTCTATACGGACCCGCTGGTAAGATTAAGGGTAAATGGTATAGTTTCAGATTCCTTCCCTATTTTTAGAGGTACCAGGCAGGGGTGTCCGCTTTCGCCCCTCCTGTTTGCCTTGGCAATTGAGCCTTTAGCGGTCAAACTAAGAACCACATCGCAATTGGTGGGACTGAAACTGGGCAATTTTGAGGAGCGAGTTTCGCTCTATGCCGACGACATGTTGTTATACTTGCAGGATCCAGGGCCCTCGTTATTAGAGGCTTTCCGATTGATTCAGGAATTTGGAGATTATTCTGGATTCCGGATTAATTGGAAAAAATCTTCCATTTTCCCTATTGATGAGGGGGTGGTGATCCCGAGGGAATGTCCCATTCCACTCTCCACATCTTTTAAGTATTTAGGGGTCGAGATCCAGCTTCCTATCTCTACGTTCTTGGAGAAAAACTTGACGCCGGTCATACAAAATTTTCGGGAGAAGGTGCGGAAATGGCAGAATTTACCGATTACCCTATTGGGACGGATAAATTTATTTAAAATGATCTTCTTGCCGAAATTTCTTTACATTCTCTCGAACTCTCCGGTTTTTGTGACTCTGAAGGTTTTTAAAAATATAGATTCCATTATTGTGGGTTTTCTTTGGGGCTCTAAAGCACCCAGAGTCTCCTTGGCGATTTTAAAACTGCCAGTTACAAAGGGTGGAATGGCGTTACCAGATTTGAGGTCTTACTTTCTGGCGTCGCAATTATCCTTTCTGCATTGGCGATTTTTCCCTTTAACACCCAATGCTACTGCCCTGTTGGAGGCTGCTGTTGCCTCCTCGCAGGAAACACTTCAAAATATGCTGTATAGGAAGGGGATACCAGGGAGAGAGGTGGGATCCGTAATGACACTACCGGGGAAAGTGTTCTATATATGCTCCAGACGTAGGAAGGATGATCCATTGTGGTTGTCACCGAACAATCCCCTATGGTATAATAAGACACTTGCAGAGTTTTTGAAATTAACTGACGGACATAACTCTTGGGCTAGACATGGCATAAAATACTTACATCATATATATCAGGACAATCGCTTCTGTACATTTGCACAGCTGAGAGAGAATTTTGAAATACCGAGGAACTGGTACTTTCGGTATGTCCAACTACACCATGCTGCGCTTGCGCAGTTTGGCGCTGATGAAATTATAGTTCAGAATACTGACTTAGAGAGGATTCTGATGGATCCGGACCCGAAAAAAAGAATTTCTAGATATTATGGGGCGGTGGGCCCAGGGGTGGGGACTACAACCTCTAGATCTATGGAACGTTGGGTCACGATTGTCCCTGAGCTGTCGGAAGAAATGTGGCAGGAGGTGTTGGATACATATCTAATATCAGTAGTCTCTTCCACGGATAAAATGATTCAATTCCGGTACTTACATCAACAGTACTATACACCTACTAGATTGTATCGAATGCATAGACGGGAATCGGCCATTTGTCATAAGTGTGGGAGGGCGGAGGGTACTTTCTTACACATGACTTGGGAATGTGTAAAGGTAAGACCATTATGGTCGCAGGTGACAGAATTCATTTCGGAACAGTTTGATTTGCCAAATATTTGCTCTCCCTTAAGGTGTCTCCTAGGGGTGTTTGGACAAGAACAAATGAGTACACACACAAAATTATTTCTGAGAATTTTATTTTTTGGAGTACGAAAGCTTATTGCCAGAAGATGGATACATGATGAACCGCTGACACTGGGGATGTGGAAAAAAGTAATTAACTCTGATGTCTTGATGTATAAAATGACTTATGAAGCTAGGGGGGCCTCAAAAAAATTTCAAAAAGTATGGTTTAGATGGGTTGACTCTGCTGATACCCTGGAAGGCGAGGGATAAATATTTTGCGGGGAGGATGTTTTTTTGGATTTTTTTACCTATTTCAGGAAAGTGAATAGGCAAAGGACGGATGATAGTGAGCTCAATTTTTCTGTTTGGGCTGATGAGAGGGTGGTTGTTCCTTTTTTTCTGGTTCGCTTTACTTTGTGGGCCATTCTACCAAAGACAGACTTATGGGTGGGTGAGGGAGGGAGGGGAGAAGTTGCTGGTTGTAATATGCTGGTTGTTTTTATTTTTTTGTTCTGGTTTAAAAAATGCACATATACTGTTTGAGTGATAAGGACGGCGAACTCAGGAATCTACATGTATGAACATGGAAATATTTTTTACTAATGAAGGTTAAATTTGTTCAATGTACGCCTCTATTATGATTTGTATATCACGTCATTATCAGATGTAATGTATAAATTTTGACTCTGTGCGCAATAAAATCTTTTGATAAAAAAAAAAACTTTACTTAATCTAAAACCGGAATGGTTAACACTCTCTCAATTCAAACTTATGATCCAACTAATAACGGCTGCAAAACAAACAGTGGCCAAGGCATGGAAATCTCCTACATTGGTACTAGCAGAAACAATTCACAGAATGAATAATACAATGTCCCATGCTAAGATGGTAGCCATCGATCAAAATCAAATTCCAAAATTTGAAAAACTTTGGCATCCTTGGATAAAACAACAGTTCCTGTCAAACTTCAATGACTCTGTCCTGTTGCCATGGTAACAGATTAAATGACTTACAGAGACACCCATTCTAAGGCTTCAAAGAGAACTAAAAAGAATAATAAACTGACGAGCGGGACAACCTTGTGGACCATACCTCTACCTTTCAACCTTTTTTCTTCTTTCTCTTTCCTTTTCTCCACCTTACGATTAAAGCTCATTATCAGAATTTATTTGACCTATATACACTCTACTTGTAAACAATATGTATAGTAGGTATAAATCATTTAAATACCTACAAAAGTAACTAAGGAAATGATACATATCTTTAATTTAGGTTTACGTGAACCCAATGTTTAATATTTGAAATTTCATGATATTTACCTATATAAACCCTACTGTAAAACAATGAGCTTACTTTATAGATCCTTGTAAACTTACTTTATGTATCTTTATAACATTGTATACTCAATAAACTTCTTTTGACAAGGAAAAACGAGGGGGGGGGGGGCACAGTTTGCCATCTTCGCCCTGGGCACCAAATGGCCTTGTCCCAGCACTGATCACAAACAATACGTTACATGATCATTGATTCACTTCCTCGGGAGTAGATGCTACTGAGAGGGTATCTACAAAAAATAAAAATAAATCAGTTTTACAAGTAATTTAAAGATTACAGCACTTCCAGATAATAACAGCCAAGGAAGTCTTCCCTGAGAGCAGTGAGAGTAAGACCTGCAACACCCCAGCGTTCTCCAAAGGATGGGATTCCGCTGACTCCAGATACTTTCCCACTTGAATTTGGAGAGGAACTGAAGCCCCCGGCCAGCTGAGCGTGATCGTGTGCTGTTGAGGCGATCGGGACCAGGCACAAGCTTCAACTCCCCTCCAAGTTCAAGTGGAAAAGTGTCTGGAGTCAGCAGAATCCCATCCTGTGGAGAATGTTCATTGCAAACCTGAAAGGATTCCTCCCAACAAACTTCCCTTCTTCCCTACTCATGCTTATGTTTTTATGCGACTATGGACTGCCGTGATTCTTCATCTCCATCTGCATGCTATCTGCTCTCCTCTCTGTTGTCCCACTGGGTCATTGCAGGTCTTACTCTCACAGCTCCCAGCAGACAACCTTGGGTGCTATCTGTAAGTAAAATATTTTTAATGGTGAGTTTTTGTGGATACCCTGCATCCAAAGCATCTAATCCTCATGAAATGAATCAATATTTACGAAAAGCGTTAAGTTTGTGATTTATTTTGATATCTGACTATCACACTGTGGAATCTTAATACAAATATTTGTGAATAAAAAACTCTTAACTGCAATCATAGCAAATCAGCTTTTTTTTTTTTATAAAAAGGCATGTTGTACTTAAACATTTTTTTTTTTTAAATAAACATCTTTTTATCCATTTACCCTCCTGTTGTGTTGCACCTCATATAACCACTTCAGCTCCGGAAGATTTACCCCCCCCTCCTGACCAGGCCATTTATTTGCGATTCGGCACTGAGTTACTTTAACCACTTGCCGACCGGCTCACAACGATATACGTCGGCAAAGTGCCACGGGTGCGCAAAACGACGTACCCATACGTCACTCTGTCATCAGCGGCTAGCAGGGGCGAGCCCGCCACAGGAGCGTGCACGCGCCCGCCGCGGGAGCAAACCGGTGGCCTGCGATCGTGGCACAGAGAGGCTGAACGGGGAGATGCCTATGTAAACAAGGCATTTCCCTGTTTTGCCTAGCAACATGACAGGGATCCACTGCTCCCAGTGATTGGGAGCAGTGATCTGTCATGTTCTAGTGAGCCCATCCCCCTTACAGTTAGAACACACCGAGGGAACACACTTAACCCCCCTAGTGTTTAACCCCTTCCCTGTGAGTGACATTTACACAGTAATCAGTGCATTTTTATAGCACTGATCACTGTATAAATGCCAATGGTCCCAAAATAGTGTCAAAAGTGTCCGATCTGTCCACTGCAATGTCGCAGTCGTGATAAAAATGGCAGATCGCCGCTATTACTATAAAAAAAAAAAAAAAAAAATTAAAATGCCATAAATCTATCCCCTATTATGTAGACGCGATAACTTTTGCGCAAACCAATATACGCTTATTGCGATTCTTTTTACCAAAAATATGTAGACAAATACATACTGGCCTAAACTGAGGAAAATATTTGTTTTATATATTTTTGGGAATATTATAGCAAAAAGTAAAAAATATTGCTTTTTTTCCCAAAATTGTCCCTCTTTTTTTGGTTATAGCGCAAACAATAAAAACCGCAGAGGTGATCAAATACCACCAAAAGAAAGCTCCATTTGTGGGGAAAAAAAAGGACATCAATTTTGTTTGGGTACAATGTCGCACGACCGCACGACAAAGCAAGGCAGTGCCGGGGCTGAAGTGGTTAACTGACAATTGCACAGTCGTGCAACGTTGTACCCAAATAAAATTTTATTTTATTTTTTTCCCATAGAGCTTTCTTTTGGTGCTTTTAATCACCTTTGCCGTTTTAGATTTTTGCTCTATAAAACATATCCAATAAAAAATATGAAAAATCAAATTTTTTCATCAGTTTAGGTCAATATGTATTCTGCTACATATTTTTGGTACTAAAAAATACCAATAAGCGTATAATTGATTTTTTTGCGCAAAGGTTATAGCGTTTACAAACTATGGGATATATTTATGGAATTTTTTTGCCAGGCATCGGGTCTGTGTGACCCGCTGTACAGCTCTCGCTGTCTAGAATCACAGCAAGAGTGAGCTGTTGCCGGCACGCACTCGATAACCGGAAGTGCATCCTGCGCAGCATGGTCATCCTGTAGCAAAAACTGTTATAGGGTGGTTGGCAAGTGGTTAAATTCCCATGAGCACCTGTAAAGTATTGTTAAATTCCTATTGCAGGAGGTACCTAAAATTTGACTTGTATTTTAGTGGAGAAAAATCAGTGAGCCAACTGTGTACAGGACACCTCTAGACAGCTATATTGCATTGAATTTTACAGAAAATTACAGCGCTTGCAGATTGAAAAGGAAATATTATTTTATTAATAAAGGCTTTCGTAGCAATTGTATGAGTTAGATTTTTTGTATACATTTTTTTCCACAAAAGTGGAGTTACCCTTCAAAGTAAAGGGGCATTCATTCAAGGACAGTGAGGTGCACATTTTGGACAGAGGGGACAACTGGTTTAAAAGAGGCCTGAAAGAGGCCATCTACATCAAGCTAGAACAACCATCCCTGAAGAGGAGTATTTTGTGGAAGACAGATTGGGGGGGGGGGTTATTTACTAAAACTGGAGCGTGCAAAATCTGCATAGATGGAGCTCTACGTAGAAAGTAATCATCTTATAAGTTTTATTGCCAAAGCTTAACTGAATGAGGTGAAGTTAAAATCTTATTGGCTACCATGCACAGATGCACCAGATTCTGAGTGCACCTGTTTTAGTAAATCAACCCCATGGCAAGGGTTTCCACGTAGAAAGCTGTTTCAACATCTCTACCCTGGTGATTTGACAATAATTCAGACCTTGAGTCATGTAAATAGAGTACTTAATACCTATGCAGACTTTGTCGCCAAAGGTGGGTTTATGCAGCCAGCACAAGGTGGTTCCACAACTTACCTACAGTGCTGTTTTTGGACAATCAACATATACACATTTCATTGTGATTGGATTAAGGTATATGTGCTGTATATAAATGCTGGGGTATCTTCTTTAAACTTACTGGAACTGAGAAATTACTTGGGAAAACTACGAAATGTATTCAACATTACAGAACGAGTCAAATTAAACGTGACTAACTACACTTGCAAGAAACTCATACTGCGTGAAAGCTGTACAACAGGCGGTAGGAGTGCATAAGAAAACACAATATATTAAACGTGTGCATCTCTCCTAACCACTGTAATTCCATTTTAAGCTCAAGATTACCTTTCCATAAAAATCGAGAGAGTAGAGACCTTGCACCCTTGTGAATAATTGTGGGACTTTAGTTCAGTAGGAATGGGTCAAGTCCTTTAGGATTATAACATAGGTAGCATCCTGGCTTTTGCCTATATTATACCAATTTGTAACCATTTCTAGTAAATTTCGACTGTAAAGCAGAGTAAACACCCATAATTTTTTTTTTTTTCTTCAGAAAAAAAAAAAAAAAAAAAATCACAGATCCCTGCATCCACATCAGCTATGTAGATGCAAAGATCTCTCCTGTTGTGCTATTGTATTCTGACAGCAGGGATTCTCTCCCCCCCCCCCCCCCCCATATTAGAATACACAGATCAGCTCTGCAGCCATTGACTGCATGCACTGATTAAATGGTGGTTTAATGACTAGCTTCAGTTGAACAGATAGGGCTAAACAAAATTTGTCTGGTTCCTGCTGAACTGGCCACATTTTAAGTGAATACCCAGCTTTAGGCTTGCTTCATATGGTTTTGAGAGTACTGCATCAGACAGACCAAGAAGACTATACAATTTAAAGAGAATCTCTCAAAAGATTTGAAATCCCCTTTTTGACTAGAGTGCTACCTTCAACAATAGGACTGTCATGAGAAAGAGGTTTATTCTGCACTGCCTTTATATCACTACTTCCCTTGTGTAAGCTTCTAGCAAATAAAAATTACAAATAAAACAATATTCACTACGTTGAGTCAAAATAGTGATACAATTTCAATTTTCCAATGCTCCACCCAAAGCTGAAAATGCAATTGTGCTGCACTTTTGTTTGCAATATAAACAACCAAAAGTTCAATAATCATATCTTGCATAAACATGCTGATGTACACGTTATTATCCAGTGCTACACCCAAAACTGAAAATGCAATTGTGCTCCACCCTTTTAAATAAACATCTAATAGTCTCTATATGGGTTAATACTGTGATTGTCCTAATACATTTTTTTATGATACTCCTTAAAGCAGCACTACACTGTTTATGTTATTGGGACCACCATGTGCCTGGTCGTTAAGTTCATTCACAAATAAAATGGTTCTCATATGAAATCACTGGGGAGAGAGGCTTACCTGCTTATTTATACCGATCAGTCATCCCAACCATACATGTTGAGTCTCTGGTTTTAAAGTGGACCTCCACCCTTTTCCACAAGTTCCCACCATTCCACCCCTCCTTCTTGCCTGGATACAGTACTTATTCTTTTTTTTACCTTTTCTTAAGAAAAACAGTCTGGCCCGCCTCCCCATGCACAATAATTGCCTTAGGCAAATGACGCGCTTACCGTCTGCTGTGCCTTCCGAGATATGCATGTCACATATCCCAAGAGGCATAGCCTTTCATTCAGGAGAGGAGGAGGCAGCGGGCCTATCGGCGCATCATCAGGAGGCCTACCTGCTGAACCCAGAAAAGCTGGCTGGCCTCTCAATGTCGTCAGAAAAAATATGGCAGCATGAGTGGTGGCAGGTCATGAGATGATCTCAGCGGGACAACGCTGGATTCACTAGATGGGTGAGTATCTGAAATGTGCAGATACCACCTTCAGGAAAGTTGGGGGGGCTGGGTGAAGATCTGCGTTAAGGGATACCATATGCCCCACTAGTAGCCGCTTAGACTTGACTTTACATTTGTCTGCATTTTCTCATCTCCACTATATGGTAGGTGGTTATACAAGAAAGATAACATTTTTTGTTTCTAGTTCTGGATACAGAGACTGGAGGCTAAGGATGTCCACATTGGGAGTCCTATTAATTTGGCACATCAGATTGAACACCTCAGGATGAAGAGACCATGCGCTGGCAGCAGAGATAAGCCACTTGTATAAACTGAAAATCTTGCGAGCTACCAAAAAATATTGAATCTGAGACAAAATAATCAGCTGCTGGTATTGATCATGTCTCATGCTAAACAATTTAAATATATGAAAATAAAGCGCTAAGCTAGTGTCAATATGCAATACCAAATAAAAATAAATAGTATTAACTGTGATAAATATAGTGCCAAAAAATCAATAATGAGACATGAATCGATCAAATCAATATAAAATAAGGTGCCAAAGTGCTAAGTGGCATAATCAATTAATACAATTAAACAAAACAAAAATTGCATTATGCCGTATACACACGGGCAGACTTTTCGGCATCAAAGGTCCGACGGTCTTTCCAACGGACTTTCGACTGACTTTTCATGGACTTACGAGAGACTTTCAAATGAACGGACTTGACTACGCATGATCACACCTAAGTCCGACGGATTCGTACGTGATGACGTATGGCCGGACTAAAATAGGGAAGTTGACAGCCAATAGCTGCCCTAGCGTCGATTTTCGTCCGTCGGACTAGCATACAGACGAACTGATTTTTCGACCGGACTCGAAACCGTCGGAAAGATTTGAAACATGTTTCAAATCTAAAGTCTGTATGATTTTCGACCGAAAAGGTCAGTTGGAAGTCCGATGAAGCCCACACACGGTTGGATTGTCCGACGGATTTGTTCCGGCGGACGAGTTCGGTCGAAAATTCCACCCGTGTGTACACGGCATTAGAGTCCATATAGCATGCTTTAAATCTTGCTGTGATGATAAAGAGCTACAGTGCTTGTGAAAATAAATAACCAAATTTCATCTACAATTCCTTCATGGCTGTAGTGATAACCACACGTGTTTAATGCCGCTTACACACGGTTGGAATTTCCGACAACAAATGTTTGATGTGAGCTTGTTGTCGGAAATTAAATTTTCTGTCAAAATTTCTGACAACAAAAATTTGAGAGCTGGTTCTCAAATTTTCAGACAAAAAACTTTGTTGGCAGAAATTCCTATCGTGTGTACACAATTCCGATGCACAAAAGTTTATACATGCTCGGAATCAAACAGAAGAGCCGCACTGGTTATTGAACTTCATTTTTCTCGGCTCGTCGTATGTGTTGTACGTCACCGCGTTCTTGGCGATCGGAATTTCCGACAACATTTGTGCGGCCATGGGTATGCAAAACAAGTTTGAGACAACATCCGTTGGAAATAAATCCAGGATTTTGTTGTCGGAATGTCCGATCATGTGTACGCGGCATTACTCTGGGTTCTGTGTAGATGGATCTGTGATATCCTATGCTGTCTAATGGGGTAGTCTCCACGTGTATATGAGAAATAAGGATTTAATTGATTTGTGTCTCATTATTGATTTTTTGGCACTATATTTAGCACAGTTAATACTGTTTATTTTTATTTGGTATTGCATATTGACACTAGCTTAGCGCAGTATTTTCTCATTATGGGATTCCTTTTAGATCTTATTTATCAAGAATGAGCTATTAGAGAAAGAATTTTCTTTTGTGGAAGAAAGACCTTTGCCTGGGATGTATACAGGATCAGACCTATGTAAGTATTCTAGGTGCAGGGAATTCTGGAGAGCAGAGTCATTGAAGTTCATCACAAAGCCCTAATGCAGCTGAATTGTCTACTGGACATTAGTTGTAGAGTTGCAAGGGAGATGAATCAGCGGATATCCTGTGCTCCAATAAGGGCAGGCAAGGGTGCATTTGTAAACAACCTGGGAGCAGAGGATAGACTGAAAGGCAGTGTGACAAACTTGAAGTAGTCATCTGTCACTGCAAAGTGTAGAAATAGCTGATGAGATGGGTAAATGGGAACAAGCAGGTAGGCCTCTTGAATGTCCATGGATGCCATGTGTTCCCCTTGTCTCAGAAAGGCAATTACTGACCTTGCAAATTCCATACAAAATTTTGGAATCAAAAGAAATTTGTTGAGGGATTTCATATCCAGGGCTGGGCCTGCCAGGTTAAAGAGTTTTTAGATGATGAAATCATGTAAAGGAAAGTTAATATAGTTCTGTTTATTAGAACTTCAACTGCCTACCATAAATACATGATTTCATTAGTAATACATGTAAACCCATCAAAATGGACACCCTTTATGACAACAAAAAAATATTCTCAATTCTAAACAGTCAGTTTAATTAAACCAACATTAACATTTTGAAAACATACTGAAAGGTTGAATCATCCACTGAACTGTAAATAAAGGTCCTGTTTTTACCCTTGTTGGGGCTGCTTAATAAAAGGGGTCTCATATAGCTTGTTGGCTGTTTTTAAATACATTTCATTATGTATTGTGTAGTTAAAGTGGGGCTCCATAGTGGATTGTGTTGCAGGCTCCAATGGCCATAAATCCCCAAGCGGTTACAAGATATCAGTGGGTGCTTTATCAAATCACTGTCTTACACACATAACTGTATAGAAACTGTATAAGAAATACTTACTGTCAGTCCTGAGGAAGTTATTTAGCATCTGGAAAAGTGGAAAGCTCTGCCAGGAATCTGGAGGTTGTGCTTCTATTGCAGAGTTCATATCAACAGAAAACAGCGACCAAAATATCTCGGCATGCTCTGCTATCAGATCTGGCCACCAGGAAAAGGCCTATGTACAGAACAAGCAACACATGTTACAAACAGAACTTGATTTTTGACCTAATGGCAGGTATATGGTTATGTCATGCCAGGCTGATATATTATAGCTTATTGGATACATATTACTTTATATGTAAAAACTATTGAGCATCACCTTTAAATATTTACCTGAGTTTTCATTACACTACAACTCCCAAAAGAAATGCTTTGTGTACAGACTTTGTTACAAAAGATACCCCATGCTACAGTTCTTATTAGAATGTTGCTAATAGGCTTAGCCTACAGAAAGTTTATATCGCAGTCGGCCTTTTGGACTGTTTTACCTGCTGTGGTGAGATTTTCCAGCCGTAGCTCCCATTAAAGTGGTTGTAAAGGCTGAAGGTTTTTTTTTTTACTATATTGCATTATGGTAAAAAAATAAAAAAAAAATAAAAAAAACCTTCTGTGCTTTGTGCTGCACAATCCATTACTTTTCTTCTCTCACTGAACTTTTTTTTTTGAATAAACTTAATTAAGTTTTACAGCAGAGCAATACAGCTAGACCAACAAAAATTAGCAGAAATGCATAAGGAGGAAAGGTAGACCACCACAGTGTAACATATCAACTTGTGGTCACATATAGTGAGAAGGCAAAACATTCAGAAAATACATTAGAGGACATTAGCAGGCTTCTGCAAGGTAATAAGCTCAGACAACTACCAAAACTGTGCCATGATGGCTTAATGGCATGATATCCCAATGACTTTGAAGTTCAGGAAGACAAAACCAAAGTAACTTCAGCAGGGTGGAAGAATCTGCAGCAAAAAGAGATGGAAAAGAGGAGTGTAGGAAGAGTAGAGGTGGAAGAAAAAGGGAGGGTACATCCTAATGGGAATCCGCTGTGGCTTCATACAGCAACAGGCCACCAATTAATGCAATGGTTAGAAGAATAAGTTTGGCTGATGTAGAAAAATCAATCCAAGGGTACCACAAGCCCAGAATCTTCAGGTACTATTTGCGAAGATTGGCGGTTAACTCCTCCATCCTCATGGTATGGTTTAATTCCTCAAACCATTCCCTAATGGTAGGAACCATCGTTGATTTCAATGACATGGGAATCAAGGTACTCCCTGCACACAAGCGGAATCTGAGAATACTTTCTTTTTGATTGTTTGCCACTGACCCAGGTATTATCGACCTTGGGGGTCTCTGGCCAGGTATTCTCTGTATTCAAGTGATAGAGTTTGAATATGCTTTGGCAAATAAACTGAATGTGAAGGCACAGCCACCAAATATGTAATCAGGTGCCACCGGATTCTCCACAACTCCAGCACTCCGGGAATTGATGGAATGATTTAATGCAGGGAGGCCGGACTTCTGTACCAGCATGAAAGAAATTTGAATCTCCTCTCTTGCGTTTAATCAGCTATGCTAGTTTTAAATGTCAAGGGGAAAGCTTTGTCTCGGTCTTCCTCTGAAATGTAATGGCTCATTTCCCTCTCGCAATCTCTTGTATAGAGGGGGCACTTAGGGAAGGCAAGCGATAGGCAAATGGTCAAAAGCGGAGATACGGACAGTCTGTCTGAAGCATACACAAGTTTTAAAAAGCTTCAGATCTCTGTGAAGATGTCCAGTCTCACTCTATGAGCGTTTATGCATTGCTCACATGACTTTCAGCTTGCATATGGGCAATGTGTACAGCTAAGCTTTTGTGAAGCTTTCAGTAATCTGTTGCAAAGCATTTCCAACGCTTTCTTCAAGCTTTAAAGCAGTGGTTCTCAACTCCAGTCCTCAGGACCCACTAACAGGCCAGATTTTAAGTATTACCTTGGGGAGATGCAGACTAGAATACTGCAATCACTGAGCAGCAAATGATATCACCTGTGATGTATTTCAGTAATCTTGCAAACCTGGCCTGTTAGTGGGTCCTGAGGACCGGAGTTGAGAACCACTGCTTTAAAGGATAGGGTCACCTTTTAAAAAAATAAAAATAAATAATCTAGCACATATTTTAATCACTTAACCACTTTAATACAGGGCACTTTCACCCCCTTCCTGCTTAGTCCAATTTTGAGCTTTCATCGCTGTTGCACTTTGAATGACAATCGCGCGGTCATGCTATACTGTATCCAAACAAAACTTTCATAATTTCTTCCACACAAATAGAGCTTTCTTTTGGTGGTATTTGATCACCACTGGTGTTTTTATTTTTTGCGCACCAAATAATAAAAAATTGCACATTTTGAAAAAAAAATTTTTTTTTCTTTGTTTCTGTTACAAAACTTTGTAAATAAGTAAGTTTTCTCCTTTACTGATGAGCACTGATGAGGCTGTACTGATGGGCACTGATGAGGTGGCACTGATAGGCAGCACTAATGAGCAGTTAGGTTGCACTGATTTTGGGCACTCATAGGTGGCACTTATTAGGAGGCACTGACAGGCATCACTGATGGGCACAGAGTGCCATCCTAATGGGCACCTAATGGCATCCCTGGTGGTCTCCAGTGGACATCCCTGGTGGTCACCAGTGGGCATCCTCGATGGGTCGGCACTGATAATCAATGCGTTGAGCAGCCAATTGGCCCTTCTCTACTTGCGCCTATCAGTGCGAGTAGAGGGAAAGCCTATAAACGGCTCTTCCTGGTTACCATGTGATCAGTCGTAATTGGACACAGCTGATCACGTGGTAAAGAGCCTACGTCATAGGCTCTTTACCACGATCGAAGGTGAGGTGCGTCAGACTGACACCACACCACCGTTTGGCGAGCGTTAGCGGATTATCCTGCTGGACCTCATATGACGCCCAGTCAGGATAATGAAACCACTTTCTGACCATCATTCTGCCATATGGAGGGCAGGAAGTGGTTAAGGACCGCCCCACGCACATATACCGTGGCAGGGCGGCCCATAAATACAAAATCATGTACCTGTATGTAATTTTTATCTTCGGCACGTCACCGGAGCTCCACTCTTGCGATGATTGGACACAGCAGGAGCCAATCAGCGGGTCCAGTGGAACCCGGTGGCAGATCGCCATTCTGCTACTAAGGAAGAGATCTTGTGTTTGTGCTAAGCAGAAACACAGATTTCTGTCTTCCTACAGTTAAACCATCACTCACACAGTAAGAAAGCACTCTCAAGGAACACATTTAACCTATTGATCGCCCCGATATTAACCCCTTTCCCTGCCAGTGTCATTAGTACAGTGACTGCATTTTTTTTAGCACTGATCACTGTATAGGTGGTTACTGGTCCCCAAAAAGTGTCAAAAGTGTCAGTTAGGTGTCCGACTTGTCCGCCGCAATGTTGCAGTCCTGCTAAAAATCACGGATCGCCGCCATTACTAGTAAAAACAATAAAAAAATAATAAGTCCATAAATCTATCCAATCAATATATGCTTACTGTTTTTTTTTTTTTTACCAAAAACATGTAGAGAATATATATACAGAGAGAATAAGAGAATATATATAGAGAGAATAAAAATGCAGAGGTGATCAAATGCCAACAAAAGAAAGCTCTATCTGTGGGAAAAGGGACATACGTTTTATTTGGGTACAGCGTCGCATGGCCGCGCAGTTGTCCGTTAAAGCAACACAGTGCTGAATCGCAAAAAATTGCCTGGTCAGGAGGGGAGAGTACACCTTCTGGAGGTGAAGTGGTTAACAGGTAAAAAATGTGCATTTATTGTTCAGGAGCCTGCAGAGATTTGCACCTGCGAACATAAGTGGAAAGACAGGTGCACTTAAAGATGAACTTCGCCTTTAAAGGCTAAGTTCACCTTTTGTAACATGTTACACCTATATTCAGGGCATAACATGTAACATGTTATGAATAGACCAGCCCCTGCTCTGACAGCTAGCGGGGATCTTCTGCCCCCTGCTAGCTGTCACAATTTTTTAAATACCTGGCTGAGCGGGGCTCCGCCCGCCTCACTCATTTACAGTCCTCTGTGAATGTAAAATGACAAGTCCTGACAGCCATTGCGGTTGTCGGCTTGTAGTTTTCAATTAACCACCACATCAATGTGGAGCACTGTGACAGTTCATTGAGTCTTCCTGTCAGATTGTATCTGCATGCATGTACGATGTATGGGCCCACAGATACACTGACAGGTCTGCAGGAGACCAGCATGCTTTAGAGATTCCAGAAACAAAAAATAAGTGCACCTTTTTTACCTGCAAAAAGAAAAGAATGTGCATTTATTATTTTTTATCAAAAGGTGAACATATCCTTGAAGCAAATTTTTTTAAAGCCTTTGAAAAACTCTTAAAACAGTATTAAACCCCCAAACATTTATTATATTGCAGCTAGATTCCTAGATGTGATGCCTACATTTTTTTTTTTTTTTTAGACTATCTTTCCTTTATTTTCAACTTGTGTTCTAGCCAGTAGGTCTGTTTTTCAAAACAAGCTCTCCTGCAGATGTAGCAGTTACAGGGATGAGACAAACTATTTAACGCTAACAGGGGTACTTACAATGGCGGCCTGTCCATTAAAGGGCTGCCCCCTCTTTCACGTCACCCCCCTATATGGTAACAAATAGATTCATGCATGGCATGAATCTATCCATTGCCGCCGCTGCCGATCCCTATTCATGCGTCCGGCCCCTTTCGGGTCACCGGGCGTGTGAATTACAGCGGCATGGGATTTTTTTGAAGCACCTGACTGCAGCCTGCAATACACTGTGCCCAAAGGCAATATCCTCATGACCTTTTACATCGATTTGATAGAATCTGGTAAATGTATGGATTGAAGACCAAGTTGCGGCCTTGCAGATCTGAGCCATGGAGGCCTGGTGATGCCCAAGAAGCACTAACAGCCCTGGTGGAGTGCGCTTTAACATGAAAAGGAGGAATCTTCCTCTTTAGACCATAAGCTTGAACAATCACTTGATGAATACTTTTGGAAATAGTAGATTTTGATGCTGCCTGTCCTCTTTTAGGACCTTCTGGCAACACAAACAAAACATCTGTTTTGCTAATCTGAGTGGTCTCCTTTAAATAGACCTTGACCGCTCTCACAACATCAAGAGAATGTAGGGACTTCTCTTTCCTAGATCGAGGTTCTGGGAAAAAAGAAGGCAGAACAATATCCTGGTTTAAATGAAAACCTGTCACTACCTTTGGTAGGAATTCAGGACGAGGCTGCAATACCACCTTATCCTTATGAATAATCAAATATGGCTCTTTACAAGAAAGAGCCGCCAATTCCAATACCCTTCTGGCAGAGGGTATGGCAATCAAAAAGATTATCTTTCTTGTCAAAAGAACCAAGGGAATATCCCGTATAGGCTCAAAAGGCTGTTTCTGTAAAGCCGATAAGACTAAATTCAAATCCCAGGGGTTCAGGGGTGTCCTGTTGGGATGATTAATCCGCGTTACCCCCTGAATAAAGTTACGAACCAGAGAATGAGAAGCAAGAGGCCATTGAAACAATACTGATAAGGCCGAGACCTGGCCCTTGATAGTACTCAAGGCCAGATTAATTTTCAGTCCCATCTGCAGGAATTCAAGGATCCTACCTATGACATACTTTCTGGGGTGCCAACCCCTGGATCCACACTAGGAGACAATGCCTTCCAGACTCTATAGTATACGACTCTGGAGGCTGGCTTCCTAGCATTAACCAAAGTAGACACTACTGAAGGAGATAACACACGGTCCTTTAGAATGTGGGTTTCAATAGCCAAACCGTTAAATTTAGCGTTTATAAGGTAGGATGGAATACCGGACCTTGCGCAAGAAAGTCTGGCCACAGCGGCAGGGTCCAAGGGTCCCCTACCGCCTTTATGATTTCGGCAAACCAAGATCTTCTGGGCCACCAGAATCACCTCTTTCCCTTCCTGCTTGATCCTGCGAAGAAGGTGCGGAAGCAGCAGAACTGGAGGAATATATCAGTGAAAAATGATCCTATGGAAAGACCAAGGCGTCTGTTCCGCATGCCAGCGGATCCCTTGTCCTTGACACAAAGTTGTGGATTTTGTTGTTGAATCTGGATGTGAACAGATCCACGTCCGGAACACCCCATCTTTGACATATTGTAAGAAAGATGTCAGGGTGAAGGGACCATTCTCCCGGAAACAATTGTTGGCAACTCAAGTAGTCCGCCTGCCAATTTTCTATCCCTGGAATGAAAATCGCTGATAGGCAAGGAATGTTGCTTTCTGCCCATGATAGTACATGATTCACCTCCTTTTGGGCTGCACGACTTCTCGTGCCCCCTTGGTGACTGATGTAAGCCACAGCCGTGGCATTGTCGGATTGAATCCTGACAGGACAATTTCATAATTGTCCAGGCCTCTAGGGTCAGGCGTACCGCCCGTATTTCTAGAATACTGATGGGTAAGATCCTTTCTGACTTGGACCACTTCCCCTGGACAGAAGCCTCTTCCAGGACTGCTCTCCAGCCTAGAAGGCTGGCATCCATTGCTACCACTTTCCAGGATACTGGTAGAAAGGATTTTCCCTGTTGAAGGTTGCTGGATATCAACCACCAATTGAGGCTCTGACGCACCCCGAGGGATAAGCGCATCAGAAAGTCCAAAGCCTGGATCTTCTTATCCCAGGTTGACAGAATACTGTTTTGCAGCAGTCTTGATTGAAACTGTGCAAAAGGAACGGCCTCGAAGGAGGCCACCATCTTCCCTAACAATTTCATGCATGGCCGAATGGACGGATTTCTCTTTGTTTTGACAAGTCGAATCAGTTCCTTTACGGAGCTGATCCTTCCCTGGGGTAAGAATACCTTCTTTTGAACAGTCCCAAGTACTGTAATCTCCTTGATGGTTTTAAGGAGGATCTAGGTTGAAAATCCAGCCTAGGAATTCTAGGTAGCTTACGGCTGAGATTAAACTTTGGTTTAGATAGGTGACTGACTGATATAGAGAAAAAGGATCGTCTAAGAAGCCTAGAATTGTTATACCCTGAGCCCTTAACCTGGCTAAAGGAGGAGCCAGGATCTTCGTGAACACTCGCGGTGCGGTGGCTAGACCGAATGGCAGAGCCACAAACTGAAAATGACGATTCTCTACCTCGAAGCATAGAAACTTCTGATGAGCAGGAAAAATTGGCACATGGAGATAGGCATCTTTGATATCGATAAATGCCAAAAATTCTCCTCCTTGTAGAATGGAGACAACTGATTGGATTGACTCCATGCGAAAGGAACGGATATTTAAGTGCCGGTTTAGATCCTTGTGATCTAAAATGGGTCTTACCTCCTCACTTGGTTTTGGTACCGTGAAGAGGTTTGAATAAAACCCTGATCCCTGCTCTTCTGTGGGAACCTCTGATATCACTTTCTGAGACAAGAGATGATCCAGAGCCAGAAAGAGAGACATCCTTTTCCCTGGATCTCTGGGAACGAAGGAATTCTCGGAATTCTAGTTTGTAACCTAGAGAAATTGAGGAAGCCACCCATCTGTCCCGACAATGTTCCTGCCAGGTCTTTGAAAATTGTAGAAGCCTTCCCCCCACCCGAGCGAGTGGGGGCGCCCCTTCATAAGGAGGCTTTAGTGTTTAGCTTTGCGGGCTTCCTGCCTCTTTTGGCCTTGGGACTGCCCCTGAGTCTTCCTCTTGAATCCGATGGTGGAGGCTGTCGAGACTGTCTGGAGGCAGATGCTCCTGGCACTGGAAAAGATGCAAGTTTAAAGGAAAAACATTTAAACTTCTTCTTTACTGGTAAAAGAGAACTTTTCCCATTAGAAATTCTTTGGATATACTTATCTAGATTGTCTCCAAACAACGTTCACCATGAAAAGGGAAACTGGCCAAGGGCTTTTTACATGGCGCTTCGGCTGACCAATTCTTCAACCATAGGACTCTGCGCATATGTACCAGCCCTAGCATAAGCTGCGAGGCTTGAATAATAGGATCCTTCATAGCATCCACTGCGAAACACAGTGCCTCTGATATGCCAGCCAACTGCTGGGCCTGTTGATCAGGAATAATCTTGAGTACCTCCACAAACTGGTCCTTTATGGAATGAGATACTCTAATCGCCGCAAGAGCCGGCTGCACAACTGAACCTGCAAGAGCAATGTTGTTTTTAAAAAGAAATTTCAACTTTTTATCTGTTGGATTCTTCAACATTTGCGCATTGTCTACAGGACAAGTCAGGTTTATATTTACAGAGGATGTAGCAGCATCAATTGCTTGAATCCCCCATTTCTTATAGAATTCCTCCTCCATAGGATAAAGTATAGAAAACTTTTTTGGAGGAAAAAACTGTTTATCTGGGTGCTCCCACTCAGAATACATCCGCTTTTTTAGCCATGAATGGATAGGAAAGGCATCCACAGATTGGGGAGGCTTTAGTGACCCCAAACCAGAGGTGGGCTCATCAACAGACTGTGCTACAGGCAGTAAAAAAGTTGAGCGAACCAACTTAGTAAGGGAGTGTACCAACAGTCTCTCTTGTGAGGCTGCTCCCTCCATATTAAGATCTTCGGAAGAGGAGTCATCAGCCTCTTCCTGATCCTTTGAAAGAACTTCATGATCTCCTGCCCCTTGCTCCTCAGTATGAGGGTCCTGAGCAATGGACGGGATCTGCTACGCTTGGGCCCACTGTGGGAAGCGAACATAGCATCAATGTACTGTTCCAAACTTAAAATGGTAGAAGAAAAAAGCTCCTGAGTAATATATATAGGGGCTGAAGTGTCCAGAGCTGCTGCAACACCAGTCCCCCGACAGCTCACTCTGACTGGCCGCATCACTCTCAGAGGAGGATGTCATTTTTTAGACATGAATTTAGGTTGCCGTAAAACAATCAATCCTCTAGAACACTTTGAGGTGTTCCTTGTCCCCCTTCCGCTCATAGCCTGATGCACAAAGCAGAGGCACTACCAGAAGGAATGCATACACTGCTAGATCTATAGTTCAGCACAATTGCTGCTATTAATGCCCAGCCTGATGCAGCAGTAAAAAATGTGTCAAAGGAAATGCCCGTGTCACCAAACCTGTTAATGCCACCTCTTTGCTCGTGTCCCTCCACAGCCTGCTGTAGCACACAGTGTGCGTTTAAAAACTTGCCTCCTCATGTCCTGGCATCGGAGAACGCCGCTAAGCCCTGCCCCCCTGTGTTGCCTACGGCTCTTCCCACTTTTTAAAAGTAAAGCCTTTCCTGCGCGAGCGGTGGACTACAGGTCCTCTCGGACCTACCGAGAAAACAACATGGTGCAGGGGGGCTGCAAGCCGCCGAGCGGCGCTCTGATCATGCTTCCTGTCTTTTTTTTTGTCAAAAAAAGAAATCCGAGCGCTTCCTTCACCATGAGGAGGAGACTATCAGCATAAGGGGTGATAAGCAGGGAGAAACCCCCCTCAAGCTTACCGGAGGATCTGCTGTTCGGCTGGAGGAGGAAGAAGCATTTCAGCTCTCTGACACAGCGCTGTTTCCAGCATGAGACGGTGAGTGCTCAATACAGCCCCCAGTGGTGACCCATAGGCATGACAACATTTTATGTTAAAGGAGATATTCATAAGAAAATTCAAAAAAAAATCTTAGAAAACTCCACTTACCTTTCCCGCCACAGGGTTTTCTGTGGTAAACCAACAGACCCAATCTTCACCCTTCACGGTGGGTTCCTTTAAACCTCCAGGAGCTGGGGATCCTAGAGGAAACCCACTATCCTGGACCTGCAACAGCATCCTGCCAGTAAAACTTTATGGCCTTACTACCAAAAAGTACTGGATCCCAGGGTCCAGCTCTCTAAAAAGAGAAGCATTCACAGGCAAAAACCTTGTTTCTTCGGATCCGAGGCCCGGGTACCATTCAATCTGGCCAGAAGAGAAACTTTGAATGGATCCAGTCAGCATGGCTAGCTCCAGCAAGGATTGCTCCAGTGGAGCTCAGCACAGCACATCTTTACTCGTGACCAACACCTTAGACACTGGCGAAAAAACTGAGGTACTCCCAGTAGTGGGAGGGGTTATATAGGGAATGCACTTTTTGTCTTAGGGCGTGCCAGTGTCCATCACCAGAAGGTGGCCTATAACCCACATAGTAACTACTATGGCTCTGTGTCCAGTGATGTACAAGAAGAAATATATATATATATATATATATATATATATAATTTTTATTTAACAACTGTAGTTGTACATTTCTTGCTTTTACCTAATCTACCACCAAAAAACTCATGGGAAATTCTCCTGCTCCGGACAATCGCAGCAATACCACGTATGTGTACAATATGTTATTTGCTGTTTGTACCTGCAGTAGGGCCTAGAAACAATAGTGCGCATTTTGCTTTTTTTTTTTTTTATCCTACCTAAAGCACATGACGACACGGATACTAATCTAACCATTTGACCACTGGAAGGTTTTATCTGCTTCATGACCAGGGCATTTTTTGCTATTCTGCCCTTTGCTACTTCAACTGGCAATTGCTCGGTCATACAACAGTGCACACAAATGACATTTTTATCATTGTTTTCACACAAATAGAGCTTCCTTTTGCTGGTATTTAAATCACCACTGGTTTCTTATTTTTTGCTACACAAACAAAAAAAAATGTGTGAAAGTTATAGTCTACAAACTATGGTATATATATTTGAAAATTGATCAACCCTGATGTACTGACGGCCCTAAAAATGCCTAAAAATGCCAAGACAGTACAAATTCCCCCTAAATGGCCCGATTTTGGAAAGTAGACAGTCCAAGGTATTTAGAAAGCGGCATGGCAAGTTTTTTGGTTGTAATTAGTTGTCACAATTTTTTTGAAAAGGAAGATATTAAATAAAAATTAGTTTTTTTGTCACAATTTTTTTTTTTTTTTTTACATATTGTCATACTGTTTTGTTGTATACTGAAGTACAGCGTCATCATATAAGTGGTGTGGATGTGATCAGAGATACTGACTGGGAACAGTATGTGCATTTTTAAAACACTTTCTTTTTTTTACTTTTTTTTCTTTTTTACTATTTTACTATTTTTTTTACATCCTGTCATTAGGGTAGTTTAGTGTCACCATAGTACTACTACTACTCTGGGGGGGATGATCAGGGATTTTTTTTCACACTATTATCGCTTATAACAGTGATGATTACTGTTCTAAGAGAAAGTTTTAGCTTTCATGAATGGCTTTTATTCATGACAGCTTGCTTACTGAGATCGGCTACAGCTAATCACATGGTTCATTCCCGGTGAGAGTCCAGTCTCTGTGCTTGGAGCGTGCTGTGAAGCACACTCCCAACAAACACACAAGTATGTATATAATGTATACTTGCAAGATTGCAAAAGCAAGGCCCTCTTAACCCTCTTGAAATTGAATTGTACTGTTGCTGTATTATCTCCCTTTATATTGTAAAGCGTTGTGCAAACTGTTGGCGCTATTTAAATCCTGTACGATAATAATATATGCAGCCTGATGCATAAAGACCCACTTCCTTAAAGGAGTTGTAAGGTCAGAAGATTTTTTATCTTAATGCATTCTATGCATTAAGATAAAAAGCCTTCTGTGTGTCCCCAGCACCCCCCAATACTTACCTGAGCCCCATCTCTGTCCAGCGATGTCCACGAGTGTCTCGACTTCCAAGACTCCTCCTCCTGATTGGCTGAGACACAGCAGCAGCGCTATTGGCTCCCGCTGCTGTCAATCAAAGTCCGTTAGCCAATGAGGCGAGAGAGGGAGTGGGACCAAACTTTGGCTCCGTGTCTAAATGTATATACGGAGCTGCAGCTCGGCTTGGGTGCACCATAGCAAGCTGCTTGCTGTGGGGGGCACTTGAAAGAAGGGAGGGGCCAGGAGCACCGAAGAGGGACCCTAAAAGAGGAGGATCTGGGCTGCTCTGTGCAAAACCATTACACAGAGCAGGTAAGTATAATATGTTTGTTATTTTTATTTAAAAAAAAAACAAAAAAAACAAGACTTTACAATCACTTTAAGGTTGCATATATATGTACAGTCATTTAAGCCTCTAAACTTACAAGTACAGAGGCACCAATATGCATCAGTTAACCTGACAATAACATTAAGTAATTGGTTTGACATTTGGTATGAGAATTAGGAATACAAACAATTGTGCATTCTAAGATCTCTGCTGAAAGGTAAAAAAAGAAAAAAAAAAAAAAAACTTAAGGCAAGTGGCATTTTACAGTCGGACTTATAGGGGTTGATTTATTAACAGCAAAAATATTTTTCACTTTGCAAGGGGATTTTCCCCAGAGCTTAGTGAAGGAGTTAAAGCTTTGTCAACTCCCACCATTCAATCAAGAAAAATGCATTTTGTAATGTTCCTTGCATGTGATTGGGTGTTTTTTGCAAAGTGTAATATCACCATATTCACTAAGGTCTGAGGAAAGTTTCTGTGTAAAGTGAACAGTCTATTTACCTTTAGTAAATCAACCCCTCAAAGTCTTTTTGCAGTAATAAAGGGTTAGTTTAGTAAAAACAGCCTTGCTCAATGCATATAAACAATATGGACACTTTATACAGTGCTGATTAGAACAGTAGTAATTTAATAAAATGCTGTACTTACTATAAATGTAACCCCAGTGCATAAGAGTTGACAACCCATACAAACACAGATGCTAGCATTAGTTCATAGTGTGGCAAAAAGTCCAAAGCAAACAATCATCCTGAAAGTCCCCAGTGACTCCTATCTAATTCAGCTCTGCATTGCAACCACTCAGCTATTTTAAAAAGACAAAATGTCTGATTACACCACGCCAATAAAGTGAAATGCTTTGCCCCATGAACGTTTCCAAAATGTGAAGTGTTACAGCCTGGATTGTTGGTCACTTAATTAAAAAAAAAAAGCCATAATTGCTGTGATAAGTATTTGCCCCTTTTGCTCTAAATAATCGAAATAAGCTCATAACTGAATACTTATGTAAATCTCTTTATATATTTGAAAAAGCTTTAAGTACACTACACCAAAAGTGGGAAAACAAAAGTACGTTGCATTTTCCCAGATTGAATGGGTTCAGTGATGCATGCAAAAAGGCCAACTTACTTTTATTTTATTTTTTCCAAGAATGGGTAGAACTCTTAAAGCCAGACACCAGGCAGTTAAACAATCAAATCCACTACCATATTCATTGAAAAAAAAAAATAAATAAATAAAATTCACCTAGCATAATCACCTGAATCTCTATACATATTACCTTTCTATATTCCCCTGCACAGCAGACTATGAAAAGGAAGAGCAGTGCCACTAGTCAGTCAGGCTCTACTGCATGGCACAGTGCTTTCAATCAAGCATGCAGATATGAGGGGAGAGTGGAGTGTTGACCTCATCAATATGGTGCACCAGTGACCACTTAGCATTCTGTTTGGGTTATTAACCACTTCAGCCCCGGAAGGATTTACCCACTACCTGATCAGGCCACTTTTTGCAATACGGCACTGCATTGCATTAACTGACAATTGCATTAACTGACAATTGCACGGTCTTGCGACGCTGTACCCAAACAAAATCTATATCCTTTTTTTTGGTGGTATTTGAACACCTCTGCGGTTTTTATTTTTTGCGCTATAAAAACAAAAAAAGAGCGACAATTTTGAAAAAACACACTTTTTTTTTTAACTTTCTGCTATAATAAATATCCCCCCCCCCCCAAAAAAATGTAAAAAAAAACTAATTTCTTCATCAGTTTGGGCCGATATGTATTCTTCCACACATATTTTTGGTAAAAAAAAATAAATTGTAATAAGCGTATATTGATTGGTTTGCGCAAAAGTTATAGAGTCTACAAAAAAGGGGATAGATTTATGGCATTTTTATTATTTTTTTTTTTTTTTTTACTAGTAATGGGGGTGAGCTGCGATTTTTAGCGGGACTGCGACATTGCGGCGGACAGATCGGATACTTGACATTTTTTTGGGACCATTGACATTTACACAGCGTTCAGAGCTAAAAATAGCCACTGATTACTGTATAAATGTCATTGGCAGGGAAGGGGTTAACACTAGGGGGCGATCAAGGGGTTAAATGTGTGTACTAGGGAGTGTTTCTAACTGTGGGGGGGATGGGACTGCCTGGAGGAGACCGATAGTTGTTCCTAATCAGTATCTCTCCTGACAGAACAGAGATCTGTCTTTTTACATTGACAGATCTCTGTTCTGTGTCTCTCAGGAGCGATCGCGGGTGCCTGGCGGACATCGTGGCCGCCAGGCACGTGCATCAGCTCCTACGTCCCACGGAGTTAAAGTGCCCGCCGTACAGCTACGGCTATTTGCGCAGGCGGCGGCTGGTCGTGACCTTCAGTAATTTTTTCAAACTTTCCATATATAAAATTGTCTGCCTTTGTTTTAACTTTGGATAATAAAATATTTATTTTCTGCCAGCAAATACCTTATACAGCCCACTTCCTTTTTCTTGTCTGGTAAAAAGACTAGCCTTATGACATCATGCACAGCTCTCTCTCTCTTGTGAGAGTTTGGCAGGAAGGGAGGGGGGGTGAGTCATAAGAGGGCCAATGAGGGCTGCAGAGCTGAAGGGTTTGCCTCTGTGTAAATCCAGGAAGTGAACAGGCAGCAGCTTCAGCTACCCACACTTAAAATGGTTGCAGCCAGACTCAGTGGAGAGAGGTTTCTGCAGCATATTTGGCAAATACAGAATCACAGTATATATAAAATCATATGCAAAGTGATTGGAGGGAAGCTTCAGAATGGCAAAGGTGTTTTTTTTTACAAATTATGTGAGCAGACAGCAATTCCTCTTTAATTAAATTAAAAAGGAATAGGAAATCGTTTGAGAAGCAAAACAGTTCACATATATGTATCTTAGGCTCCATGCACACTAGGAGCAGAAAAAAAACTTCAAAATTTTTAGCTTAAAAAAACGTGGCATAAAAGACGCAAATAGAAAGCATATTGTACAAAGTTTAGGCGAGTCTATGAGAGTTTAAGCATTTTGGTTTATAGGCGTTTTTTGCACTACACACCCCTCTGCAAAAGTTTTATTCCCAAAATAACCAGAATGCATTTCACACTGCATTGCATTTTTACTAAAAAACATTGAAACTTAGCCTCGGTTCACACCAGAGGCGGCACGACTTGCAGGTCGCCTCACCGAGGCGACCTGCACACGACTGCCGGGGCGACTTGCAAAACGACTTCTGTATAGAAGTCTATGCAAGTCGCCCCAAGTCGCCCCCAAAGTCGTACAGGAACCTTTTTCTAAGTCGGAGCGACTTGCGTTGCTCCGATTAGAGTGGTTCCATTGTACTTAACGGGACGCTACTTGTCAGGCGACCTAGGTCGCCTGACAAGTCGTCCCAGTGTGAACCGAGGCTTAACGTTCAGAAGAGAAAATAGGAGTTTAGGAGAGAATGACGTGTTTACAGCTCCCAAACTTCTCCAGAAAACGCGATAAAGAAGGGTTTTTTTTCCTGCCTTTGAACGTCCCTGACAGAAAACGCCTATAGTAGTCAATAATGTGCAAAGACACACAGAACACAATAAAAGTGCTTCTAGAGGCAGGAGAAAAAAAACGTCAAACACCTGTAGAATCAACGTTTTTTTTAAGCCTAGTGTGCATGGAGCCTTAAAGTGTTACTAAACCCAGGACCCTGCATGCACTATATCTGGTCTTCCACAGTACACAGAACAAGGAAATGCAATTATTTTAGTAAATTTCAACTGCTAAATACCTTTTCTCATCAGCAGTATATAGCAGTCTTGTGACGTTTATCCGTAAACGGCAAAGCACTGATTAAAGCTTGTAGGAGGAGTTTTCATTATCCTCTGACAGTCCTATGAGGCTCCATGACCCCTGACCCTCTGTCTGGACAGTGCCGATTGGCCCTGTGCTGATCACATGCACCCTTCCCAAAAAAACAAACAAAAAACTCTCTAGCAATCCAGAGCAAACTGAGCATGTGCAGAGTGCTTCCTATGGCCCTGTTCTATCAGCAGATGGATTGATGACAGTAAAAGAAGGGGAGGATCAGAGAAGACAGGATCAAACAGCCTTTTTTACACAATGTGGAGGATTAACCCCTTAGGTGCCACAGTAAGTATGACAAGCATGCTTTACTGCATATACAGACTGATTTTACTGTTGTGGTTTTAGTAACACTTTAAATTTGAATTTACTGATCTTCCTGGAGTTAAGCTTTAATTAAAAGAGAACCTTAAATCACATACCTCTTTACCCTATGGAAATTTCCAAGTGTTGCAAAACAAAAAAGAAATGTTTGAAAAATTAAACCAGTGAAATACCTTATTAGAAAAGTACAAACATAACAAGCAGCTTTAATCTTCGTAAACCCTTTCATATCAAGGGGTCATCAAAACCTGTATAACCACACTTGTATAGTGTTGGTATGCATTGATTATACCTTTGCACTGATACACAATTTTTTTTCAAACCAAAATGATTTTAATAAAAGTTTAAGCACTTACAGGGCTTTACTTCAGTCATTTTTAAATACATCCTAAATATATTTTTCTGTATGCTATATTTTTTTGTAATAAGCAGAGAAGTAGACAAAATTGTGGAAAAACACAACTCTTATTTGTTTAATGCATAATGTATTTTGTTACAATACTATTCCAAATATTTCCAAAAAATAATTTTCTTCCAATTACCCTAATAAAATAAATAGAATATGCATAGGTCTTGATACATATGTAATTGCTGTATAGTCGATAAGCAACTTCGTATATATTAGATTTCTAGATAAAAAGCATTTTCCTGTACTGTGAGTCAGTTCAATGGCTGTAATAAAAAAAAAAAAAGTAATAAAAATTATTTAACTGACCCAACGCTATCCAACTAATTTATCTGCCTCACTTAGAACACTAATCTAATAAATAACTAACCTAATATACAGGTATTTGTTTACCATTTTTTACATTATAAGTGGCTCTCCTTACAGCTGTAGCTGCTGTAAGTCAGAGGTGATCAATGTGAAAGGCAACATATAAAATTTATTTACACTTTTCAAACCTTCTGAACTGCTTTGTCTGTGATCAGCATGATCGGTTAAGCATTGTAATTATATCATTAGTAACTACTTTGAGTTGTACACAATCATAGAAACAGAAGAGCGATGGCAGAAAAAAGACCAATAGCTCCATAAAGTCTGCCCCTATTCTTTTTATTCATAATTTTCTTTTGTCTTGTGTTTTTTTTTTGTCTAGATTTATGTTTGTCCCAAGCGTGTTTGAATCCACTTACTATTGACTCTGCTGGAAGTCTATTCCAATCATCAACTACTCTCCAGGTAAAATACTTTCCAAGATTACTTTGGAACTTTCCTCCTTGCTAGTTTGAAGTCGTGTCCCTGTGTTCTTGATCTTGGCTCCAAACTGGCTTCACACTGCTGGCTTTCCCAATGGCACTGTGCAGTATGTTCACGTGGATTAAAGCGATCTCCTAAGCATGCTACAGCATGGCCAGGACCTTACTAGCTAGTTAAAATGCATCTGTATTGGATGGTGGTATGATGGGAGCTGTTGCCTGCTTTCAGGATTTCCCTAAGCACATACAAATGTTTTCCTGGTGTAAGAGCAGGCATATTTTGGTTCTCTAGACCAGCGGTCCCCAACCTCCCCAGCAACGGGGTCTCACAGAAGACAACCCTTCATAGCTCCATAGGAGTCTCCCTGCAGCCATGCCAACCTTCCTTCCATCTTCCATAACACTGACCTAACCATATCCCGCTGATTTCAAACCGCAGGAATGTTGAGCATCTGAGCTGATTAGCAGCATTGGATTGACTGATCCAGCCTGGCTTTGGGCATTCCGGGATCAGCAGCTCAGGGCTGGTCTCGGTCTTTCTTCAGGTTGTCAGACTACAAATCCCAGCAGCTACAGAGTGGATGGAAACAATCAACATCCATCCTGATATAGCAGTGTTTCTCCTCACCCCTTGTGCAGGGACATGGTGTGTGTTTAGTGGGAGATACATCACATGGAGTGGGCCCTGCTGGAGGAAGCCCAGGTGGCAACTCGAGCAGCTGCAAATACAATACATTTTTTCATTTTGGATAACCTGTTGTCCGCAGGTTTTTTTTTTTTTTTAAATCTGTGTCCAATTGGGAAGATGGCCTTTTAAAGTTCCTGTCCCATAGCCACAGCATGAAATCCCATCAAAGTAAGGGAAATCTCTGGTGGTTGCTAGAACTAGTGTCCTCATTGGAAGATTTTGCATATATTCATATTATGGTGACCACTCAATATTTGTGATTTTCTTTCACTTTGATGATGAAGGTCACCAGGACAAATAGAGATGGTATGAGATCCTAAGAGTACCTTTTGCTATTAATTGCTGGTAAATATAATCCAAAGGATCAAGCTCAATTTTAGATTGTGTGTATTGTCTGGATTGTGGCAACACCTTTCTATGAATTGCATATTTAAATACCCCTATTCATATGGGTTTGTTTAGTATAGGTGTGTAGAGAGACATGGAAATGTGCAAGCTGCAAAAGCCCAGAATGACCAATTGAAAAAGAAAAATTCTAAGCCTGAATTGGATGAGTTTCTGCACTTTAGCCTAAATAAGGCCACTTTATGTAAAAAAAATGGCAGGCTAATATTAAATGCTGAAGAAGGGGCATTTGTATAAATCAATAAAAGTATTTCTGTCTAGCTATCCACCAAAGCCTCTAAAAAAAAAAAAAAGTTAAACTTTTAATTATATATTTCACAACTGCTAAAGAAAAAAAAATCAATGCCTTTTTTTTGGAGGAGAGAATTTCCTCCTGGGGTTTATTTTTTTATATTTTAGAGACAGATGTTTCTGCAATATAAAATAAAATTTCGAGAACTTGTTCACACATAACAGATGCAGGGTAAAAAATTAATTTACATTGTGAGTTAAACCAGATGTTGTAAAGAACTCCATTTGTTCCAAGCAGTACACATTTATCCTGTCCAGTAGCTGGCAGTTTACACTGTCAAAAAAGCTGATATTCTATTAGCTTACTATTGAAAATGTTAATTACTTAAGAGCAACAAAGTTTTACCTCTGAATGATGTTCCTCGTTTTGCTGCAGAACCTCAATGCATAGCTCAGCGAGATGAATAACATCCTTTAGTTTTTTTGAAGGATCATCTTGATTTATAGATTCTAAAAAGGTAAAGTAATATGAAGATAACAAGTACTACAGAATGATTTTTAAAAAAGCAAGTTATTTCTCAGTGACTTTAAGAAAGGGAACAATTCTTTATATAGAGACATTTTTTTTTTATATTCTTTATTTAGACAAAAAAGTATCCAACAAACCGCATCTAGGCATGTTCAACAGTAATGCCCTGTACACACGGTCGGACTTTGTTCGGACATTCCGACAACAAAATCCTAGGATTTTTTCCAACGGATGTTGGCTCAAACTTGTCTTGCATACACACGGTCACACAAAGTTGTCGGAAAATCCGATCGTTCTAAACGCGGTGACGTAAAACACGTACGTTGGGACTATAAACGGGGCAGTGGCCAATAGCTTTCATCTCTTTATTTATTCCGAGCATGCGTGGCACTTTGTCCGTCGGATTTGTGTACACACGATCGGAACTTCCGACAACGGATTTTGTTGTCGGAAAATTTTATATCCTGCTCTCAAACTTTGTGTGTCGGAAAATCCGATGGAAAATGTGTGATGGAGCCTACACATGGTCGGAATTTCCGACAACAAGGTCCTATCACACATTTTCCGTCGGAAAATCCGACCGTGTGTACGGGGCATAAGACCGTATAACAGAAGGGGACAAAGTAGAAGAATTTCACAGCAATATATAACATATGTGATAATGCATAAGGGTAGAAAGGACAAATCGTCCAAAGACAGTTAGTAGAGAGGTTGGAATTGAGAGCACCCTTTCACATTAATGATCTTGAAATGGTAATATCCCCCTAAGTATGAACTAATAGTGACATAAGTCCTTCGGATAAAAGACATGATGGAAACTGTTGAATATAGTAGAAAATCCCTCATTCTACTGCTCTTCCCAGAGTTAAGGTCGAGAGCCAGATGCGGACGGGACATAATTTTTTTGTTTTATAGGAGCAAGATAGAGATATTTTATAACTTCTTATGACATGCTGCTTAACAATGTATTCAAATGTACAGTATGCCATTATAGAAATCATTTTGCCAATGCAATTTTTCAACCATATTCTTAGTTTGTTCAGGTTTTTTTTGTTTAACATTTAACACATTTCCATTGCACTAACGGTGAACAACAAAGGCGTACAAAGTGCAATAAAACATAATAATATAGAAAGGTTTTAAAAGGTATGGTAAATATGTTGGCATAGGTATGTACTAGATGCATTGCAGTAGCATGCATAGGTGTTCAGACAGGAGCACACGAGGTACAAAATCCAAGCAAAAGTAAAAGTTAGCATCATAATGCAGTCAGAGTAGCATTGTGTGACACAGTTTCTCGATAAAGATCTATATAGCGAGGGACAGAAAGGAAAAGGCACAAATAGAAGAGAGAGGAAGGAGGAAAGGGCATGGTGGCTCAAACATTTACAGAGCTGGTCAGATAGTACTAAAAAATATAAACCGGCCAAGATATTAATCACAATCTAGTCATGTCTGGCATATGGAACAGCATGGGAGACCATACAGAATAGGACCAGGCAAAAAGGCAGAAAGAGAATCTGGCTAGTTTAGACAGTTAGGCCTTGTGCATTAATACAACAGGACCAAATGTTGTCAAACTTTTTGAGGCAATTCCTACTAAGGCAAGTATGTTTATATATATTTATATACAGAGTTGGTGGAGTCTGCAGCTTCCATCTCAGTAAAATTTCCCTTTGGGCATAGAATGTGTCCTAAAAAGCAAACAATTGTTTACAGCAGTGGTGTCTCTATATTAACAATACCTAGGATAAATAATAAAGGGTCAACAGGAAGAGGCAATCCTCCCACTGCATTTATAGGTTCTGCACCACATCTGTGGCATAGCTCCAGTACTTGAGGCTAAATAGTAGTTCATTGATGAGGGGTGTAATGAGCAATATGCAAAAGTTTCCGTGGAAATAAATCTCTCTGGCAGAGATAATTATCATTCAAAATATAAAATGCAGCGCTAGAGTTAAACTGTGCAATTCATGATGACACAATGCGTATATATAGCATGTGATAAACTATAAAGTGCAAACGTGCAATAAACAATATGCTATACCAACAATAACAAATGTGCACTATTAACAATACAAACGTAAAAAAAAAATTGTGAAAAGAGAAAAAAAAGGGGTTCATATATGACTGACACAATGCATGTTTAGCATGTGATGAACTATAAAAGTGCAAACGTGCAATAACAATATGCAATACTAACTATAAGCAATATGCAATATTAAGTAACAGTACAGATGTGAAAAAATTGTGAAGAGAGAAAAAAGTTCATATATGGCTGATATTCAGTAGAAGAGATCCCATATAAGGTGTGGAACGTTGATCAGATGCTTGGCAGTGTGATATCTAGAGGTCGATCGGTATGGGTTTTTCTCTGGCTGATGCCGATATTTAGAAATCGCGGTGACCGATGGCCGGTATATGATGCCGATTTTTTTGGGCCGATATGTAAGGTTGATTTTTTTTTTTTTTTAACCTTCATCTCATAAAATCTAACAGTTAGACCCCTTTAACACTGGAGGCATTTTTCAGGCACTTTTGGGCTAAAAATAGCACCTTTAAAGTGCCTGCAAAACGGCTCCCCTGCAGTCTCAGTGTGAAAGCCCAAGTGCTTTCACACTGAGGCGATGCGCTGGCAGGATGTTAAAAGAAAAGTCCTGCAAGCAGCATCTTTGGAGCGGTGTATATTGCTCCTCCACCACTCCTGCCCATTGAAATGAATGGGCAGCGCTGCTGAAGCGCCTGCAAAGCGATTCGGCAGCGGCACTACACGGGCGCATTTAACCCCTTCATCGGCCGCTAGCTGGGTTATAAGTGCCCAGCTAGCGGCCAAATAGCGCTGCTAAAATGACGGTAAAGCACCCCTAAAACTAGCAGCGTTTTACCGTCAACGCCTGCCCGATCCAGTGTGAAAGCAGCCTTAAGTAATAAGCGATACAGGAAATGTCTTGCATTTAAACATTTATTAAACACAACAAACGTCCAATCAGTTCACTTGTATGTATAATTTAGATTAAAAAAAAAAAAACTATATCTTAAATATTAAATACACAAAAATTAGGACTGGATTTTTACTTGTAAGCAACAAATGTCAGAAAAGATTTAGTCTTTAAATGGTTAAACTGAGAACTCCTACAAAGGAGTTCAGTCCATTGATAAGTATAAACATTGTATCTCTTTGCTTCTTTTCTCAGACTTGGCAGGCTGCCCAGATAGGAGAGACAAGTCTCCACGGGAAGACTTCAAGCGGAGTTCCGCTTAAAAAACAAAAAAAAATTAAAAGTCAGCAGCTACAAATACTGCAGCTGCTGACTTTTAAAAATCGGACACTTACCTGTCCCAGGGTCCAGCAATGTGGGGGATCGAAGCCGCGCTCATCTCCTCCTCCGCTCGAAAGCACCGGCATTGTAACTGTGGGCGCCCGGCTGTGTCTTCACAGCTGGGCACCCACTGCTCATGCGTGAGCCGCGCGCCGTGACTGGCCGCGCAATCATCTGGGACTTGTGACGTGTCCCAGATGATTGTCTAGATGGAGGGGGGAGAGCTGATCTCCCTACCTGCGCCGAGGGAAGTGACGTCAGGAGCCCAAGCGCTGAAGGAGGCAGATTACGAGGGACCCCCTAGCAATAGGCATTAAGAGGTGAGTAAAAAAAAAATATTTCTCCAAATGTTTATTTTTTTAATTTTTTTTTTTTAATGCACATTAATGAATTTTTTTTTTGGGTGGAACTCCACTTTCAGGCAACTTGCATTGACTTCTATTACAGAAGTCATTTGCAAGTTGCGCTGAAGTTTTAAATCAGCCTTTTTTGTCAGCACAATCGGCCGATGCCGATTAATTAAAAAATGCCAAAAATCTGCCGCTATATATCAGTTGACCTCTAGTGATACCCATCACCATAGTAAGATTGAGGCTTACCAGAAAGCCTGCGACCACCCTTACTCGGGGGGGGGGGGGGGGGGGGGGTCACAAAGTGCTTTATTGGATCAGACATCCACTAAAGAGGTGTCCAAGTGTGTGTCTCACCAAAAGCCTCTGTGTACACTGGGTGATGATCAAAAGCCGGAAGTTCAGACAGCCTCAGCAACAGGATGTTTAAATATGCAAAGAGACAAGAGACTCCAAATAGTGTGATATTGTCTCTTTAAGCAGTTTTATTGGCAATGCTGCATACACAAAGTTCAAACTCAGCGAATATCGATTGACATTTTGGTCTCTAAATTTACTGGTACAGTAGTGAGACTCACAGGTAAAAAAGCTCCTGACTGTTAGCGACTGATTCAAAATGCTACCAAAAAAACTGTTAGCGTTCACAGGGATCAGGCCTGACTCTGTGAACCCTGCAGTTATGTGTTTAGTGTTTTGTGACAGTGATCGATTGATACTGCACTTGGGTGGACTGGGTGGTCCCTGCCAAGGTCAGACGACCCCGTTCTTCTGCTGTCGTCAAGGTGCAAGAACCACAGGTCCCTCGTATGGAGCAGAGAGCCAGTACCTGAGCCGCTCATCCTTCTGGTGAACTGGCAAGCACCAGTGGCCTAGTACATCCTGGTCATACATCCAGCCCTGCAGTAACACTTGGTGACGTGGCGAGTCCCATAAGTGCAGTTCAAGCTGGCGAGGTGGCAATCACGAGTAGTGTCCCACTGCCACCAAGAAGAAGACAAACACAGGCCCGTCAAGCCCATAGTGCCCTTCCTGCTGCATTCGCCAATCCTAATTGGGAGCCCACCACTTCTGCAGCACCCGTACTTCCCCCATTCACTGGCCAACCCGGAATTCAGGTGGAAACAGTTGATTTTACGTAACTTGATTTTTATTCGCTGTTTTTCACCGAAGATCTCTATAGATCTATTGTGGACCAAAGCAATTTGTATGCTGGTCAATTCATTGCCGTTACTCCCCAGCTGACCCTTGTTAGAGATTGGAAACCAATTACGGTTTCCGAATTTAAGACCTTTCTGGGCCTATCCCTCATGGGCATAACTAAAAAAAGAGTGCGTTGCGGTCATATTGGACCACTGACTCAATTCATCATATGCCCTTGTTCTCTGCCTCTATGGCCAGGACACGATACAAGCAGATCTTGCGGTTCAAGCACTTCAATGACAATGAACTCTGTCGTCCTCGGGGTGACCCTGGATTTGATCAGCTCTACAAAATTCGGCCCCTCGTAAACCACTTGAAGCAACATTTTGCAGCCTTGTTTACTCCCGATCAAGTTATCGGCGTAGATGAGGCCCTGATTACGTTTTCTGGCCGCTTGTCTATCAAACAGTATCTTCCCAGCAAGTGTGCCAGACAGGGTCACAGCCTATACATATAGTTTTATGGTTTACGAGGGAAAAGATAGTCACATAGAGCCGGAGAACTGCCCAGACTACATAGGGAGCGCTGGTAAGATAGTGTGGGACTTGGTGTCACCCTTGTTCGGAAATGGGTACTTGTCCACTTGAACGTGGACAACTATTACACGAGCGTGCCACTTTTTGGGCACCTTTTTGATTATGCACATGTGGCACCGTGCAATCTAATCGCCGGGGCTTCCCCCAACGGCTTGTAGAATTCCGACTTAGACGGGGGGGAGAGAGCCTGCTTGAAGTGTAATAATTTGTTAGCAGTGAAGGGATTCACTGAATGTTTTCTTTATGTCCTCGCTTCATGCAGACACGGCAGTCCAAATTCCTACGGTGACTGGTGTTGTGGAGAAACCCCTCTCTGTCCACGAATACAACCTTAACATGGGAGGGGTGGACCTCAACGACCAGTTGTTGGCGCCATACCTAACTGCCCGTAAGGTCAGACGCTGGTACAAAAAAGTGTCTGTTTATTTCAATTGGCTTTGCTGAACGCTTTTGTGCTATATAAAGCTTCAGGACAGACTGGATCCTTCCTTAAATTCCAGGAAGAGATCGTCAGAGCCCTTCTGTTTCCAGATGGTGATCTTGCCCAACTTTCCAATGCAAATCCAGTGAGCCAGCTGCATGAGAGGCATTTTCCTATTGTCCTCCCTGGTACCCCTACCCAAAGAACACCCCAAAGAAGATGTTGTGTCTGCAGTAAACGCAGATTTAGGCGTGACACCCGCTTTTATTGTCCCTCCTGTCCTGACCAACCTGGTCTCTGCATTTGTGAAAACTTCAAACGCTACCACGCACTAGTTGAGTTTTAGTGTAGGGTACAGCACCACACAGTCCTAGGCACACTAACACAAGGTCTCAGGGTCTCAAAAGATGTGATGGCCATCACATTTTGAGACTTGAGATACCCCAATCTGCAACGTTCAGTTTAAAGTTTTTTTACAATTTTATAAAAGTGAATAAAAAATAAAATAAAAACACACAAAAAAATAAAAATCCAAAAATAGTTGGTGGTTGTATTTTTCTTCTCGCTCTCTAATTCCTACACCGTTCACCTGATTTGGATGTAAATACCCTCAAATTAAAGCTGAAAGTCTGCAGTTAAAGCACATCTTGTTTGTTTAATTTCAAATCCATTGTGGTGGTGTATAGAGCTAAAAAGATTAGAATTGTGTCGATGTCCCAATATTTATGGACCAGACTGTAAGCTTCTAAATGTTGTGCATAAAGTGCCAGGACAGTTCAATCCCCCCCCCAAATGACCCCTTTTTGGAAAGTATACACCCCAAGCTATTTGCTGATAGGCATGTTGAGTCCATGGAATATTTTATATTTTGTCACAAGTTTCAGAAATATTACAACTTCTTTTTTTTTTTTTTTTTTTTTGCACAAAGTTGTTACTAAATGATATATTGTTCAAACATGGCATGGTTATATGTGGAATTACACCCCAAAATGCATTCTGCTGCTTCTCCTGAGTATGGGGATAGCCCATGTGTGACATTTTTTGGGAGCCTAGCCGCGTACAGGACCCCGAAAACCAATCACCGCCTTCAGGATTTCTAAGGGTGTAAATTTTTGATTTCACTCATTAGCTTTCACAGTTTCGAAGGCCATAAAATGCCAAGATAGCACAAACCCCCCCTAATTGACCCCATTTTGGAAAGTAGACACTTCAATCTATTTGATGAGAGGCATGTTGAGTCCATGAAATATTTTATATTTTGCCACAAGTTGCGGAAAAATGAAAAGATTTTTTTTTTTTTTTTGCACAAAGTTGTCACCAAATGATCAATTGCTCAAACATACCATAGGCATATGTGAAATTACACCTCAAAATACATTCTGCTGCTTCTCCTGAGTACGAGGATACTACGTGTGTGTGAGACTTTTTGTGAGCCTAGCCGTATACAGGACCCCGAAAACCAAGCACCGCCTTCAGGCTTTCTAAGGGCGTAAAATGGTGATTTCGCTTCCTCACTACCTTTCAAAGTTTCGGAGGCCATGAAATGACATGATAGCACAAACCCCCCCCCCCCCCCCAAATAACCCCATTTTGGAAAGTAGATACCCCAAGGTATTTGCTAAGAGGCATGGTGAGTATTTTGCAGATCTCAATTATTTTTGAAAATGAAGAAAGAAAAGAAAAATTTTTTTTTTTTTTCTTTTTTAAATTTTCAAAACTTTGTGACAAAAAGTGAGATCTGCAAAATACTCAACATGCCTCTCAGCAGATAGCTTTGGGTGTCTACTTTACAAAATGGGGTCATTTGAGGCATCATCTGGGCACTTCTTGGCCTCCGAAACTGTGATAGGCAGTGAGGAGTGAAATAAAAAATGTACACCCTTAGAAAGCCTGAAGGCGGTGATTGGTTTTCGGGATACTGTACTCAGGTAGACTGCCAAAAAGTTCCACACATGTGTTATCCCCGTACTCAGGAGAAGCAGCAGAATGTATTTTGGGGTGTAATTCCACATATTAAGTGAAAAAAAAAAAAATACAGCGCTGTGTGAAGTAAAGGTATAAACAGCAGCCAACACAGCCATAGACCAAATCAACATATGTGAGTGTAAAAGTGTAGCGCTATTAAACCATAACTAAAAAATGTTTGACCATTAAGATAGTATTAGGGTATACTCTCTAATACAAATATTAGAAAAATCTCAGTGTGCAAAACATACAAAACTGACATGTGCAATACAAGGCATATATACATAGATATCATTAATGGAAATAAATAATAAAGTGATAATACCACAATAATTATTTAAAATGTGAATAAAGTGCTGATATGCAGATACAAAAATAAGCTAATAAAAACAAAAGTCCAGAATATAGTGAACCGGTGTGTAAATGAGAATCCAAAGAGAAGGAGGATAGTCCTAGAAGCATATAGACAGATATTCATCAGACGTCAACACTTCAGAGAGACTGAAAATAGTGAGTAAGCCACCACCAATTGAACAGAAGGGGGCTTACCAGATGTTAATGACTTGAAGAGGCTTATACCACTCAAGACATAAACAGCTTTGGAACCAGATAGCTGGAATGGTACATTTCCCTGGGCAGGCACAACGGATCCTGGATCAGGTCTACAACTTGGCACAAACGATCTCGGATGACAACATAAAGGTAGTACGCCAAAGGGGATCAGAGGTTCGGTGTTCACATACCATGCGAAAATAGATTGAAAACAACTTGCATAGCGTGATACCGTTTGACATAAAATTTATGTCAAACGGTGGCTTTTTAGCGTTTCAGCTAAAAAGCCATCATCTGGGGTGGACCCACTTTCACATACCGCTTCTGTTCTAGTACTCATATGAATGCCTATGATGATCTTCTACCATGTGAGTTTATAATTTAATATATTCAATACATTTTATGTCAAACGCTATGCGAGTTTTTTCAATCTATTTTTGCATGGCATGTGAACACCGAACCTCTAAACCCACTATTTATATTGCTTTTTTTCATATGTCATTTTTATTTTTGATATTGATCATTATTTGCTTAGCGCTGCACATTTTCCATATATATTTCTGTACACAGCTAGACTCCCAAAAAGTCTCAAACATGTGGTATCCCCGTACTTAGGAGAAGCAGCAGAATGTATTTTGGGGTGTAATTTCACATATAACCATGCCATGTTTGAACAATATATCATTTAGTGACAACGTTGTGTAAAAAAAAAAAAAAAATTTAATTTTCCCGAAACTTGTGGCAAAATATAAAATATTTTTAAAAGATAATCATTGCTGTCAGCTGCATGGGATCAGGCTCCCAGTTATCCATTTAAAAGACTTTTCTTATGTAAGCATATTCCCCTTTTTCTTGTTGAAGGATTTAATATCCTAATTAAATATAAATATAGCCATGCACTAAGATTGACATGTCATATTAACATTTTTGATTGATTCGCAGGAAACATTGGTTTTAAAATCATATACAAGTTATTTATACCTTTATATTTATACCTCTCTCTGTGGGTCATCCAGCTTAGTTGGGAGAGTCCCCAAACATTGGGGCTAGAACTTCTGGTTGGGAAATTCCTGCTATCTACACGGATGCATCTATGTATGTATTAATATATGTACTTTAATATGCTCTTATGGAATTTTCTTTTCTTGTTTTGCATATGTCATTTTTTATTTTTTCCTTTTGCTGATTTATCTTTATCCATTTACTAGAAATGAAGTCTATACATTTTCCTGAAGAAGCCATAAGGCAAAACACGTAGAATGATTGCGTGGAAAACTGTATGAAGGAAGTGACTTTTTAATGTTATTCTTCTCTGTAATAAAAATATATACTTTTTTATTAGTGTGATATCTATTTTGTATTAATAAGAACCCTTAAAGTCCCATATTCCCCAATATGTTTTTTTTTCTATATCTCTAACACACAAGAGCAGCCCACTTGGAATAATGCTTATCCTCCCTCCAAGATTCAGCAATCTTTCCTCTAGCAAGGTCCTAGCGTGCTTCTCTTCATAATGCACGTGTGTCAAGGTCTCATCATTACAATAGGTAAACAGTGCTTCGAGGGACCACCAGAGGCTGTCATAAGTTCATGTACCCAGAGGAAAGAATAGTACTGTGGCCCACAAGGCAGAATGAAGAGGAACCAGCCATAATCTTGTCAGATCAAAGATCACTGGACTGCGAGGGAGATTTTATGCCGAGTTTCACTGGGGGGGGGGGGGGGGGGTGTCATTTAAGGAAATTATGTGACTATCAACTATAAATAACCTCTGAATTCAAATCCATCTGCAATTTTTTGATAAAGCTGTTCTCTTTTGACTAAAAGTACCCATTACCCTTAAACCTTTCAGCAGCAATACTTTATTCATAGATGATGACCATACAATAGCTGAGGCCACTAGCTTCAGCACAAATATCAGCTTTGCTGCAAATTCAAACTCACACCTGCATTACATTTAGTAATATGGAAATATGTCTGAGCTCACACCTGCATAATAGTAAAGGATAAAAAAGTTGTCTACACTCACAACTTCACTACATAGTGATGGAGGAACATTTGAGCTTATGGTTGTAAAAGAAGTCTGCAGATTGGACGAAACGCCAGCGTCAACGGAGTGACGTCATCACACCAGGAAATCCCCATACAACTTTGCTACACTTAGGAGACAGAACTGGATTTTATTCCTACTGGGTAAGCAGCAGTTGCCCATCATACAGTTAACTGCTTAAAGGAGGATTGGATCTCGGTGTCATCAGGAGAAGGTAGAGCTGTGATTTAGCCTCATCATTCCACTGTCATAGAGACGGTTGTTACATGACCAAGTTATCTTACTGTCTTGCTCCCTTCATATCCATGATACACTAAATTGGTGTTATATAGGAATGATCTATTAAGATATCCTTATATGAGAGACTTCTGGATACATCTCAGATTTATGTGAGTTAGGCTGCAGTGCAGGAAACCATCATATTTTCACTATATGATAAAGGAATAACATTTGGAACTGTGCCCAACCAGCTACATGCTATCTATTTCTATCAGCCACCACTTCCAGCTTTTACTGCCATATATACACCTACAGTGGCTTGCGAAAGTATTCGGCCCCCTTGAACTTTTCAACCTTTTGCCACACTTCAGGCTTCAAACATAAAGATATAAAATTTTTATTTTTTGTGAAGAATCACCAACAAGTGGGACACAATTGTGAAGTGGAACTAAATCTTTTGGATTTTTGAAACTTTTTTAACTAATAAAATAATGAAAAGTGGGGCGTGCAAAATTATTCGGCCCCCTTGCGTTAATACTTTGTAGAGCCACCTTTTGCTGCGATTACAGCTGCCAGTCGCTTGGGGTATGTCTCTATCAGTTTTGCACATCGAGAGACTGAAATTCTTACCCATTCTTCCTTGCAAAACAGCTCGAGCTCAGTGAGGTTGGATGGAGAGCGTTTGTGAACAGCAGTTTTCAGCTCTTTCCACAGATTCTCGATTGGATTCAGGTCTGGACTTTGACTTGGCCATTCTAACACCAGGATACGTTTATTTGTGAACCATTCCTTTGTAGATTTTGCTGTATGTTTGGGATCATTGTCTTGTTGGAAGATAAATCTCCGTCCCAGTTTCAGGTCTTTTGCAGACTCCAACAGGTTTTCATCCAGAATGGTCCTGTATTTGGCTGCATCCATCTTCCCCTCAATTTTAACCATCTTCCCTGTCCCTGCTGAAGAAAAGCAGGGCCAAACCATGATGCTGCCACCACCATGTTTGACAGTGGGGATGGTGTGTTGAGTGTGATGAGCTGTGTTGCTTTTACGCCAAACATATCGTTTTGCATTGTGGCCAAAAAGTTTGATTTTGGTTTTATCGGACCAGAGCACCTCGCTGAACTTCTGGAGTGAGTTTGCTGCACTGAAAGTAAAGGGGCCGAATAATTTTGCACGCACCACTTTTCAGTTTTTTAATTGCTAAAAAAGTTTAAAATATCCAATAGATTTCGTTCCACTTCACAATTGTGTCCCACTTGTTGGTGATTCTTCACAAAAAATTAAAATTTTATATCTTTATGTTTGAAGCCTGAAATGTGGCAAAAGGTTGAAAAGTTCAAGGGGGCCGAATACTTTCGCAAGCCACTGTAGATGTTTACCAGTCCAAGCAGTGCATACTGTCGCAAGCCATATGAGATCAGAGTCTAATTTTATCATCGATTAGTTATAACATCTAGAATGACATTTTTCAATGACTATTGATTACACTTGATGCAAGTTCTTTGGGAGGTACCTACAGTGCCACCATATTTAATCACCATTGTCAGTAGGGACTATTTGTCCTATATACATCTTGCCTTTTTGAATTTATTGGGATTATACAACATTCAGCAACTGCATTTGAACTACACTGTAATTTTACAGTTTTCTTTATCATCGGTTAGCCACTGTTTTGAGATGCCAGTTTCTGAGTCATATCCACTATCTGATGATCCCTTGAAATCCCCTGAAAACTGGATTACTACCTTTACGCTGTCTGTTTCTTTTGGAATGTATTGATATAGCCACACGGATGTTTTCCGTAACATTTTAATTCAATTTTCATTATAATTTGACTACGCTGCTTGGTCATATTTTTTGCCTACTTCTGCAGTCTGTTACATACAGCTGCTGCTTTTTTTTTTTGCTTAGCTCTCTAATTGGCATAGAGCACATCTAACAGGTGAATCATCGAGCTGCACAAATCTCACTTTGGGTTATTTTTTACCCATACTTGTATATCTAGTTTACGCCATAGTTGCATTTAGGGACGTGGAGGTATGTCTGAGCTGTAACCTGCATTATTATTTAAGGAAATGGAAGTAATTCTGAGCTCATCACACACCTGCATGGCAGAGATGCAGAGGTATTTATGGGCTCGCATCTGCATGCCATTTGGGGATATTGAGGTATGTTTGAGCTCACACCCGCATAACACTTAGGGATGTGGAGTCACGGATGAGCTCACAGTTTCAGCAAAGCTGATATTTACAAAACTCTAAGTGCCCCATATTTAAGGTTTCATGGGGCACAGAAGTCTCAAGTGTATGAACAGGTGAGTTAATGTACCTGCTGATACACAGTCATGCTGGTTTTTACAGATTTACTATTCGATGTGCACTGGGATGAAACATCAAAAGATGAGGTCAAGGTTCAAATTCAAATATCAGTAATTTATGTGCTAATTTTTCTTCTTCTCTTGCCTCAGGAGCTCCTGAATCTGGGTAGCTCAATATACAAGTGGCGGCCTTTAGCTTTTAATTGGCACACAGCCACTCCTCCATTACCGGTCAGGAAAAAGCACCAATCTTCACTAACCAGTAAAAATAGGATTTTTATGTCATACTTACCTGTAAAATCCTTTTCTTTGAGTACATCATGGGACACAGAGTCAGGCTAAAATTCATTACCTAATGGGTTATACTCTATCTCCAGGTGAATGGACACTGGTAGACCAAAGGTCTTCAGACAGGAAGTGATCCCCTATATAACCCCTCCCACACAGGAAGCACTTCAGTTTTGTAGCAAGCACTGAATCCTCAAAAAAAAAAAAAAAAAAAAAAAAACAGGGGAGGGATCTCTGTGTCCCATGATGTACTCAAAGAAAAGGATTTTACAGGTAAGTATGACGAAAAAAATCCTATTTTCGTTTTCATACATCATGGGACACAGAGTCAGGCTAATATTCATTACCTACTGGGACGTCCCAGAGCAATAAACTTGAGGGGAGGGAGACACCCTGCCAAACAATAGCCATGAGAACTTATACGGCAGCCTGCAGTACACTGCGGCCAAAAGCTGAATCCTCAACTGCTCAAACATACACTTGATAAAATGTTGTGAACGTATGCACGGATGACCAATTAAGCAGCCTTACAAATCTGAGCCACAGATACCTGATGGCGAAAAGCCCAGGAGGTTCCTACACCCATAGGCGTGCGCACAGGGTGTGCCGGGTGTGCCCAGGCACACCCTAATCCCCTCATGCACATTAGTGTTATCGTTCTGTGTATCAACAGGAACATGGGAAAGATCTCCCTCTTACCGGCCCTGCCATAAGAGAAGTGTTTATCCTTTTCTCTTTCACTGTGCCAGCAAGGAGATCAATGTGCCGGAGTCATATATATGTAGATACATAGACATGCATGTGTGTTTGAGCTTAAGGGTGCACACCCTAATGCATTAGGCTGCACACACCTATGCCTACACCCCTGGTAGAATGAGCTCTCACCCTAAAGGGAGCGTAGGCCTGATCAATTGACTGACCCAATTGGTAATGGAAGCTTTAGAAGCTGCCTGCCCTTTCTTGGGTCCTTTTGGTAAAACAAAAAAAAAGAGTCTGATCCTCGGATCTCCACAGATCTAGACAAATAAACCTTGACTGCCCAGACAATGTCCAAAGAATGCAGTCGTCTCTCTTCGGCCGAACGAGGCTGAGAGAAAAAAGGCAAAATAATGTCCTGATTTAAATGAAAGGCTGACACCACTTTTGGCAAAAAAGGAGGGAATAGGTTGTAACACAACCCTGTCGTGGTGAAGGATCCGATACAGTTCCCTGCATGAAAGGGCCGCCAACTCCAACACCCTTCTAGCCGAGGTCATAGCCATCAGGAAGGCTAGCTTGCGGGACAGCAAGTCTAATGGAATTATCTTGATAGGTTCAAATGGTTGTTTCTCTAACACAGACAGCACCAAGTTTAAGTCCCAAGGACACATAGGAGTCCTAATAGGGGGAAGCAAACGAGTTGCCCCCTGCATTAAGGTTTGGATCAGTGAATGGAAGGCTAAAGGCCTTTGGAAGAATACTGATAGGGCTGAAACTTGACCTCTGATTGTACTCAAAGCCAATTTGATTTCTACAGATGACTGTAAAAAAGAGAATTCTCCCAATCACATATTTCCGAGGATGCCATTTTCTGGCTTCACACCAAGCAATATAAGTCTTCTAGACCTTATGATAAATTTTCCTAGTGACAGCTTTTCTAGCATTCACTAGGGTAGACACTGCTGATCCCGAGATGCCACAGTCCTTTAACACCCTGGCTTCAATAGCCATGCTGTCAAAATCCTGCGCAACAAATGTGGAAGGAGAATGTGGAGTTGAATCTGGATGCCAATAGATTGACCTCTCATCCCCAACGCTGGCAAATTTCCTGTAACACCCCTGGGTGTAGGGACCATTCCCCCGGGCAGATCTGCTGGTGGCTGAGATAATCTGCCTTCCAGTTCACTACTTTGTGATATGGACTGCTGATATAATCAGCACATGTCCCTCTGCCCAGGCTAGTATGTGGTTCACCACCTTCAGAGCTGAACGACTGAAAATGAGTGGAACACGTACCATGTTCTCAAAGGTGAACTTGCTGTATTTTTTGCCCCATAAGGCGCACCTGACCATAAGATGCACCTAGGTTTTAGAGGAGGAAAACACGTAAAAAAATATTCTAGTACGGAAATTTTATGTGAATTGATGGGGTTTATCGTGGACAAGCCAGGAGTGTCTGTCATAGTGGCAGGAGATTTTATTATGACCATGAATAAAAATCTAGATAGGTTCCCGCAGAGGGCCCCCCCCATGAAACATTTGGTGGTTCATTGTTCCGTTTTTGTGAAGAGAGAGGAGTCCAGGATTGACCTCTTATTGTGTAATGAGGAAGCCCTGAAAATAGTGGAGGAGGTAGATTACAAACCAAGGGGGATCTCAGATCACTTACCATTAGTCTGTTCAATAAAAATAGGGGAAAACTATAATAGGGGGGACTGGAAGGTGAACCCCTTTTGGCTGGAGATAATTACGGACACTGGGGGGATTGTAGCCAGCCTGAAGGAGTTTTTAGAATTAAACTCTGGAACCGGATCATTGGGAGTGATCTGGGACACCCTGAAAGCATACTTGCGAGGCGTACTGATACAAAGAATAACATATTTCAAAAGACAATCACAAGCAAGAGAAGTCAAGGTGAGGGAGGAAGTAAGGGGAGCAGAAATACAGTATGTGGAGGCACCAACCCCGGATAAATATAAAGAATGGGTGGCGAAGCAAGAAGGATACAAAAGACTAGTTCTGGAGAAAATAGAGAATAAAAAATTATTTCAGAGGCAGGCCTTCTTTGGTGAGGGAGAGCGGGTAGGGAGAATATTGGCCCTAATAGCTAGGGCAAATAGCCCTCCAGCTATCATACAAGCAATACGGGATAGGGAAGGCAAAGTTAGAAGGACTACGCCAGAAATAGTAAACGAGTTTAAGAATTACTATAAAAACTTGTATAGTACGCCACAGATAAACGTAGAAGGGGAAATGTGGGATTTTTTCCAAAAATTGAAAATACCCCCGCTATCAAAGGAAGATAGGGAGAGATTGGAAGCTCAGCTGACACTTGAGGAACTATGTAAAGCAACAGCTGATATGGCAAATCAGAAAGCTCCAGGGCCAGATGGCTTGCCGATAGAAATTTATAAAAAATATGGGAATATATTATTACCCAAACTTTTACAGGTGTTAAACGGAGTGGTAGGGGAAGGGAAACTCCCATCCTCCATGACAGACGCAACAATAATTGTATTAGCAAAGGAAGGGAAGAATCAACTAGAGACAGCCTCTTATAGACCAATATCACTAATATGCTTGGATGTTAAAATGCTCGCAAAAGTACTGGCAGCAAGATTGAATAAAATAATTGGTAAAGTAATACACCCGGACCAAACTGGTTTTATACCAGATAGATCCACAAGCCTAAATGTAAGGCAAGCTTATCTAAATATTCAGATCCTGGTAGAAAATGGAGAGAATAGGGCTATTCTATCATTAGATGCAATCAAAGCTTTTGATAGCTTAGAATGGCACTATTTGTGGAAGGTTCTGGCGGAATTTCAGTTTGGACCCCAATTTGTCCGCTGGATATTATTATTATATGAGAGCCCCAAGGCTAAGGTAACAATAAATGGAGAGTGTTCTGAATGGTTTCAATTAGAGAGGGGAACGAGACAGGGGTGCCCTTTGTCCCCCTTGCTCTTCGCCCTCGCAATGGAGCCTTTGGCCATTGCTTTAAGAGCATCCCAGGAGGTTCAGGGTTTTAAAAGAAGAATGGGAGAGGAAAAGGTTGCTATGTATGCAAACGTTTTGTTGTTCCTTGGGGACACACAATCCTCTTTGGAGGCCGCCATGAAACTGGTACAAGACTTTGGACATTTCTCCGGGTTGGCAATTAGTTGGGAAAAGTCTGTTCTTTTGCCTATAGACCCCATTACTAACTCACTCCCGCAACAGGCAACCCAAATAAGAGTAGTAAATCAGATGAGATATTTGGGTATTAATATGACCAAGGAACCAGGACAGTTTATAGCAGGAAATGTAGTCCAACTTATGATAAAGCTCAGGCAGAAGAGTAAGGTGTGGAGTCGCTTACCTCTCTCGGTGGCTGGTCGGATCAACCTAATTATTTATTCAATCATAAGACAAGTTCGAGAACATACACAGGAGAAAAAAATAACACACCTTCAAATTTAAACATCTCATAATAAGAACACAACATTATATCTTGCAATAAATTGGGTCACTATCTAGAATAACTCAACTCCTTCACAATATACTTGACCAAAAGACCCCATATCCTGCCAACCTATATAGTCTCGGACTTGTCCCAGTCAGTTTTATACAGTTATTAAAAAAAAAAAAATAAATAAAAAAAAGAGAGGGGGGGGGGGGGGGGGGTAGGAAAAAAATATAAGGAAAACCAAAATAAGAGAAAAAGGAAGAAGAGGGGGATGGAAAGTAAAACCCCTCCAAGGGAGTAACCCTCAGGTGTGCTCGCATATCAAAAAGGGAAATTGAGTTGAAAACTTTATCTTAAATATCCCCTCTAGTTGCTCAAATTATTGTCAAGGATTGCGCTTCCCTCCCCTGAGGCTATAAAGACATTCCAAAGTGACCAGGTCCTAGAGTAACGCTCCTGCTGACGTCTTGCAGAGAGAACCAAGTCTTCTAATTTGTTAATCTTTTACTTTAAGTAACCACATCCCTATTGTCGGGGGTAACGGTGATTTCCATGTCAGAGGAATACGTGCCTTAATGGCATTAAAAATATGACGAGTAATAGATTCCTTATAAACCTTTTCTGGTATGTGAGACGCATGGAGGAGAAAGAAGGCCGGATCTTCTGATATTGTACCATCCATAAAAATTTGGACAATGCGTCCAACCTCTGCCCAGAAATTCTTTAGTTTGGGGCATTTCCAAAAGATATGTAGCATAGTACTTCTATCTCTCTGACATCTCCAGCACAAGTCAGAGGAGTCAGGGAAAATTCTCTTCAATTTCACTGGCGTTCTGTACCATCGGGTAAAAATTTTGAAACTAGTCTCTTGAGTTTTCGCTCAGATCGATGATTCGTGCCTAAACCTAAGAATATGTTGTAACTGTATCGAGCTAAAAGATTTACCCAGCTCCTGTTCCCATTCACGAACAGAATTCAAAAGGTTAGTTTCCGTAGGTGGAATTAGTAATTCATAATTGGCCAATAAGGTATGAGACATTGCTCCCGTCTCCGAGCACAGTTTCTCAAAAATAGTGGGGGGACCTGGTGAACTGCCCCGGGGCTGGAAGAGTACTGAAGAAGTGGGTGATCTGAAGAGCGCTACAAAATCTTAGTCTAAATTTGCCCGCCTGTTCTGTCAGCTCCTGGATTGTCGGCCACGCCCCAGCTTTTATGTAGCTAGACACTTGTACATAGCCCATATTCCATAGGTGCTTAAAAGCGACGTCCTCAATCCTCGGAGGAAAATGGGGGTTCCCCAGTATCGGATACAAGGGGGAAACCTCAGGTGTTATGCCCATACTAGGGAACAGAGCCGAACAGAGTTTAGTAGTAGTACCTATCAGAGGATGTTTGATAAGCTCTCTAGGAAGATGGGCAAAGCACCAAGGGGTTCTACCCAGTGGGATGGGCGACTAGGCATATTCCATCTGCACCCAAAGTTTAAGATCTTTATGCCTATTCCAATTACCCTACTCAAATGTATAGCTTGATAGTATTTGCGTATATCTGGCACCGATCGTCCCCCATATCTCTTGGGAAGTGTTAGTTGGTTGAGTTGCAACCGAGGCTGTTTATGTGCCCAAATAAAATTAACCTCTGGCTCTGTTTAAAGTATGCAGTTGGAATGCGTATCGGCAATGCCTGTAAAAGAAAAAGACATTTGAGAAGAATGCTCATTTTAATGATATTGCAGCGTCCAAGCCATGAGTGAAGGCCCGTTTTCCAATTACCTAGTAGATTTTTAACTTTTTTAAGCAATGGAGGGAAATTTAACCCCAAAATCTTAGCTATATTATTAGGTGGGATCAACGTACCCAGATATGTTAGCGCTTTATCAGTCCATTTAAACTTAAAGTTTTGCTTAAGTTGCGCAATTGATGTTTGAGGACAATTAACCCCCATTGCCTCCGACTTAGAAAAATTAATACGGAGATTGGAAATTAGACTATACTTCTCAAACTCCCGCATTAAATTTGGAATTGTGATCAAAGGGTTCGTAAGGGAGTACAGCATATCATCTGCGTAAGCTGAGATTTTATATTGGGCGTCACCTATCTGTATTCCTGTAATATTCTGATTTAGGCATATTGTGCAGAGAAATGGTTCCAATGACAGGGCGAAAAGGAGTGGCGACAGAGGACATTCCTGGCGTGTCCCATTTGAGATTGAAAAAGTCTCAGTTAATACTCCGTTAGCCCGTACTCGGGCTGCCGGGTAAGAGTAAATGGAGGTAATCCACTGCAACATTTTACTCCCAAAGCCTCCATATTACAGGACCGCCAACATAAAACTCCAATTCACCCTATCAAAGGCTTTCTCTGTGCCTGTGTTTATAAACACACATTGTGTCTGGGTTTTATTCACTACCTATAAGATATTCAGGACCTTCGTGGTGTTCTCTTGCTTCACGTGTGGGAACAAATCCCACTTGGTCCAGGTGTATCAGATTCGGGATATACTGTTGGATTCTATTTGCTAAAATTTTGGTAAAGAGTCTGAGATCTAGATTAAGCAGAGAGATCAGTCGATAGCTTCCACAGGAAGCCGGGTCCTTCCCCTCTTTCGGTATCACAGAGATATGGGCTAGCAAGGTGTCTTTTGTTAATGTTGCTGACGAGCCAAGAGCATTAAATAGTTTAACCATATACTGTGCTAAAGAAGGGAGCAAGATCTTATAATATTGGGCCGTCAACCCGTCGGGACCCGGTGCTTTACCCATTTTAGTGGCCTTTACAGCTCCCTGGAGTTCTTCTATTGTTATGGGATTTTCAAGGTTATCTCTACCCTCATCCGATAGTCAGGACATTAATGACCGTGAGAGATACGAATCTATCTGGGCTTGGGTAGGGGGCTTCGTCTGCAGGTTATATAGAGATTTGTAAAATTTTTGGAATTCTCAAGCTATATCATGTGGTTTCGTGACCTTAAAGGGGTTGTAAAGGTAATTTTTTTTTTTTATTTAAAATAACAAACATATCATACTTACCTTCACTGTGCAGCTCGTTCTGCACAGAGTGGCCCCGAACCTGGTCTTCTGGGGTCCCTCGGCGGCTGTTTCAGCTCCTCCCCGCAAGCATTCACCACCTTAATGCGAGCTCCCTCGCATGGTGGTGAGTGCTTGCGGGCGCGCTCCCGTGATACAGCCGGCGGCTATAGCCGCTCGCTGTATCACTCGGCCCCGCCCCCCCGCGTCATCGGATGTGATTGACAGCAGCGCGAGCCAATGGCTGCGCTGCTTTCAATCCATCCACTGCAGCCAATCAGCGACCAGGCTGAGCTGCAATGAGGACGAGCAGCGAAGATTCGAGGCGTCAGGTAAGTAAAACGGGGGGGCTGGGGGCGGCGGTACTGTCAAAAGTTTTTTCACCTTAATGCATAGAATGCATTAAGGTGAAAAATTTTTTATCTTTACAACCCCTTTAAGCCTATTAGATGAAACCAAATGTGGGATATAATTCATTAATTTCTGGTCACGCAAAGTCCTAGCTAAAAATCTCCCACATTTGTCCCCAGACTCGTACGAGAACTTCCTACAAATTTGTAATGCCGCCTTCGCCTTAAAATGAAGAAGATCCGAAATTTGTGTTTGTTTAGCCAAAAGATCTTTCTTTAAAGAAGGGGACTGGACCCGCTTATGACGAAGCTCTAAGGTAGTCAAATCTTCCAGTAATAATTTGAGCTGTTCCGCCCGTTTCCGTTTAATCCTGGCTCCATGTTAAATCAGCACCCCTATAATAACTGCCTTATGTGCTTTCCAGACGATTCCGGGATTACAATCTGGGGTATCATTAATGCTAAAATAAAATTCTAACTCTTTAATTACATCCTCCAGGACATCTTTATCCTGTAAAAGACTCTCATTCAATCTCCACTGAGTAGGCCTGTTCGTCCGAGAGTTATACAAGTCATATGTCAAAAAAATAGGTTTGTGGTCTGACCAGGTGATAGAGCCCATAGTGGCAGCTCGTACTGAATGAAGTTGGGCATGTGGAACCAAAAAACAATCTATACGGGAATAAGATTTGTAAAGAAGGGAGTAAAAAGTATAATCTTTTTCCGTAGGATAGAGTAAACGCCATATATCAATCAATTGATTCCTGTGCAGAATTTGGGCAATACAATTGCGTGCGCTAAGAGAAATAGATGACAGTCCAGTGGAAGCATCTTCCACTGGATTTAGTGGCATATTCCAGTCTCCTCCTATGATCAACTGTCCTTCTGTGAATTCAGTCAACCGCTTGAGCGTTTTACCTAAAAATGTCTTGATGTACATTGGGAGCATACACTGTCGCCAGTGTAACCCCAACATCGCCCACCCTGCCCTTTACAAACAGGAAACGCCCTCCAGGATCTCTGACCGCATCTACAAAAAACCATGGTACTCTGCTTGAGAGGATGATAGACACCCCCCTTAACTTCGCCGTTTGATTTGTAGAGTGATAAACTGTCGGAAATAGCCGCCTTTTTCAAATAGGTACTTTGTCATCTCTAAAATGCGTCTCCTGTATGAATGCAACATCTGATTTAAGACGCTGCAAATCATGCAGGAGCATCCGCCTTTTTTCTGGCGTATTTAAACCCTTAACATTAAGAACACACTGAGGGTCTCCATGGCAGGAATTTAGGTTTAGAAAAGGTATTAGATAGGGAAAGAACTGGGAGAAAAAAAAAAAAAGCAATATATTGCTAAAACGCTCACCGGTTAAACCCGGTACTCGAGCGTTGGCCTATGTGGGGCTGTGGACAATAATGGGCGGAGATAGAGCTCCGGGCGTACCCGCTCCCCCGACTATTAAAAACAAAAAAAACAAAAACAAAGAACCAACTCGGCATATAGTAATACTTATGCTACTGCACACTAGCAACCTGCAGATCATGAGGGCAATATCGTGTGATTGACAGCTTATAATCTAAAGCATATGATAGGTTCCCTCGATATCTGAGGGCTTCCCCTTTCCAAGATTATCTCTCTTTTTAAGGGGCATTTTAAGTCAAAATAAAGGCCATATGCCTAGCTCATTGGGACCCCCCCTCTACAATTCCAAATAGGGGAGGCGCCAAACGTCTTCCCTATAAAACATACCTTCAAGTCACATTCTAGAAAGGGGACCCACTATATAATTGTATCTAAGCTGTTTATCCTTTAAGAGAAAAAAAGAAAAAAAAAAAATAGGAAAAAAAAACCCTCAAGGAGGTTAAAGATCCCTCTTCCTCTTCTGATCTCCAGAGTACCATAAACAAATATTTAGAAAGAGAACATAGATGCAGTCTAACATGTAACCTATTCCCCTCTCCAAAAAGAACAGAGAAGGGGACAGGTCTCATAAGGACCATCTCTAAGCTGCCATAGAGTCCTCTTCCCCTTCGCCCTCTACCAGCCCGATCACCTGGGGGAGTTTTTAGGGGTTAATGGTCATCTTCCAAAGAAAAAAAAAAATGATAATAATAAAAAATAAAAAATTTAAATATACACACACTCATAATTCTTCTGATTCTTCTAATTCCAAACCAACTTAAGCAACCTTGCTTAAATATATACTAAACAAAACAGAAAAGCATGCACCAAGCACTGAATGTAAGTAACCGTCTTCTTAAAGCATCCTAAATAAAGAGCTTGCAGTTTTTTGGTTCAATAAGTAATTGCATTCATCAACTATCCTAAAACGCTATAACCTATGGCATCATCTCAGAAACTTCAAGATGCTTATCTTAATACGTGGGACAGGGGGCAAAGTTGAAGATTTAGGATGGGGGGGGACTGTGAGTAACGTCCGCTACTGTCTTCTCTGTCCCCTCTTTCACTCGATAGAACTAAAGGTCTAGGTTCTGGCTCTTGATTCTGTTCCCTGCAGGGGCTTTGGGGTCCGCATCGGGGCTGCTGTTGTTGTAGTACTTGAGTATGATTCCCACGACCTTGCTTTCCCTGGGGACCCAGTTGACCCCCCGTGTGTGGAATATATAAAAGCCAATTGGGGATCTGGATAGGTGCCACTTCTATGAATGCAAATAATCCCGGAAGATCTGCCGGTGTACGGAGGGTATATGAAGATGATGCCTTAAGAAATGTCACCGCCAGTGGGTATCCCCATCTGCATGTGTACCCCTGTTCTCTAGCCAGGTCCAAGATTGGCCGCAGACAGGTTCTACGCTGAAGGGTAGCCCGAGATAAATCCGACAAGATTTCAATAGGAGTCCCCTCAAAATCAATATTCCCCGCTCCCCACGAAGTATCTGCTCCTTCTGTGAGTAGCTATGTAGTCGGCATAAAACATCTCTAGGTCTCTCTGGGTCTCTTGATTTGGGGCCCAACGCTCTATGGACCCTATCTAATGTGACCATCGTCTGGGGGGATTTTAAGACAGCCTGAAATATAGCACTCACTATTTTCCTGAGATCTTCCACATCAGTCTCTTCAGGGATACCCCGGAGCCGCAAATTGTTCCCGGCGGCTTCTATCTTCCAAAACCTCCATATGGAGCTGTAGGTCCACTGCTGTGTTTACCTGGATAGTCTGGGCTCTTTCAATGGCTACTACCTGCTGTTCGAGGGAGGACACATGTCCCTCTCCTGTGTTCACCCTCTCCGCAAGTATTTTAAAGTCTGTCCTTACCGCTTGAATGTCCTGGCGATGTGACTCCTCTACCCGGAGGATCAAAGCCTCGATGTCCCGGCGTGTGGGGAGCTCCCTCAGCAGTGCTCGGATGTCTCCTTCCACACTTCCTGTATATTCAGCCTGCGGGGGGTCAAAGACTTCCGCCAGAGCATGGTGTGAAGATGCTGGAATTTCCGACTTAGAGTCCGGCATGGGGGATGTAGTTGGCAGGCTCGGCTTAATACTGACAGCCCAGCATGAGCTGCTTGGAGCTGCCGTTATAGCACCTGGAGACCCTCATGGAGATGGAACAAAGTAATGCTGGATATCCCCCTGTAAGAAACGAGAGGTAGGAGGCTGAGCTCTCCTTGTTGTGGATCGTGTCTTGTATTCTCGGGCTGTACTCATGCCGCGGTAATATCTCTCAGTCGGCTATTTAGTTGGGACAAGCATGGTAGTCCCGGAGCTCTAGTATAGCGTGTCTTCACGCCGCCATGTCCAGGCCACGCCCCGTATCAACCTAAGATGGTATGGATGCCGCAAATATTATATATAATACAGAACACACCAGTGTGGATCCCAAAACATTGGTTTAAAAAATTAGAGAGAGTATTTAGAGAGTTGGTCTGGAAAAACGGTGCTGCAAGGTTCCGCTTGCAGGCATTACAGCGGCCGAGAGAGGTGGGAGGCTTGGCACTGCAGAATTCGAGTTATTTTTAGGCGACGCAACTACAGTATATGAGAGGAAGTAATTTATCCGTAGAAAGTGAGGTAGGAAATAAATTATTACTGAATGATACCGGCCATAATACAGTAGTGGGGGCGGTGGAAGCAGATTCCTTTGGAACTAGATGCCCAACAACCCAATTAACGGTGAGCGTTTGGGAAACTGTCAGGACCATGTTGGGTTATGGTGATTTTTCAGAATTCTCTCCTATATGGGACAATAAAAATTTAAGGGAACTTAAGGTAATGGGAAAATAGAGGAATGGGATCGGAAGGGCATCTACTACTTAGCACAAATGTATAGGGCTGGTAGACTGAAATCATTCCAGGAAATAAGTGAAGAATACGAAATTTCAAACCGGTTGTTTTATAGATACCTACATATTAGGCATGCCCTAGACATGCAATTTAAAGGGAAAGTACCAGAGCTGAGTGAAATGACCTCTCTCAGGAAATTGGTCAATGTTCAGACATCTAAAGGATTAATATTCGAAATGTATGAGTGTATAGCGAGGGCAGAGCAGGAAGAAGAGGTAGAACATGGTAATAGGGTTAAGTGGGAGAAGGACGTGGGGTCGATAACGGAGGAACAATGGAAACGGGTCCTGGCTTTAGGCCCCAGGGTTTCGCTCTCACCCTCACAGATTGTATCTCACTTATACCCGATACATAGGTCCTATTATACACCTGCAAAATTGTTCATGTTTAGGAGAAGACCGAATGCAGAATGCCAAAGATGTGGGAATGGAAGAGGTGATTTAGTACATATGATTTGGCGATGTCCTAAGCTATGTAGGTATTGGAGTGGAATAATAGGAAAAATTAACGCTGTGTTTGGAACATCATTGAATACAGAGGCTAAGGTGTGTCTTTTGGGTTTAATAGAAGAAGAAGGAATTTTGGGAGCCACACAGACTGCAGTAACTAGATGCCTGTTTCAGGGAAGGAAGTTGATTGCACATAAGTGGCAGGATAAAAACCCTCCGACAGTAACAGAATGGGTGCAGGTGGTAAAGGACACAATTGAGAAAGAGAAATATATATATAAGAAGAGGGGGAATTATAAGGAATTTGTTAAAATATGGAAGCGATGGTCTGAGTAAAGAGAGGAAGTTTGGTTGAGAGTGAAAGTTGGATGTAAGGATATTTGGGTAAGGGAAGGGGAGGGAGGGGGTGATAAAAGAGAGGATATGGTTTGTTCTCTTGCCTTTTCATGATTTTTCCCTTTTGTTAATTCTGTTGTTTTTGTATATTATCTTGGGAAATGTATATTGACCAAATCATGTGACTTCTTTTTTTAAGAAATTTTAAGAAATTTGGAAAATATTTATATTCTCTCAATAAAGTAAAAAGTAAAAATAGAAAAAAATATTCTGGGTGGCTGGGCTGGCACCTGGTCCCTGCAGTGGGTGGTTGGGCTGGCACCTGGTCCCTGCAGTGGGTGGCTGGGCTGGCACCTGGTCCCTGCAGTGGGTGGCTGGGCTGGCACCTGGTGTGTCCTCTGACGCCTCTCCCCTTCCACCCATGCCAGGCAGGCACTGTTTGCCGAGGCGAGGGACTGGAAAGGGACTCGGGAGGCGGCGACCTATGCGGGTACACTATTAGGTTTGCAGCAGCAGGTGAGCAGACCCAGTGCACGGAGCAACACATAATGACATGTGGGCGTACTGTGCGCACTGGGCCTGTTCACTTGCTGCAAAGCTTCCTGGACTGGCTTCTTCTACCCGGGGCGGACCCCCTTACCTTGCTATATGATCATCATGTGCGCTGCTGGGGCCTGTGCGGGCCCGAAAAAGATAAAAAGATGATCGCTGCCACTATGGACCAGTCAGAGCGAGCAGCCAGAGCCTGGATGGGGCCAGACCCCAGTGAGTTCCGGCAGGCGGCGCTGGCGGGCTCCCTTCTGTGCCCGGGCCCTTGGACCACGGCTGGCCCGGTATTGTAACACTGAAACAGGGCGGGGGGGGTGCAGAGGCCTGGTCAATATCCGCTCCATAAGACATACAGACATTTCCCCCTATTTTTGGGGGGGGGGGGGGAAACAAGATGTAGTTGTATACAATTACCTGAGGCATATATAGTATCTCACAAAAGTGAGTACACCCCTCACATTTTTGTAAATATTTTATTATATCTTTTCATGTGACAACACTGAAGAAATTACATTTTGCTACAATGTAAAGTAGTGAGTGTACAGCTTGTATAACAGTGTAAATTTGCTGTCCCCTCAAAATAACTCAACACACAGCCATTAATGTCGAAACCGCTGGCAACAAAAGTGAGTACACCCCTAAGTGAAAATGTCCAAATTGGGCCCAAAGTGTCAATATTTTGTGTGGCCACCATTAATTTTCCAGCACTGCCTTAACCCTTTTGGGCATGGAGTTCACCAGAGCTTCACAGGTTGCCACTGGAGTCCTCTTCCACTCCTCCATGATGACATCATGGAGCTGGTGGATGTTAGAGATCTTGCGCTCCACCTTCTGTTTGAGGATGCCCCACAGATGCTCAATAGGGGGTTTTGAGACATGCTTGGCCAGTCCATAGCCTTTACTCTCAGCTTCTTTAGAAAGGCAGTGGTCGTCTTGGAGGTGTGTTTGGGGTTATGTTGGAATACTGCCCTGTGGCCCAGTCTCCGAAGGGAGGGGATCATGCGCTGCTCCAGTATGTCACAGTACATGTTGGCGTTCATGGTTCCCTCAATGAACTGTAGCTCCCCAGTGCCGGCAGTACTCATACAGCCCCAGACCATGACACTCCCACCACCATGCTTGACTGTAGGTAAGACACAATTGTCTTTGTACTCCTCACCTGGTTGCCGCCACACATGCTTGACACCATCTGAAACAAATACGTTTATCTTGGTCTCATCAGACCACAGGACATGGTTCCAGTAATTCATGTCCTTAGTCTGCTTGTCTTCAGCAAACTGCATTTTTTTCTTGTGCATTATCTTTAGAAGAGGCTTCCTTCTAGGACTACAGCCATGTAGATCAATTTAATGCAGTGTGCGGCGTATGGTCTGAGCACTGACAGGCTGATCCCCCACCCCTTCAACCTCTGCAGCAATGCTGGCAGCACTCATACGTCTATTTCCCAAAGACAACCTCTGGATATGACGCAGAGCACGTGCACTCAACTCCTTTGGTCGACCATGGCGAGGCCTGTTCTGAGTGGAACCTGTCCTGTTAAACCGCTGTATGGTCTTGGCCACCACGCTGTAGCTCAGTTTCGGGGTCTTGGCAATCTTCTTATAGGCTAGGCCATCTTTATGTAGAGCAACAATTCTTTTTTTCAGATCCTCAGAGAGTTCTTTGCCTTGAGGTGCCATGTTGAACTTCCAGTGACCAGTATGAGTGAGAGCGATAACACCAAATTTAACACACCTGCTTCCTATTCACACCTGAGACCTTGTAACACTAACAAGTCACATGACACCGGGGAGAAAAAATGGCTAATTGGGCCCAATTTGGACACTTTCACTTAGAGTTGTACTCACTTTTGTTGCCAGCAGTTTAGACATTAATGGCTGTGTGTTGAGTTTTTTTGAGGGGACAGCAAATTTACACTGTTATACAAGCTCTACACTCACTACTTTACATTGTAGCAATTCATTTCTTCAGTGTTGTCACATGAAGATATAATAAAATATTTACAAAAATGTGAGGGGTGTACTCACTTTTGTGAGATACTGTATATTTCCAAAAGGTGTTAAAATATTCTTGTTTTTTTTTCTTTTAGAAAGGATTATGTAAATGTCTTGGCTTAATGTGATTACAGTTATTTTGAAACAATTTTCCAATAATGGTAAAATGAAAAGTTCACGGGATACTAAATTTAACATAAATGTACCTTAAATGTGTTAAAAAGGCTCCAACTCAATATTTAGTGAGTTCAAAATGCAGCTGCCCCTTTAAGTGTGAACACACACTAAAAATGTGAACAGTGTAAAGATGGGCGCTACTGCTTTCCTCCAATCTTAGCAACCAATATTCTATAGTCAAAATATACAAATCATATTAATAACAACGTTCAGATCTTCTAGCAAACATAAAAAATGCATAATTTTCGAATTCATCCCCAGTCCATATCCATATTATCCTAGACACCGTGTCTTTAAATACTCTTGTGTGATGAAATCTTATAAAAGTGCTCCACTACGTGCAAAAGAAATCCTCACTTACCAACCATATTTTGCCCCTCAGGCCCTTACTCGCTTTTTAAATGCGTTTCAAATGGGTGGAGATAAATAAGTTGAATAAATGCACCATCACCAGGAACTCAAGCTTGATATCTTCTCATGTACCCGTGTAATTGAAATTAGGGTGTGACAATGAGATCACTTGAGTATTAATTTCAGATATGTTGATCATTTTATTAAAAGGTACAGATATATATTTAATGGTTTAGACAACCTCTGATTCTATAGTAAATGGAATGCAGGTTTTTAGGAAAATCTGTGACATGGGGTTATTTTAGACTAGGATGAAGTGGGTATACTACAACAGTCATAATACCTATTGGAGCCCAGATTGACACGATAAATGATAACTTTTTCCACCAAAATGAAAATAAAGGTCTGAAAATAACTTTGTATGGTCCATGATGTGAGAGCAATAAACAAAATTATTTGTTGAAATACTTATTGTGCCATGTCTATACACTCAGGGTAGATTCCACCTGTTTTATATTTTTTGATCTGGCTGATTAATTTTCTTTATATACTTTGTTTTTTTTTTACTTTTTTTAAAATTCAAGCAGTATGTGGGGACTCAAAGGATGTGTCTGCTCCCTTTTCTGGGTACAGTGGTAAGCTCAAGGAAAAACTTGATTTTATGGTCAACTCTGTATGACCACATGGTATTGTTATAATATATTATGTTGGGACATCAAGAAAAGAGGTAAGAAAGAAACTAAGGATTTGTATTTTTATCTAGTTAAAAACAACAAAAGAGCAAAGAAAGAGAAATTCTAATCTTGTTAGGAAAAAGTTGTCTATATAGAGCATGAAAATGGATTTTTCACATTATAATATTGTAGAATAATAACAAGCTATTGTGATATTTGTTGATGTGAGCTGGGCCCTGTAATCAAAAGGTTCCTCCTGCGATATCACAGCAGTAGCTGAATGTATGGTGCTACTACACAAAGCTACTGACCCTATTCTTGACCATTATTTAATTTTGCTAGAGCCATATTCATTCCATCAAATCTAAGAAAGTGTTAAAACTAAGCATCTTTCTGTGTTCAGATTGCATAAGTAAGAACCAGCTCTGCTGTCCCCCTTCATGTCATTGTAAAAGGATGCACAGTATTTTGTCTGGCCATTTTACTTAATGAATATGGAGCATAGGGGGATACAGGAGTGTTATGCCCATTTTTATTTTTGCCTTCATTATTTTCATGATAAAAATTGTCAGCGGGTATATTATGTATTGTATATAATTGCGCAGAATAAACGAAGGCTGAACCATTGTCTATTATGCCAATAAAAGATTTTCCTTTAGAAGGAGACAATACCGTTTGTGTCCAAATATATATGGACCTGGCACAATTTGTTTTTTTAGGTATTTACCAAAACACATTCAACTATAGTTATATAATGGATATGGGCTGAAAGTGCACACTCAGTTTTAATTTGAGGGTACGTACATCCAAATCGGAGAAAGGGTGTAGGTATTACAGCTCTTAAGAATAGCAACCACCCCTTTTTCAAGGGACCAAAAGTAATTGGCCAATTGAATCAAAAGTGGCTTCATGGCCAGGTGTGGACTACTCCTTCGTTATTTCTTCATCAGCTAAGCAGGTAAAAGGTCTGGAGTTGTTTCTAGGTGTGGTATTTGCATTTGCAATCTACTGCTGTGAACCTACATCATGCGTTCAAAGCAGCTGTCCATGCAAGTGAAATAGGCCATTGTAAGGCTTCAAAAACAAAACAAATCCATCAGAGATAGCAGCAACACTAGGAGTGGCCAAATCAACAGTTTGGTACATTCTGAGGAAAGAACGCAGTGGTGAGCTCAGCAACATAAAAAAGCCTGGACGTCCACAGAAGACAACAGTGGTGGATGATCGTAGGATCCTCTCTACGGTAAATAAAAATGCATTCACAACATCCAGAGAAGTGAAGGACACTCTCCAGGAGGTGGGCGTATCATTGTCCAAGTCTACAATCAAGAGAAGACTTCACAAAAGCAAATACAGAGGGCTCACCACAAGGTGCAAACCATTCATAAGCCTGAAGAATAGAAAAGCCAGATTAGACTTTGCCAAAAAACATCTAAAAAAGCCAGACCAGTTCTGGAAAAGCATTCTTTGAACGGATGAAACCAAGATTAATCTGTACCAGAATGACAGCAAGAAAAAAGTGTGGCAAAGGCTTGGAACAGCTCATGATCCAAAGCACAAAACGTCATCTGTAAAACATGGTGGAGCTTGCAGTGATGACATGGCTTACAGTGGCACTGGGTCATTGCTGTTTATTGATGATGTGACAGAAGACAGAAGCAGTCGGATGAATTCTGCAGTGTTTAGAGATCTACTGTTAGCCCAGAATTAGCCAAATGCAGCAAAGTTGATTGGACGGTGCTTCACAGTACAGATGGACAACAATCCAAAACACACTGCAAAAGCAACCCAGGAGCTTTTGAAGGAAAAGAAGTGGAATATTCTGCAATGGCAGAGTCAATCACCTGAGCTCAACCCAATTAAGCATGCATTTCACTTGCTGAAGGCAAAACTAAAGGCAGAAAGACCCACAAAGAACAACTGAAGACAGCTGCAGTTAGAGCCTGGCAAAGCATCAGAAAGGAGGAAACCCAGTCTTGGTAATGTCCATGGGTTCCAGACTTCAGGCAGTCATTGCCAGTAAAGGATTCTCAACAAAATATTAAAAATTAACATTTTATTTATGATTATATTAATATGCCCAATTACATTTGAGCCCCTGAAAATGGGGGGACTGTGTTAAATGGTTACAGTTCCTAAAATTTGTACTTGATATTTATGTTCAACCCCTTGAATTAAAGCTGAAAATTTACACTTCAAATTCATTTGGATTATTTCATTTTAATTTTAATCAGGTGGCATACAGAGCCAAAAGTATGAAAATTGTGCCTGCGTCCAAATATATATGGACCCAACTGTATATACAATCTTTTGTTGATGGAATCCAATATCCTACAAGTTCTGTATCCCATCAGTAGTATAAATACTTAACAGGAACATTTACCAACACATGTCAGCATAGGAAGCTGAATTATATGCATGTGAAGCAGCATGTACAGTATACAGTGGATATAAAAAGTCTACACACCCCTGTTAAAATGTCAGGTTTCTGTGATGTAAAAAAAATGAGACAAAGATAAATAATTTCATAACTTTTTCCACCTTTAATGAGACCTATAAACTGTACAACTTAGTTGAACGACAAACTGAAATCTTTTAGGTGGGGGGAAGTCAATATAAAAAAGCTAAAATAATATGGTTGCATAAGTGTGCACACCCTTAATGAATACTTTGTTGAATACCTTTTGATTTTATTACAGCACTACAGCAGTTTTTTCAAACTTCAATCTTCTTCTGGTGAAGCCAATCTTTTGTTGAATTGGATGTATGCTTTGGGTCATTGTTATGCTGAAAGATGAAGTTTCTCTTCATGTTCAGCTTTCTAGCAGAAGCCTGAAGGTTTTGTGCCAATATTGACTGGTATTTGGAACTGTTCATAATTCCCTCCACCTTGACTAAGGCCCGCGTTCCAGCTGAAGAAAAACAGCCCCAAAGCATGATGGTGCCACCACCATGCTTCTCTGTGGGTATGGTGTTCTTCTGGTGATGTGCAGTGTTGTTTTTGCGCCAAACATATCTTTTGGAATTATGGCCCAAAAGTTTAACCTTGGTTTCATCAGACCATAACACATTTTCCCACATGCTTTTGGGAGGCTTCAATCTTGCCACTCTACCTCATAGCCTAGACATATGAAGAATATGGAAGATTGTTGTTATATATACCACACAGCCAGTACTTGCCAGATATTCCTGAAGCTCCTTTAATGTTGCTGTAGGCCTTTTGGCAGCCTCCCTGATCAGTTTTTTCCTCGTCTTTTTATCAAGTCTTCACTGTGTTCCATGGTATATCTAATGCCTTGGAAATTATTTTGTACCCTTCTCCTGACTGATACCTTTTAACAATGAGATCCCACTGATGCTTTGGGAGCTCTCTGTGGCTTTTGCTATGGGATGCGACTAAAAAAACGTCAGGAAAGACCTACTAGAACAGCTGACCTTTATTTGGGGTTAATTAGAGGCACTTTAAATGATGACAGGTGCGTATCTATTTAACATGAGTTTGAATGTGTATGCTTAATTCTGAACACAGCTACATCCTCAGTTATAAGAGGGTGTGCACACTTATGCAACCATATTATTTTATTTTTTTTATTTTTACTTCCTCCCTAAAAGATTTCAGTTTGTTTTTCAATTGAGTTGTACAGTTTATAGGTTACATTAAAAGGTGGAAATAGTTTGAAATGATTTATCTTTGTCTCATTTTTTTACATCACAGAAACCTGACATTTTAACAGGGTTGTGTAGACTTTTAATAGCCATTGTATGTGCTCTGCTTTGATCTGTGTCTCCAGCTCAGGACTAGACTCAGACCTTTGTAACTGCCTCTAGGATGTAGTGAGCAGATCTTCTCACATTTGTATGCGATTGTGGATGCTGGTCAGATAAGAGGCTAAAACAGAGTTCAGATACAAACTGAACTTCAGTTAGGTGTTAGGCCCCTTTCACACGGATGGATAGAATTGTGCTTTTAGCTGTGTTTTCTACCGCAGCTAAATGCACACAATGCTTTCCTATAGCCCCATTCACACACTGTGTTTAGCTGCATTTTCATTACATGCAGTTTTGTGCGGATAGAAAAAATAGAATTGACTGCGTCCAGGAGCGATTTAGCGCAGCTATCTGCACATAACCGCAGGTAATCGCAGTGCACTGTGTCAGCTGCGGATAGCAGCGCCGAGCTGGCTCGCTCATCAGGAAAGGAAAAATGTTTTTTCTTTTCCCAATGAGCGACTAGCACGGGGATCCGACTTGGATCCCTGCCAATGCCAGGCACTGTTTGGTATGAATCTTGAGGGGGAACTCCACACCAAATTTTAAATAAAAAAACAGCATGGGTTCCCCTCCAAGGGCATATCAGGCCCTTTGATCTGGTATGGATTTTAAGGGCAACCCCTAAGCCGAAAAACGGCATGGGGGTCCCCCTCAGAATCCATACCAGTCCCTAATCTGAGCACGCAGCCCGGTTGGTCAGGAAAGGGGGTGGGGACGAGTGAGCGCCCCCCGAACCGTACCAGGCCGCATGCCCTCAACATGGGGGCGTAGCACCTCGTCCCCATGTTGATGAGGACAAGGGCCTCTTCCCGACAACCCTGGCCGTTGTTTGTCAGGGTCTGCGGGCAGGGGGCTTATCGGAATCCGGGAGCCCCCTTTAATAAGGGGGCCCCCAGATCGCGGCCCCCCACCCTATGTGAATGAGTATGGGGTACATCGTACCCCTACCCATTCACCTAGGAAAAAAAGTGTCAATAAAAAAAAAACACAGTAGACAGGTTTTTAAAGTGATTTATTAGGCAGCTCCGGGGGTCTTCTTCCAACTTCAGGGGTCTCTCAGGCCTCTTCTCCCTCTCTCCGGTGTCGTCTCTGCGCTCTCTGGTTCTTCTCCGGGTGCCTTCTTCCTTCAGCCGGGCTCCTCTGCTATCTTCTGCCCTTTTGCCACTCTTTTGCTAGCGGAGGAGCCCGGTCTTCTGAGACGTCTTCTTTCCTCTTCTCTTCCTGAGATGTTGACACGATGCTTCCTCTCGCTGTAATGCCGTGAGCGAGGTCCGCAACCAAGTCGAAAGAAGACCCCCGGAGCTGCCTAATAAATCAAGTCGAAAGAAGACCCCCGGAGCTGCCTAATAAATCACTTAAAAACCTGTCTACTGTGTTTTTTTTTTTTATTGACACTTTTTTTCCTAGGTGAATGGGTAGGGGTACGATGTACCCCATACTCATTCACATAGGGTGGGGGGGCCGGGATCTGGGGGCCCCCTTATTAAAGGGGGCTCCCGAATTCCGATAAGCCCCCCGCCCGCAGACCCCGACAACCAACGGCCAGGGTTGTCGGGAAGAGGCCCTTGTCCTCAACATGGGGACGAGGTGCTTTGGGGTGGGGGGGCCCGCAGGGCGCCCCCTTGCCCCAAAGCACCAACCCCCCCATGTTGAGGGCATGCGGCCTGGTATGGTTCAGGGAGAGAGCGCTCGCTCGTCCCCACCCCGTTTCCTGACCGTCCGGGCTGCGTACTCGGATAAGGGTCTGGTATGGATTTTGAGGGGGACCCACACGCCGTTTTTCAGCTTAGGGGTTGCCCTTAAAATCCATACCAGACTGAAGGGCCTGGTATGCTCTTGGAGGGGAACCCATGCTGGTTTTTTATTTAAAATTGGGTGTGGAGTTCCCCCTCAAGATTCATACCAAACAGTGCCTGGCATTGGCGGGGATCCAAGTCGGATCCCCGTTCAATACGAGTCGGTACCCTGTCGGGTTGCTATGGAAATGGCAAACCGCAGCTAACCGCAACCGCAGCTAATCGCACTGTACAACTGCAGCTGATCGCAGTGCCTGGAGTTTTGAATTTAAAAAAAAAAAATGCTTTTAACTGTGGCAGAATAGCCATCCATGTGAAAGGCGCCTAATCAAACTAAAGCCTACTACACACGGGCCAAATGTTGGCCGACATTCGGCCCATGTGTACTGGAATCAGGCCGGCTTCTGTCGAAGGTGTATGACCAAAAAAAAGTCTGTCAAACGACTCCCAATCAGCCACAATCAACCACAGTGTTCTGGTGGGGCAACCCCATCAGAAAACAATGGCACAGCAGGAAAGACGACTGTACTAACATTGAATAGTTAGTACAGCGACTCCTTCTGAGCTGTCAGTTCCTTTTTTGTTCAGCCCTGCTGGGTTGAACGAAAAAAAAAAAAAAAACACTAGTATGTGCGAGGCTTTAAACACTTTTTTCTATGCATTTTTGAGCAATGTTACAATTGAGCAGTGGCATCCCATGCCACATTTAATATCCAGGCATACAGCCAGGAATGGCCTAGCTTGTTGGGCATACAGTTGTATTTTTTCTCAGCCAGTTGAAACCTGATCTAACCTTACCTCTTAATGCTGCAAAATCCTTTGTAAGGCCGGCCATAATGGTTCAAAGCTCAACCGGTTCAGCAGGAACTGGCCGAGATTTGAACCAATAATGGGCAGGCTGAATGTAAATGACAACTGCTTGGCAGGAGGAATTCCCCTGTCAACACTGTGTGTTAATGGGGAATAGTGCAGATTTCTTTCCTGCAACCCATGGCTGCAAGAAAGAAATTTGCATGGTTTATGGCCTGCCTAAGTTACAGAATAGACAAGAGAACTCTCTCACAATCCTTTGGTGTGTGTGTTTTCTCTTCCTGTGTACAGGGCCAGTGCAAGAATTTTTGTCTACATAGGCAAAGCTGCATTTTGGTGTCCCCCTTCCACCGACCTCCCGCCACCCCCTTCTCCCATATGACATTCACTTTATTTGTGCTCCATTAAGCTATAGTGGTTCTGGTGTTTAACCATTTGCCGACCGCCTTCCGCATATATACTGTGGCAAGGCGGCTTGGCTGTGCAAACCAGCATACCCGTATGTTGTTCTGTGCATGTGGTACTGCAGGCACGTGCGCGCTGCCGGCGGAGCGCTGTGGGAGCTCGCCCGCGGGTCTGGCGGACTCGCAGGAAAGAGAAAAAGGGATCCGTCAATGTAAACAAACTGATCCCCGTTCTGACAGGGGAGGAGGAGAGAGAGATCAGATGTTCCTAGTGATCAGGAACAGCGATCTCTCTCTTTTCCCAGGCAGCCCATCCCCATACAGTAAGAAACACCTCACAGGGAAAATAGTTAACCCCTTCATCGCCCCCTAGTGTTAACCCCTTCCCTGCCAGTGACATTTATACAGTGATCAGTGCATTTTTATATTTTTTAATCACCGGTCCCCAAAAAAAAGTGTCACTTAGGGTCAGATTTGTCCGCTGCAATGTCGCAGTCCCGAAAAAAAAAAAAAAAAATTGGCGCCATTACCGGTAAAAACAATAAAAAAAAACAAAAAAAGTCCCTAAATCTTTCCCCTATTTTGTAGATGCTATAACTTGAGGACACCAATCAATATACGCTTATTGTGATTTTGTTTACCAAAAATATGTAGCAGAATACATATTGGCCTAAACTGAATACATTTAGACTAAAATATTTTAGTCTAAATTTTATTACTGTGTTAGCATCTCACAGAAAAGTTGCTGCTGGGTCAAGTTTAGGAATAATAGCGCAATTTTTATCTTCCCTATTTACTGATGAATAAATTTGTTTTTTTATATTTTTTTGGATCTGTATTATAGTAGAAAAATTGTCACTCTTTTTGTTTTAAGCACAAAAAATAAAACTACAGAGGTGATCAAATACCACCATAAGAAAGCTCTATTTGTGGGAAAAAAAGGGCATAATTTTTGTTTGGGTACAAGGTTGCACGACCGCGCAATTGTCAGTTAAAGCGATGCTGTGCCGTATTGCAAAAAATGGCCTGGTTAGGAAGGGGGTAAATCCTTCTGGGGCTGAAATGGTCAACTTCCAGAAAAAAGAAAAAGCCCAAAAACAATTTGTGGTCTTGTAAAGTGCATTTTATTAACAGTTGTTCAACAATGAGGGAGGGGGGGTTATGCATTCCCCGCTTCCCCTCACTGGCTACAGGCAGTGGGCAGGTGAGGCAAGCTAAAACTTCCACACTGTGCCTTGTAGGAGAGAGGGTATAGTGTTAAGGAACAGAAGACAAGTACAGTACATACCTCCTAACTTTAGAACTTAACCACTTAAGGACCAGCCTCGTTTTGGATTTTAGGTGTTTACATGTTTAAAACAGTTTTTTTTGCTAGAAAATTACTTAGAACCCCCAAACATTATATATTGTTTTTTTTCTAACATCCTAGAGAATAAAATGGCCGTCATTGCAATACTTTTTTTTTGCACCGTATTTGCGCAGTGGTCTTATAAGCGCACTTTTTTTGGAAAAAATTCACTTTTTTGAATAAAAAAAATTAGACAACAGTAAAGGTAGCCCAATTTTTTTTTATATTGTGAAATCTAATGTTACGCCAAGTAAACTTTTACCCTTAAAAATCTCCATAGGCGACGTTTAAAAAATTCTACAGGTTGCATGTTTTGTGTTACAGAGGAGGTCTAGGGCTAGAATTATTGCTCTCACTCAACCCATCGCGGCGACATCTCACATGTGTGGTTTGCCCACCGCTTTCATATGCGGGCGCTACTCACGTATGCGTTCGCTTCTGCGTGCGAGCTCGTCGGGACAGGGCTCTTTAAAATTTTATTTTTTTTATTTATTTTACTTTATTTTATTTCTTTTTTCACTGTTTAAAAAAAAAAAAAAAAATTGGATCACTTTTATTCCTATTACAAGGAATGTAAACATCCCTTGTAATAGAAAAAAGCATGACAGGTCCTCTTAAATATGAGATCTGGGGTCAAAAAGTCCTCAGATCTCATATTTGGACTTTAATGCAAAAAAAAAAAAAAAAAAAAAGAAAAGTCGTTTAAAAAAATGCCAAAATGAATGTGCCTTTAAGACAAATGGGTGGAGCTGACATCATGACGTGCCTTCCATCCTCCTATGGTATGGAGATGGGTGGGGGCCATCTTAGCCTCACTCGTCTCCATACCTAGGAAGTGAGAGGACCCGATCGCCTCCGCCGCTACCGACGGCTCCGGTAAGCGGCAGAGAGCGCGGGAGAGCGGCGGGTGGGCACCTCTCCCGCCACCGATAACGGTGATCTTGCGGCGAACCCGCCACAGAGACCACCATTATCGTGTACAGAACCGCCGGCCCTAAAGATGGATACCTCGGTTGTGGCAGCAGCTGCTGCCGTTACCGGGATAGCCATCTTCAAAGTAATGATGTATATATACAGTGGTCGGTCGGTAAGTGGAAGGTCACTTGATGCTGGTGTCAACTTGCAGTGCATGCAGCGTGCTGCACCAAAAAGTGGATGTGGCCCAACTTAACAATGAGAGGGGCTTAAGGGGTATGGTTAAACAAAACCCATCCAACCTTGTACCTACAAAATGTGCTTTGATTTCTTTACCACAAGCAAGAGTCTCACAGACTCTTGCAAATCTGAGCACAATCATTAAAAAAAAAACAAAAAAACAAAGCTTCCATTACATATGCATGAGGACAGGATAGTGTAATGCACAGTAGGGTAAGGAGAACACAATAAAACAGTACAGGGGTGTGTAGCGTACAGCGTATGGGTCTGGAGATTGCAAAATACCCCCTGGAAGCAATACTGTACCTCTCTTTACCCTGTCGGCAAAAATATCCCCCCTCCCCCCACAAAAAAAAATTCAGCACTAATATGCACACTCATCCCTCCCAGCACAAATCCTCTCCCCCTTTTAGCATGGATCTTCTCATCCCAATCCCCCTTCCAGCACAATTTCCCCACCCAAATCCCCCTCCTCTCTAAATACCCCCCCTACCAAATCTCCCCCTCCAAATTCCCCTTCCCAGGACAAATCCTCTACCCCTTCCAGTACAAATACTTTTCTTCACCAACCCCCTTGCCCCATTTTCCATTTCTAGTGCAAATCCTCTTATCCCCCCACCTAAATTCCCCATCCCAGCAAAAATTGCCCCCCCCCCCACCAGCTCCTAAACCCCTCCTTCAAACAAAAATTCCTTTCCTTATCTCCCAAATGCCCCCTCCCAGCTAAAATCTTCCCCCAAAGCCCCTCCTCCTAGCATACATCTTTTACCCCCAATTGCTCCTATAAGTACCCTCCCAATAAATTCTCCTGCCTCCAAATTTTCCCAAGCACAAATCCTTTGTTTCTCCCAGCATAAATTACCCCACCCACTTTCTAGTAAATTATCTCTCATTACCCATTTGCTGAGCACAACTAGCCACCTTAGTGCAGATGCTTCTACAACTATTTCCACAGCATAAGTCCTCTTATCCCCGCCCCAGTCCCCCCTCCCAGTGCATACCTCAGATGCTGGGACCTCATCATCTGAAGATCTCCTTCCTCCAGGTTCCTCCCCTTCTGTTTACAAGCCTTGGGGAAACTTTCTTAGGTGCTCCAATTGTATTAAATGCAGCCGGAGTGATGTCGACTATTGCTGCCCTGATGACACAGGTGAACAAGTAAGTGTCTTCCGTTGAATTAAATTAGCTTCCAGTGCACAATACGATCTTTCTGCGAGTCAATCTGCCAAATGAGAGATGCTGGAAGGCAGGAAGAGGGAGCCGTAGCGGAAGGCTGGAGCTAGGCCTTCCTAATAAGGGCATCTGCAAAGCACGTCATCAGTTGTTAGGATGCCGGCAGGGGGGAGGAGTCCTCACTGGCAACCACACATTTCATCCATTCAGAAAGCCCCTAAGTGGAGGAAGTATGCAGGTATTTTAAAAATCCTAAGCAAGCGGCTGGGGATTTGGATTTTACCCCCCTCCATCCTGGCACCTTGAGACGGCTGCCTAATCTGCCTTATGGTGATGCCGGCCCTGCCTGTGTACACAGTACAGCATTTTATTTATTTTTTTATACAGCAGTTTATGCTTCATCAGTATATTGCTTTGGTAGTTGCATTCTGGATTTTGCTGAATGAATCTACAGAACAGAAAGACATTAAGCAACAATTCAAAATAAAAATCTAACTCGGTATCAAAAACTCTAAATTTAAAAAAAAAAAACTGACAGCTCAGGTCAGAGCTGCTGTACTAATAATTCAATGTCAGACTGGCTGCCATACACGGGTCGAATGTCGGCTGGTTTCTTTTGGACCAGTTGATGCCGCCCGACATTTGGCCGTGTGCATTAGGGCTTTACTGAGCCATGTGACAAAAAGCTAGGATTAGCAGAGAATAATAAACAACTAGTGCCAGACAAAAAAAAAAAAAAAAAAAACACATTATAGCATAGTACTAGCAATACAAGAAACAGGTAAGTACAGGAAAGTATTACCTCTTATTATAATATACCATTTATTTTAAAAAAAATTTCGTTTTTGGTATCACTTTAAATAGGATGTGCATTTAATAAAAAATAAAATTAAAAAAATTGAGTTCAGTACTGCTTAATAAGCTGTACATAGTAGTACTAAAAGCAGTCAGCACATGTTACCATGTTAATTGTGCTCTTGGGTGTCAGCATGTACAAGATATTGGACACATGGTGACAAGGTAATAATCTCTTCATGCACATCTAATCTAATAAAATGTACAATTTACCAGCATCTTGTACTTGATGCCTCACTTGGCCATTTCATGACCAGGCAATTATAAAAATGAGTCACAAAAAGCTAGTCTCGGTTAACTGTGAACCAAGGCACTGAAGTTAAGTAGATACAAGAATATGGTATTAGTGTTCACATTCTCTGGAACCTCTTGCTAGTCAAAATGGCAAAGGTTCAAGGACATAATTATCTACAATTAAAGCGGTAGTAAACTGCTGGGAAAAAAAAAACCTGCAAGTCAATTGCATAGTGTGTTAGTATGCATCGCATACTAGCACATTATGAAATACTTACCGTAGAACGAGGCCCCCACAGCGCGCCCAGTCACCGCTGAGGAAGCAGACATATTTCCTCTGCTTTTCTTTTGGGTTTGCTGGCTCCAGTGCTGTGAGTGGCTGGAGCCGCATGGGTGTAGGAGTACTCCGTTCCGGTAAGGAGCTCTGAATTTCCAGCACGATCCGACGGCCTTCCAGAGCGCATGTGCCCCTGTCAGTGGCTGCATGCAGGTTGAGTATCTCCTAAACCATGCAGGTTTAAGATATATTCATTTTACTTACAGGTAAGCCTTATTATAGGCTTACCTGTAGGTAAAAACTATCAAGAGGGCAATACAACAGCTTTAAGGCTTAAAAAGTCAAATGAATAAACAAATGCAAAATACTAACATATGAGAAATGGAGGTACAAAAAAAATTTAAAACTCTAATGCATGAGGAAGGGAAATGGAGGTGTTGCCCACAGGAACCACTCAGATATCAGCTAATATTTTTCAAGCAAAATAAAAAATTTAGGGGCCAATTTGTAATGGAGAGCAGACATTGCTGTCCACTATTCATTGTACTCCATTGGAATACACACACCACAGCCCATTCATAAAATACAGGCTGAGGTGTCCATGTGTTGCCTCGAGGAGATTCTTCTGCCTAATTTAGCTGAGAAGGGTCAGTGACTGTCATGGACCAGACTATAATAATTTTTTTTTTTAAACACCCTTCCTTTCAGAAGACTTTTGGATTTGGAGTCCCATAGTGCTAAGTACAAAGCACATTACTGCACTTTATAAATCAGCGCCATCCCCCCCCCCATCCCAGTCATATGGCCATACCACTGCTTTATAAATTTCATATGCTGCCAAGCTGTCATGGTGACAAAAAAAACAAACAAAAACAAAACACACACACAAGATGTTTGTCATTTCTTTTCTTTACCAGTACTTGAAATATTTCGAGGAATTCATTGCATACCACTACAAATCAGTGCATTTTAAAAAGGAAACAGAAAAAGCTACAATAATATGTGCTAGACCAATAGTAGGAAGTGTCACATGAAAAGCACTCCAGAGATGGATAAAAAAAATGTAGGCAGCTAAAAGTGTACAATGTTCTGGAAACACAATAAAGTCAGTTTGCAACCTTAGACCTCTCAAATACAGGGAGAAAACGCTTTTGTTTTAGAACCATTAAAGAGGATTTCTAGCCACTCCAATGAAGTTACATTTAAGACTATGAGACAAAACAGTGTAGTCACCACCATCATAAACAGGCCAAAAAGCAGAACACAATTTTCAATATTCATTTGTTCAATGACTAAACAACACTGGTCTAACACTGCCTGCTGAAACAAGCCTATTTTAGATAAGTCACACACATCTTTGCCATCGTGTTTTACTTGCACTGCAGCACACTTCCCCACCACCACCCCCAACTGGCTTTCCATGGACCAAAAGACGACAACCGTTAATTGTAGAGTTAAAAGTAGAGCTCGGGTATTAATGAAAACCAACAGCCTAGGCTGCATCCTCTTCTACTACCCTCCATGAATCAGCAGTTTCCATTTAGCGTTTACTCTTACTAGCATATTTGTAAAATAACCAAGAAGACTTGGGTGCTGTGGGTTCCAAGGGTTATCCAATGCTGCCTTCTTCTGAAGTTTGTTTATTTTCACTACTTTAGGACATATGAGGAAATATTTTATTTAATTTTGACTTAAAATAATAAAGGCTTTTTTTAAATAACAAACTTGCTATACTTACCTGCTCTTTGCAGTGGTTTTGCACAGAGAAACAACCACTTTAAAACCACACTTGTCCTTTAACGCGCACACACATTGGGGTAGAAATAAAAAAAAAAAAACAAAAAAAAAAAAACAAACTAGGAGACAGTCGCTATTTCCCATCACAAATACTGTATGTTGAATTGTTACAAAACTAAAGCAGGTTATAGACGTTGAGCTTTTTTCATTCAACCAGTCAGAATACACTGCTCAGCGCTGCAACCATTGGATGCATCACTGATCAAATGCTGGCTTTCCAGCAGGACTAAATCGACAGAAGCTGGTCTAATAACCGACTTCTGCTGAATAGATACACACGAACCACATTTCACTCGATTCATGCTAAACTAGCCAAATTTCTTTATGTGTATATTTCTTTCAGCTTAACTGAAAGATTCATGCTAACATTTTTGCAAATAACTTGCACATCGACGCTTTTGCTGCCACTGACCTTTCAAGTAATCTGTTTGTTTACCTTTTCTCTTCAGGCTGATGACTACTGTCAGGTCACCTGCGGGACCAAGTGAATCAAGTGAATAGGAGCGCACTGCAGAGGTTGTGGACCCAATGACTGACTGCTGAGGGGCGATGGTTCTGAGAAGCAGCTACACAGGGTCGCAGCCATGGTCCTGGAAGGGAGCTAGAGCATAAGATTCCCCAGGGCGCAGAGTCTAAGAGCCAGCAGGTTTTCACCAGGGCTTCTGATGGTGAGGATGGACTTGGCTGCAATTGACTCCAGGTCGCGGCCCTCAGGGTCTCCCAGCTCACACCCACGGCTAACTCTGGTGGATGGAGAGGAAGCAGCAGTCCAGGACAGGGAATAGTCAGGATGACAAGGTTGGGGCAACAAACAGACAGGGATGGTCAGAATGAGCCGAAGGTCAGGGCAACAAGCAGACATGGATGGTCAGGAGAACAAGCCAAAGTCAGAACATGGGAATCAAATGGAGAGCACACGGCAAGAATCACTCAGGAAAGCCTTCACACAATTGTTGCTTGGGAAAAGCTAGCTTGCAGTGCACGGGGTTAAATAGTGTTTCCTGCTAGAGGCTGGGGTGGAGCCATGCTAAGAGAAGATTACTTAAACACACAGATGTGAGAGCACGGTCCCTAAAGCTGATACGCAGACCAGAGAGGTAAGCAGACAGTCAGGGCATTAAACATTACTGCAGATTCATGCAACTACTTAGTAAAAATGATTTAGGAGGCTATAACATTTTAGTTGTGGGGAATGTTTTACCTCTTCCTCTATGTGTCCTGACTTACCGGTCACTCCTGGGTACCCGGAACCATTATGGAGGGTGTAAGGATGGAGAGCAGCAGAAATCTTTGAAATGTGAACCTGGAAGCTCTCTCAGCTCTGAACACTACTGAGTTCAGAGCTATTAATCCATGGTTGGGGAACAAGCTGACTGAACACAGTATGTGCTTGATCAGCTTTAACAGAGTGAAGAGGTGATATTAGCGGTCTAATAGACCCCTGATGTCTTCTCTTAGAGAATTTGTTACCTGCACTATGCCCCCACATAGGGGATTTATAGAAGTTTCTAAGAAATTAAAGTTTGATAAAATAAAGACCCCCGAAAATTGTAAAAGTTTATTGCCCCCAAGTATACACTCTTATAGACAAAAAATAAACTCAGCGCTCGTTTGAGGAGAGACCTTGGAGGTGTACACAGATCAAATAAATGTGATTAATAAAGTCTCTCAATAGAAGGGACAAAGTCCATAGCAACAGTCTCTAAGATGGAGGGAGAGGAATCCATGTACCAGCACTAAGGGCAGCCAGTGTGAAGAGCTAGGAGCAGTCTCTGCAATTCAACAAAGGAAAAGAAGCACAGCGCCTCTAAGTGCAGTATTGGTAAACCATTTAATAAGTCAAAAGTAAAACTTCTCACAAAGGGAACACAAGCATGATAGTAATCCTGCAGCAAAATCTGGAGGTGGTTTTTCTCCTAATCGTCCATGTTTCTGAAGTCCAGCTGACAGCTCATGCAGGTGGATTCCAGCATTCGCATCCAATGAGAACAGCAGGGAACACAGGGGCGATCTGAGATGACGTCACTTCCGGGTGCCGGGTGAGAGGAGGTGGCTTTGCGTTCGGAGCATGCTTGCTCCTTCCTCAGGCCATACAAAATGCCATCTTTGTTGTGGTATATGTGTGTTGGGGAAATAAACCCGCCCAGTCACATGACCCACTAAGGTGGCACTCTGACTCTATGAAATACATTCAACGCTTGAATAAAATGGGGATGGGTGGTAAGAGGAGTATAAAACCCAATAAATAAAAATCAATAACTAATAAAAACAGTAAGGTTGATAAGAATTGAGAAAATTGATATAGATAGCAAATGTTCCAGTAGCAGATTAGACATACATACATTACAATAAAAATAAAAATTATGTTATAAAGGAGAAAAAAAAAGAATTAAATAAATAAAATATATACATATACAAAAAAAAGGAGGGGATAAAATATTGTTTATTTTTATTTTGTTTAAGTTCATTAGAAATTAATGAGGGGTTATTAAAAAAGTTAATTAAAAAGCAGATTATAACTGTATAGCTATGCGTATAGATCTGTTCACATGCATACATGTATGTATATACACATATACAAGGGGAATAAAGGTATGTATGTTTGAAAAACATACATACATGAAGAAAATTCTTGAATATGGTAATGAAGTATAAACTAGTAATATAGTGACAACTTGAAAACATAAAGGTAAAGTGACCAGTGTACTAATGAAGTAAATGTTATAAGGCTCATTATAGCAGTAAGGGCAGATTATAGGATGGTGTGAACCTCAATTTCTTCGTTCATACCCCTTGGTGTTAAAGTATCCAGGGGATAAATCCAAAACGTCCCCCTCTCACATAAGCACTTAAAGCGCTCAGCTATGGGGAGGGATCGGGGTACGGCTTCCAGAATCCAAACAGACCATCAGTTGATTGATCATGGTGATCTGCAAAGTGTCGGGGACACTGTGCTTATCAATCCCACCCTCCAAAAATCTACGGTGTTCACCGAATCTAGCCCTAAGGACCCGTATGGTGCGTCCCACGTACAACAATCTGCATTGGCAGGAGAGGCAGTACACCAAAAACTCAGTAGAGCAATTAAAACATTCCCGAAAGGTGTAGGTTTTACCTTTCTGGGTGAAGCTTTTCTGTCCATGCCGAACATGTTTGCACGTGAGGCACAGGGGTTTGTGACACTGACACATCCCCTTAATATCGAGAAAGGTGAGAGACTTTTGGGGATGAATAACTTTGTTTCCTAGGGGCAATTTGGCTCTTAACATCTTAGCTTGACTATAGGAGACTTTGAGCCTATCAGTCAGGGAAGACTTGAGATGTGGGTCCTCCAGGAGGATTGGCCAGTGTCTCTGTAGAATGCGTTCCATCTGTCTGAATTGGTTGTGGAACCTCGTGGGGAGCCTGAGGGGTTGGGGATCTGTGTTGTTGCTGCGACTGGCATATGTACTCGTGGGTTTGTTCAAATAGTGTAGAAAGGCGTCTTCAATCAATGCCTCAGGATACTCCTTCTCCAAGAATTTTACTTTAAGCTTATTGCTATGTGAGATATAGTCCTCTTGGCGGGTACAATTGTACTTAAAGCGACAGAGCTGACTCTTAGGTATGTTCTGCACCCAGCTAGGGTGGTGGCAGCTCTGGTAATGCAAAAAAGAGTTTCCTGCTGTAGGTTTTGTATAGTTATGGGCATAAATATCACTACAATTGTGGCATAGCTCTACGTCTAGAAAGGCTAGTTTGTCCGGGTCGCACACAGAGGTAAAGGAGAGTGCCATATCGTTGTCATTACAATACTGGAGTGGCTGGGCTATCCCATATAATGACAATATCATCAATATATCTGCCATAAAAATTAGATTCTTCATGAAGGGATTATTGTGCCAGATATAGTCAAGTTCCCACAGGCCCATGGTCAGATTAGCATATGTGGGCGCAAAATTTGTGCCCATAGCTATCCCATGGGTCTATAGGTAATAACTACCTTCAGATTCAAAATAGTTATGTGTTAAGCAGAAATTGGTTGCTTCCACAATAAATTCAGCCTGACAAGGATTGATGGAGGGGTCATCAGCTAGAAAATGTATCACTGCTCTTAACCCAATGTCGTGGGGTATAGAGGTATATAGTGAGCTGATGTCCAGAGAGAGCCAGATGTATGTGGTTTCTCCGGTGTAGTGTTTTAACATATCCAACAAGTGGATACTATATCGAACATAAGATGGAAGCTTTTGCGCTAAGAAAGTGTTGTAGAAAGTGGTCTATGTAGATAGAAAAATAACTGGACACATTTTCCATAGCGGCCACTATAGGACATCTTGGGGGGTGGATGGGGTCCTTATGAATTTTGGGAAGATGGTAAAAATAAGGCCTTTGTAAAATTCTCTCTTAAGGAAAGTCTTTTCCATTGAGTTAATAATGCCCTCATCTGAAACTCTATTGATAAGGACATGGGCCTCCATTTTGAGCTGTGGTAGTGGGTCACTTGTAAGTATGTGTTAGTGTCGGATAATAGTTGTGTGGATTCCAAAAGGTAATCCTGTGTTATTATGGCTCCCCCTTGTCTGCTGGTTTAATTATGAGATCAGAATTGTGGGCTAGTTGTCGTAAAGATGGAGTAAGGTTCGATCGGGGGAATTTGTTGATGTTCTGGCACATACGTCGTACTTCAAGTCGTCACTATATTACTAGTGTATACTTCATTACCACGTTCAATCATTTTCTTCATGTATGTATTTTTTTCAAACATACATACCTTTATTCCCCTTGTATAGGTGTATATACATACAAGTATGTATATGCATGTGAACAGATCTATACGCATAGCTATACATTCATATTCTACTTCTTAGTTAACTTTTTTTTAATAATCCCTCATTCATTTCCAATAAAACTTTCTAATATTTTATCCCCCCCCCCTTTTTTTTATGTATGTGTATATGTATATGTTTTATTTATTTAATTCCTTTTTTTCCCTTTATAACATCATTTTTATTTTATGTATGTATGTCTAATGTGCTACTGGAACATTTGTTACCCATTCTTATCAATTTTGTTAATTCTTATCAACCTTACTATTTTTATTAGTTATTGATTTTTATTCATTGGTTTTTATACACCTCTTACCATCCATCCCCATTTTATTCAAGCGTTGAATGTATTTCATAGAGTCAGAGTGCCACCTTAGTGGATCATGTGACTGGGCGGGTTTATTTCCCCAACACACATATATCAACCACAAAGATGGCATTTTGTATGGCCTGAGGAAGGAGCAAGCATGCTCCGAATGCGAAGCCACCTCCTCTCACCCTGCACTCTGAAGTGACGTTATCTCAGATCATCCCTGTGTTCCCTGCTGTTCTCATAGGCTGCAAATGCTGGAATCCACCTGCACGAGATGTCAGCTGCACTTCAGAGACACGGACGTTTAGGAGAAAAAACACCTCCGGATTTTGCTGCAGGATTACTATGACGCTTGTGTTTACGCTCCCTTTGTGAGTAGTTTTACTTTTGACTTAAATGGTTTATCATAAATATTTAAATCAATTTCGCGCAATATTAATAAAATAATAAAACGTGTGAATGAATGTACAAAATGTGTACTAGAATACGTATGTGGGGGGACACAGGTAATAGTTGCTGCAGCTATTAATGCTAGGATCAATGATCTCTATTTTGCATTTGTAGCGATCGCTGCTATTTACTGATATAGTGATGCTATTCAAATAACCGTGAATAATTACAAATAAATACTGCAATAATATTAAAATACCGCTCTGTAGTAAACGTGAATGAATGACGTGAATAAAAAAGTAAATTACCGTGGATAAATAACAGCTCCTTGTGAATAAAAAACAGTGAAGTCTTCTAAAATCATTAATCAAAATGTGCAATTAATCATAAATAATAGCATAGAGCAATACACATAAAAATGGTGACCATAAAAATGTGTAATAATAGTCCACTTCGGTGCTATAATAAAGTGCAGGTGATCAGATTATGATAAAAAAGTGCTTTAGAGGAGGTAGGTAAGTAATGGCATATAAGCAGTCTGTAAATATTCCTTCTATTTAATCTTGGTTTATATGATGTAATGAGTATGTATCCTTCTGCTGCTGGTGTCTCCTAGTGTGGTCTCACAGAACCCTCACCTTCGGTTTGTAGTATTCAGGCATTCAGTAGTGTGGCTTTAAGGTGTGGGAGTGGTCTCTGGAAGCCTTTCTTTCTTTGTTATTTTTTCTCCATCATTCCCTCTATGTGGCTCCGCTCTGGTAAACTCAGCAATGGGGGAGATAAATAAAGGGGGAGGGGGAGAAAAGAGGCTCCACTAGTGCATTAAAGTTTTAAAATCAAAGGGGGAATGTTTATTTAGGTAGTGCTCTTACATTTATAATAATAAAAACAGGCAGAGTAAATGTAAAAACGGTCTGGCGTTCTCAGCGCCCTCTCACTTATACCCATTGCTGAGTTTACCAGAGCGGAGCCACATAGAGGGAATGATGGAGAAAAAATAACAAAGAAAGAAAGGCTTCCAGAGACCACTCCCACACCTTAAAGCCACACTACTGAATGCCTGAATACTACAAACTGAAGGTGAGGGTTCTGTGAGACCACACTAGGAGACACCAGCAGCAGAAGGATACATACTCATTACATCATATAAACCAAGATTAAATAGAAGGAATATTTACAGACTGTTTATATGCCATTACTTACCTACCTCCTCTAGAGCACTTTTTTATCATAATCTGATCACCTGCACTTTATTATAGCACCGAAGTGGACTATTATTACACATTTTTATGGTCACCATTTTTATGTGTATTGCTCTATGATATTATTTATGATTGATTGCTCATTTTGATTAATGATTTTAGAAGACTTCACTGTTTTTTATTCACAAGGAGCTGTTATTTATCCACGGTAATTTACTTTTTTATTCAAGTCATTCATTCACGTTTACTACAGAGCGGTATTTTAATATTATTGCAGTATTTATTTGTAATTATTCACGGTTATTTGAATAGCATCACTATATCAGTAAATAGCAGCGATCACTACAAATGCAAAATAGAGATCATTGATCCTAGCATTAATAGCTGCAGCAACTATTACCTGTATCCCCCCACATACGTATTCTAGTACACATTTTGTACAAATAATTCACACGTTTTATTATTTTATTAATATTGCGCGAAATTGATTTAAATGTTTATGGTACTAAGTGTTGGTGTGAACACCCTCATTTTGCTGCAATATTATCACTCGTTTGTTAATCATCATCTATTCACTTAATTTTTTAGCTACCCCACCACCTATTATTCACAAGCGCGAAGGACACTTTTTAATTTTAAATGGTTTATCAATACCGCACTTAAAGGCGCTGTGCTTCTTTTCCTTTGATACACTCATATGAACGTTGGCATTTTTTTTTGGCGGGGGGGCACTGTAGTAGTTTGCCTTTTCACGGACACTCAGTTTTGAGGCTTGACATATTTGTATATGTTCACTCAACACAACCTTGCCTTTTTTATTTTAGAAAAAAAATTGGGTATAATGTGCACAAAAATGAATTTGAGTGTATTTTTTACTGAAAATATAGATTTGATGAACAGTAGCGCAATTATGGTGTGACATAAATTACAACTGCCATTTTACAGGGTCTCTGCTTTCAGGAAATTTGTCCGATAATGTTTTCAGTTATAAATGATCTTCATGCCTAAAATGTACATTTTAACGTGAGTGCAAAAAATGAAAAAAATGGCTCTGGCAGCAAAAGAGGTAAACTTTACACAACTGTGTTAAATACATTGCAGTATCAATGCTTTGCAATGCAATCACAAGGTCATCATTTTCGTATGTTCCTACAACTATAGGTATCAAATATAAAAATAACAGCAAACTTGACATAGACAATATGGCATGCATGGTCACCTGATTCCTTCTCTGCTGCAGCATGGGAAGAAATAATAATGTAAATATTAGAAAAGAAGGATCTTTGGATATTCTGGTAATACAGAGGAAATGAGTTGTGTTGCAAAACCATTTTACCAACAATTCTGTCATAACTGTAGCCTTCAACAAAAGTAATGAAGCTATACAAAAAAAAAAAAATCTATCTTCCATTAGTGAGCGAAATCCTGTAAAACATTGACTTTTATTTTGCCTTTGGAGAGACAGTAATGCTGCTTGTGGGGAGAAAGAATTAAACAAAATATTATTGTCACAACAAAGTGGCATGGTCATCTTCCCACAAAAAATTCCTATTGACTGGTATGCAAATCACAAATGGGTGTAGAAAGGAGTTTGTAGAAAACTAGAAGTGGAAATTTGGTGCAACAGCGCTCATGACAGACCTCCACCAACACCTTTGTGTGGACAAAAAACCCCCCAAAAAACTGTGCTCAATTGTTTTGTAGAATTAGCCTGCAGTTTTGTCAAACGCCAAGTTGGGTTAATGCTGGATGGTATAAATGGTCCTTGCTCCAAATTTGGCAATGCCCTCTTTTTCCCACCACATACAAGAGGAATCTTGTAGCACTGAAAATAGCTGGGGGCCTATCAGTAGTTGCAGAAATTTCTGACTCATGGGTTATTTCACTCAGCAAGAACAAGCCATCCCCAACTGGCCCTGTACTGTCATTAGACAGTGGTTCACCTATTATTGGCTGGAATTTCCTGGGTTACACATGTGTTTGGACTAAGAAAGATGAACTTTAAGTTATATCAGTGGCTAGAGTTCAAATTTTGGTTTCTTTTTCCAATCCACTGCAAACAGAAAACCACCAGCTATTCTTTGCAGTGGAGTAGAACACCATGTTTATCATAATTTTTAAAGATAGAAATGTTTAACGTGAGATAATCATTGTCCAATATGTCTAGAGCACACAGTATAATATCTATAGATATATATCTACATAAATACATACACACTATATTGCCAAAAGTGTTGGGATGCCTGACTTTACACGCACATGAGCTTTATGTTCAAACCAAGCATCAGAATGGGGAAAAAGGGGATTTAAGTGACTTTAAACATGCCTGGTTGTTGGTGCCAGACGGGCTGGTCTGAGTATTTAAAAAACTGCTGATCTTCTGAGATTTTCACGCACAACCATCTAGAGTTTACAGAGAATGGTCCGAAAAAGAGAAAATATCCAGTGAGCAGCAGTTGTTTGGACCAAAATGCCTTGTTGATTTCAGAGGAAAATGGCCAGACTGGTTTGAGATGATAGATAGAAAGGCAACCATAACTTAAATAACCACTCGTTACAACCAAGGTATGCAGAATACTAGCTTTAGCAGCCAAAAGTAATTCTTAAGTAGTAATCAATTTTGTATAAAAATACATTTTTAGTATATCAAAAAGTACTTTATAAATACATGAAAGTTGTAAAAGGCAATCCTGGCTTTGACACGAAAAAAAAACCCATTAATGATGAAAGAAATAACACATATTACATGAAACCCATTGTATCAATGTGGTATTTCACATAATTATTGGTCTTCAAGGGAATTGTCTACGCAAAAGAGATATACAGATTATATTTTGGATGAGCCATCTTTTTATATTATACATTACATATCATAAAAGATGGTGTATATTTACCATTTCTGATGGGAGAACTATGTCCTACAGCCAGAAATATTTTAAAATCAAGCTTCGATGATCCTGGAGCCACTGTGCACTGTCTTCCTACTTCTTGGGGTAATCCTTTCCTCCACAGAACTTGCAAGAGACCACCCTTGTATTGGACTGCCTAGAGGGACAGGGGGGGGGGGGGGGGAATGAGCGAGCACCTGATATATCATGCCAGCCTTAATGATTGTTGTTGTTATAAGGGATTCAGAAAGTTTTTACTAAGATAATTTATCAAGCTAGGGTGCCATTAACAGAAAAGAGTATGACTTATGGGGGGTTATGGGATGCAAACCAAACAAAAAAAAATCTGTATTTCTCTTTTTCGCGTAGACAATTCCTTTGAAGAAGGCCAATAATTAAAAGGGTCGAAACGCGTAGGTATATCATGTGAAATACCACATTAATACAATGGGTTTCATGTAATATGCGTTGTTTCTGTCATCATTGATGGGTTGTATTTTCATGTCAGAGCCAGGATTGCCTTTTGCAACTTTCATATATTTATAAAGTACTTTTTTATATAATAAAAGGACATTTTTATTCAAAATTGATTACTGCTTAAGAATTACTTTTGGCTGCTAAAAAACCCTGTGAGGGAATTCCCATTCTATATAATGTACTGGAGTGTGCAGCGCTGACAGCTCACACACGTGTTATCTTTTCTATCTGCATGAATACTAGCTAAGAACAGAAAACTGAGGCTACAATTTGCACAGGCTCGCCAAAATTGGACAATAGAAGACTTGAAAAACATTGCCTGGTCTGATGATTCTCGATTTCAGCTGCGACATTCAGATGGTAGGGTCAGAATTTGGCGTAAACATGAAAACATGGATCCATCCTGCCTTGTATCAAAGGTTCAGGCTGGTGGTGGTAGTGTAATGGTGTAAGGGATATTTTCTTGGCACACTTTGGGCCCCTTGGTACCAATTCAGCATTGTTTAAATGCCTGAGTATTGTTGCTGACCAAGTCCATCCCTTTATGACTACAGTGTACCCATCTTCTGATGGCTACTTCCAGCAGAAAAATGCACTGTGTCACAAAGCTCAAATCATCTCAAACTGGTTTCTTGAACATAATGCGTTCACTGTACTCAAATAGCCTCCACAGTCACCACATCTCAATCCAATAGAGCACCTTTGGGATCTGGTGGAATGGGAGATTTGCATCATGGATGTGCAGCCGACAAATCTGCAGCAACTGCGCGATGCTATCATGTCAATATGGACTAAAATCTCTAAGGAATGTTTCCAACACCTTGTTGAGTTATATTCAATTCTGAAGGCAAAAAGGGGGTCCAACCCGGTACTAGCAAGGTGTACCTACAGTAATAGTGTCCGGTGAGTGTATGTGATGCATATTGTATGTGTCTAAACATGAACAAATGTCTTTCTCAAGTAGAAAAAAAAAACTAGTTTTTACTGAACTCCAGGCAGAAAACAAAAAACAAAATTGTTATTCACTAATATCACTGAATATAATTTTAAAAACAATGACTACCTACATTTATCTCAATATTAGGAATGTGTAGTAACCTATACAGTTTTAGCAGCAATCAAAGAGGGAAAGTATATATACACAAATGTTGGCAATACAGTGCCATTCAATACTGTAGTTTTTTTTTATCCCATTGCAGAAATGTTCTCATAATTTAAGAGATGTGCAGAGTATTCAAAATAAATCCATAAACACTAAATATAATAGTAAATTATGATAAACTTCCCATTGAGGCATACCCCTGCAACACCTGTGATCTAATATTGGTTTCCATAGTGATGCAATGGTCTTTTTGTTTTACCCAATTACTCCACTTTGACTTATTCCTGCTTGTCACATGAGTAACCAGGAAAGGTCTCATCTACTAAACCAACAGCTTACACTGTGAAAGCTTCAGTTAGTGTGGTATACAGTTACTTAAAAAAAGATAGCTTGGCTCATTTTGTTAAATATTGAAAAATAAATAGGATATTTAACCACTTGCTTACTGGGCACCTAAACCCCCCTCCTGCCCAGACCAATTTTCAGCCTTTAGCGCGGTCACTCTTTGAACGACAATTGCGCAGTCATACAACACTGTACCCAAATTTTTATCATTTTTTCCCCCACAAATAGAACTTTTTTTTGGTGGTATTTGATCACCTCTGGGTTTTTTATTTTTTGTTAAAAAAATTAAAATAGACCGATTTAAAAAAAATAAATTAAAATACAAAACCGTTTTATATTTTGTTAATAGATTTTGCAAACAGGTAATTTTTCTCCTTCATTGATATACTCTGATTAGGCTACACTGATGGGCACTAATAAGGCAGCACTGGTGGGCACTGATAAGGTGGCATTGGTCGGCATTGATAAGGCGGCACTCGTGGGCAGTACTGAAGGGCATTGATAGGTGGCACTGATAGGTGGCAGTGATGGGCACTGATCGGTGACACCGACAGGCAGCACTGCTAGGTGGCACTGATGAGGCACTGATTGGCATCACTGGTGGGCATTGATAGGTGGCACTTGTGGGCACTGATTGCTGGCACTACTGTGGGCCCTGATTTGTGGCACTGGAAGGTGGCACTGGCAGGTGGTACTTGTGGGCACATATGAGGCAGCTTCGCCTCTTCCTCTTTGGGACCGATGTCCCTTCAAACAGAAGCCGGTGATTGACTTTTTTTCTTTGCACGCTGTCAGCCTGAGAAGGTAAAAAAAACGATTACCGATCTTGTTTACATCACATGATCAACTGTCATTGGCTCCTCAGGGGGATCGGCCCCTTACTGGGATCTGTGATCACCCGAGTCTCATTGACTCGGGTGATCACAGCGCGCGCCGCGCGCCCCTTTCAGGGGGATGTGGCCAGCTTGCAAAGGGGAGGACGTCTATTGGCAGCCTCCTGGCAAAGCAGATCCGCGCTGTAGCAGTCATGCAGCTATAGCGCGGATCTGAAGCAGTTAATTAGTGAAATGTGCTCCTTTTTATGGTCTATATTTTTTTTTTATTTCGGAATGTTGCGTCTCTTCCTACTATTTTTAGAATGTTATATTTTCCATTCTGTATTCATTTTTGTTCTGTGTAACAATTTTAAACTATTTTGATAGAAAATGAATGTCAACAATTGTAGCAGTGTCTAAAGCAGCACTCAACAGTTAAACGTCTTTATCCCTTTCATGACTAAGCCCATTTTTGAAATTTGGGGTTTACAAGTTAAAATCCATATTTTTTGCTAGAAAATTACTTAGAACCACCAAACATTATATATATATTTTTTAGCAGAGAATCTAGAGAATAAAATGGAGATTGTTGCAATATTTTATATCACACGGTATTTGTGCAGCGGTGTTTTAAACGCAAATTTTTGGAAAAGGGACACTTTCATGAATTTTAAAAAATCCAAACAGTAAAGTTACCCCAATTTTTTTGTATAATGTGAAAGATGATGTTACGCCGAGTAAATAGATACCAAACATGTCACGCTTTATAATTGCACACACTCGTGGAATGGCGACAAACTATGGTAGCTATGAATTTCCATAGGCGACGCTTTAAATTTTTTTTACGGTTACCAGGTTAGAGTTACAGAGGAGGTCTAGGGCTAGAATTATTGCTCTCGCTCTGACGATCGCGGCGATACCTCACATGTGTGATTTGAACACCGTTTACACATGCGGGCGTGACTTCCGTATGCGTTTTCTTCGCTGCGCGAGCTCGCGGGGACGGGGGCGCTTTAAAAAATTTTTGGTTTTTATTTATTTTATTTATTTTTATACTTATAAATTGTGTTTAAAAAAAAAATGTTTTTTTTTACTTTTATTGCTGTCACAAGGAATGTAAACATCCCTTGTGACAGTAATAGGTGGTGACAGGTACTGTTTATGCACCTCCTCTGCACTTCAAAGTATTCAGATCGCTGAAAACGGCGATTCTGAATACTGTGTATTTTTTTAAATTCGGCGCCATTGGCAGCCGAGTAAACGGGAAGTGACGTCATGACGTCGCTTCTGCGTTTACAATTAGAAGGCTGGAACGAAGCCATTGATGGCTTCGTTCCAGCCCGCCCAGAGCCGCCGGAGGCAGCCGATTGGACACCGGACCTCCCGATCGCACGGAACGCCCAGTAAGGGTGGCGGGAGGGGGGGCGTCCCCTCCCGCTCCTCCGGTATAACAGCCGAGCGGCTTTTAGCCGCATCGGTTGTTATATACGGATAGCCGATTGCCCGCTCGAAACAACGGTACCGGGATGATGCCTGCAGCTGCGGGCATCATCCCGGTATAACCATCGAAAGCCGAGTACGCACATCTGCATACGGTTGGCGGGAAGGGGTTATGGCAATTCAAAAAGAATATAAATACTGCTATGTGCCCCTCCCCAATCTTACCATCTGTGTCATGCTAGGGGGCTTGCATACTCACACCATACTTGATAACTCAATGTACCTGGATTTTGACCTACAGTATGTATACTATACTATTATGTGTACTTCCATATGTTGTATGAAGTTACAATGTGCATTTGTGAATTGTATACAACTATTTTTTTTTTACTAAAATGGATTGACACTCAAAAGAATATACAGATTTATTTACAAGTACAGCTGAAGCAAGGAAGAAAAGCTAATCCAACTGTTTGAACAGTAGGCAATGTTAGACTGTACATTTCTTATTATGATAATCTTCCACTCCACGTAAAGCTACTACAACCCCTTGAAAGGCCTTGAGGATTTTTGGGTATAAGAGAAGCAGGTTCACCACATCCTACAATGAAGGACATAATATCTGAGGAACCCTAATAATATCAGGCTCAAACACTGTTGCATGTGTCTGCTGGAGGGAAGACACAACTACCGTTATGCAAATATCAGCTTTCAGAATGTATTTCTTCCAAAGGTGCGAGATGCCTTTGGCAGCGCTGTCATATTTACTGCAGCAAAATATATTGTTCTTGCTATACAGAAGTTAAGCTTGGTGATTCATTTAAAAAAAAAAAAAACTGTTCACCCACTCACATGTAGCAGGCTCTAAACTTCTGGTGTTTGAATCCATGTTGTCTGAGTGAATCAGCAAAAATACAATAAAAACAATCGGCACTCTGATCTCTATGGAAACAGAGGAGCATGGAATGTTGATTATGTCTACTTTATATCTTAGCTTGGGTTTCTTTTCTCAACTACAGGTGTGCTAAACCTATTAAAAGAGGCATTCAAGTCTGTAAATAAAAAAAAACTGCTATGAAGTAAGGCTTTTTGGCAGAAGAGATAAGCAAACTATCTTCTGCCAAAAACGTAAAAAAAAAAAAACGTAATTACCCTTACTGACATTAATTATTTATTTTGTGTGCAGTCCACTCTCCCAACTCATTACCATCATCTGTAAGATGCCAAGAATGGAGCCAGGTCCCCGATCCCAGATGATGCAATGACTGGAATTACATGACCTTAGAGGAGGGATGCTGAACTTGGAGGAAACAGCTGAGAATAGGACAGCAGAAGGGAGTGGAGCAGCAAAAGCAAGACTGGACCTACCAGTGCTTGAGGACAGCACACTATGCTGTATATATTAGAGAAATATAGCACAAGCCCCTACCCAGCTGGTATATAGTTCCACTTTAAGTACACAGCAAAGCAAAACATTCCTGAAGAACCTGGCAATTAAAAAACGAAAAAAAATTACCACCTATCTAAAGTTTATTTGTGTTGAAAAGTAGTTGAAATGGCTTGAAAATTGCCGTTGTGTGTGAGGCCGGCATAAGTCTAGCCATATACATAAAAGAGAAGTACAGCCAAAGCTTGTTTGTCTGAAGACCGCTGTCGGCTGACATCACAGAGCTGGTCCAGGCTTAGGAAGGATCACCCACATGCCTGGAGCCGCTGAGAGTCTGAGCCAGCTGCTCCTGTCCCCTCCACAGCCCAGCACTCCCGTGAGCGTGGGGGGGCAGAGCAGAGAGCCGATGCCTAACAGTCACCAGCTCTCTGCTCACAAAATTGTGAGAACCAGGCGATCTGCTATATTTGATCACTCGGTTCTCAGTGATAGCCCCAGCAGGGGACAGATGCAGGATTGGACCAATGCTGCATTCAGCTAGGCAAGTATGATTCACAAAAAAAAAAAGCAAATTTCCTACTTCTCTTCTAATCAGCTTTTGTTATAATTATTTCCTGGTCTTTTTGAAAATTAGGATTATTGATAAAAGCCCATCAAATTGTCACAAAAGCAAGGCGCATAAGGTTTGTGATAGAGATGCTTTTCATTTTTTTCAAGTGCACAATTTTAAAGGCACATGTGATCGAAATATGAAATATCTCATTACTGACTTGTTTGTAAATAAGCTTCAGGGCTGTTATCCTTATCTGTAATTTACAACTCGTTGTGTCACTGACCTAGAACAAGTGCATAGATGTCATGACAACATTTAATACAGTAATCAGAAATCACAAAAAATTAAAAGAAATAAACAAACGCAGGAGATGAAATGTATAAAGTTGATGTAATAATTATTTGCTATCATAACTGCTCACAATTATAGATTTTAGTAAATTTGTGACTGCTTGAGGAATGTATGTTGTGGAGTGCTATAGTGTACAATAAAGTAAAAATTGAAATCGTTGTATGAATTTTTTTTTTTTGTGTACAACTTTGAAAAGGCTGGCCATGGGTAGCTGTAGCGTGTATAGAGGGTAGACAAATTATTAGATATACCAACAAGTACCCAACAAAGCGATCAATCATAATTCCCACTTTGTATGATTCCAAAATTACTTAACATTACAAAATCAGTGTATTAATGTATTTTTTTGGGTAACTAAGAGCACAAAAAAATAAACACGTACTTTGCCTATAATAGGTAACGTAGTATGTGCACATTTTAAGAGGCATTGCGAAAAATTTACTAAAGCTGGCCATCAGCCAGTAGCCTGCAGAATGAAGTGTCTAAGCCTTAAAACCTTAAATTACACAGCAGCTGGCTGTGGGGAACTGTGTCAAATGCAAAGTTCAAGTATACTTCATCCACACACATCACTTTGTCTAATTTTTTGCTTACATTCTTAGGCCCCTGTGATAGTCCTGAGTGTGTTGCTCCCTATTACTTTTAACTCTTATCATCTCGTGAGTCAGGAGCCTGAGGATGTCTCGAGTCCTAGAGTGGTCCACAAGGAACGATGGACCTTCAGCTGAGATATCTCATACACACATTTGATCCTTTTGGAGCTATGGGTCCGGTAAGCAGCCATTTTTCATCTTAAGGGCATGGTGGTGATGCACCAAGAACTTTTAAGTCACAGTGGGCTTCAGATGCCCACACTGAAGATGGAAGCTTACAAGATTAAGAGGGGACAATGAGTAACATTGGGTTTGCAAGGAACACAAACGATTAAATATGCAGCTTATGCCAATTTGCAAGCTGCGACTATCACAGGGGTGCTTTAAAAAAAAAAAAAAATAAAAGACTGGAGCTGCGCTTTAAGTTTAAATATGATAAATATATTGCAGGTACATCAAAACAAGATGTGCTCAATTCCTTAGGTTTTGTTTTCATTCTAGAGTAGTCACAACTTAAATAGAAAAGTATGTCCCTTGCCAGCAGCTGCAGAGCGCAACACCTGCTCTCTGTGGGAAAGCAGTGGTCTCATTGCAGAGGTCCAACGCCCCCTACTGAATCATAGCTATAGGGCTACAGTTAGTAGAGCTTATGGTTGCAGCTGATTTGAGAGCTCTGGCTCTGACTAAACAGCGAGTGTGTTGGACCATTACAAAGAAATCAGTGCTTCCCCACAGAGAAATGGTCCCACCGCAGTATGCAAACCGGTTAGAGGTAATGTGTGATGACATCAACCATGACTATATTTGGTTACAATGCTGCACGTGATCCCTGGCCGGGGGCTTGAGTTAGCGTTTAGCGGTTCACCAAAATAAGAACAGGCTGCATTTGACCTAAAGCTGATTTCTAGTCCTCAGCAGTGTTATCAGGCAGAGAGTAGCATTTGGTGATAAGGTGTGCCTGTTATGCTACAAATACAAATGAGAGAGTCAAGCTGAACTCGCTTATAAATAGGCTTTTCAGGTAGACTAAAGGGTAACTATACTGTTTGCTCCCTTTAGCAATGTCAAACCGCAAATTATTTTATCTATTCCGCTAATATCTTGGCTCTTTTGCTAAAAACTTTGAAAACTCACTGAATTTGGTAAGAAATGCACACGTCAGTATCCAATTGTTGAGTTTCTGGAGATTAAATATCAACTGTTAAATATCAACTAAGTTGGTAATATCGATTGACTTGAGATTTATCTGGTTTCCTGCTTAAGCTTTCACAGGTGAGAAAGCAAAAATGCATGATGTTAGACATGGCACAAAGATGCTGCTGTCAGGTTATAGTGAGTCAAGGAGAACAAACAAAGGTAGTAGGGAGTCATCAGAGCCTACCAGATCTGTTGAAGCAAAGGCAGAAGCTCTAGTTAGATGTGTTTGTCGTGCCTTTCCCATGGTTGCATCTCTCATATGGCATTATTTCGAAAAAAGGGCAGTACATTTGGAAATATTTTACTGTTGCATATCTAGGGCTTGCAAAGAAATCTAAATATCTATAAATGTAGATTATTCTGCACTATCTTTCATGTATTTAGAACATGGTACTTTGTATGCATGTAAATAGGCAAATTTTTACATAGCAGGTATCGCATATTTTCATTTAGGTTTTTGAGATGACTTGCAAATGGAATAGCGCACTTTATTTACACTACATGTGTCAGACATTACATATGTCCCCCCTGTGCCCATGCAAGCATACTTCTGCTAGCTTTTTTAAAAACAAAAACATAAAAAGAGACAGGAATTAGGAGCTGGTCCTCTTACCTCCCTGGGAGAGCAATATTATTACCAAGTTTCCAGGTGGAACTCATACTGGGCCAGGACCCCTTCACATCGGAATGAATTAGTGCCCGAAAAAACATTTAATTAAACAAACCATATGGCAAGAACTGGCAATAAGCCTATAAATGATATCAGAGGCTCGAGGAGACCACAAAATAATGCTGAAAACCAGGAAACTGTATCAGACCTGATGAAGCACCTATCTTGCTCTACACATGCCTTGTGCACGAGGGTCTCAGAGTGAGTAAACCAAATAAAGCTGGCCACAACCTGCACACTTTCCTCAGAAAGGTTGTTTCTCTAGTTGATCCATCCAACTCCATTAATCTTCCTATGCCATGACCACAGCCCACTCTGTCAATATCGGGTGAAAAGAAAGACAAGAAAAATAGTCTAGAGACTATAACCAAACACTCCCAATAATACGCCTTTTGGCACAAAAAAAAAAGAACAGTTTGTGAATTCTGCTGTCAACTGTGGCAACATATTTTGATATGGATAACAGACACTTATACAAAGATGAGACCAAAAAGTGAATGTGTGGGTAGAACTGGATGTAGGAAAGCATATTCAAAGCCTAACTCTAGTTTTGGACGAAAATAAGAAATAAATTGCACATTACATTTAGCAAATGGGAAAAGGAGGGTGGGGTGGCCTACTGGCAATCCCTTTTCTTGGAGTACATCACAAGACAAAGGAGAGAGTTAATTCTTAGACCAATGGGTTATGCTCCACCTCTAGGTGATTGGACACTGGCAAACAGCAGAGCTTGATTCGATCCTGTATAAACACACCCACTCCCAGCATTTCCTCAGTTTCAGAATAAAACCAAAGGGAAAGAGGACCCATGTCCAGTGATGTACTCAAAGATGTGTTGGGGTGTCCAAAAGCAATCCCATGAAGAGCAGGCAACAGCAAACAGCTTATGTATGAAATACCTCAAGAATGGGATTTTTAAGGCAATTGTAGAAAATGGAGATTGTGTATATTTTCAAAAAAAGATTGAAAATTTATTGGTACAATTTAAACATGATAAAAACATTTTCCCCAAAGGGGAACTCAGGCAAAGAAACACACATGTACATGTATCATAATTCAGATAGGGGAAAGGCGTATTTTCTGCAGACTTGAAAGATGATCATCAGTATTGAAGGAATGCTCTTTCCAATAATATATTTGATATGTAAGTTTTGTATTTTTGAAAATGTTTCCCATGTTCCATACTTATATATTAGGATTGCAATATGTATTCATATATTACTCTGTATTTTCAGAAGTGGCATCAGTCCCTGAAGATGATTATATTTTCATACATATATCATATATATCATATATGTACATGTGTGTTTCTTTTCCATGGGGATATATCAGTAGACATCCTTAACGTCCACCAAGGCCAGTAATTTCCCAGATGAATACAGGCAATCGCCAACTGGAGAGATTCATACAGAACCGTTGAACATGTGGAAACACGTTCAAGCACTTTAGGTCCAGAATGGGCTGCTCATTGCCATTCAGCTTTGGCACCTTGAAAAGGTTGGAATAGTGACTGTGAAACCTTTCCGGTTTCAGAACAAGGGTAATTACCCTCCAGTATGCACATCTAATGGTAAGCATGGAAGATGCAAGACTTCAGCTTGTAGCCTCTGGAGACAATGTTTTAAACACAGAGATGGGAGATACCTCAGGTAAAGTGTTAACTGCAAAGGCTGCCAGATGTCCACCCCAATTTTAGAAGTGGGGGCACCCCTCTATCGGGAATAATGTTTGTTGCCTGCCTTAGCAGGTTTGGAGTTCCAGGATTTTTTTTATGAAAGGAATTAATCTGCTTAGTCCCTCAAGTTCTGAAAAGAACTCTTGCTGTCCCAGACGAAGGCAAAAGAGTACACCTTCCTCCCATATTATTTTGTATAAACTTATTCAAGGCATTGTTAAAGAAGTGTTAAAAGGTATAAATTAACAAGGTAGCTCCTGTGTTGACAGAGACCTAGACCACAAATCCTTAAGGACGTCTGTAAATAGTTTCAGTAACTGGGTAAAAGCAGCAAAGATTCTCTTTTGACACAAAGGTCCCTGAGGAAGGAGCTTTAGAATAAATGGATCAGAAACTGGATGCTGGTAGGGGAAGCCAGTGAAGGGATTGACAGAGAGGGGCAGCAGTCACGGATCGGTTAGTGAGGTGTATTAGTCTAGCAGCAGCATTCATAATAGACTGAAGGGGGATAGCCTGTGTAAGGGTAGGCCATTAAGGAGAGAGTTGTAGTAGTCAAGACGGGAAATAATCAAGGAGTGAATAAGTTGCTTTGTCATTAGTCAGGAAGGGTCTAATTCTGGAGATGTTGCGGAGGTTAAGGAGGCAGGATTTAGCCAGTGATTGGATGTGGGGGCTAAAGGAGAGGTCAGAGTCAAGGATTACACCCAGCACCCTGGCATGTGTGGAGGGACCAATGGTTGTGCTGTTGATCTTAATGGTAAAGTCATGGGGGGGAGGGGGCCAGGAAGGAGGAAATATAACAAGCTCAGTTTTAGAAAAATTGAGTTTGAGAAAGTGGTGTGACATCCATAGCGATATGTCATTCAGTAAGTTTGAGATCCGTGAGGAGATCGAGGGGGTGAGTTGAGGAGTGGAGAGAGAGATCTGGGTGTCATCGGCGTAGAGGTGGTATTGGAAGCCATGGAAGGTTTATCAACTGGCCCAGGGAAGAGGTATAGAGCGAGAATAGGAGGGGCCCAAGGACAGAGCCTTGGGGTACCCCAACAGATAGAGGAAGTGGAGCGGAGGAGATGGAGTTGTAAGTGACACTGAAAGTGTGCTGAGATATCTAGGAGGAGAACCAGGATAAAGCAGAATCACAGAGGCCAAGGGAGTGTAGTTTGCTGAGGAGGAGCAGGTGGTCAACTGTGTCGAAGGCAGCAGAGAGGTCTAAGAATATGAATATGGAGTAATGGCCATTGGTTTTAGTAGTTAGTAGGTCATTGGTGAATTTTAGTGGGGCATTTTCAGTGGAATGTTGTGGACAAAAGCCGGACTGTAGGGGGTCGAGAAGGTTGTTGTCCGTGAGGTAGCAACTCATTCGGTCATGGACAAGGCGTTCGATGAGCTTGGAGGCAAACGGGAGCAGGGAGATGGGTCTTAAGTTATTCAAACAGGTGGGGTCTAGTGAGGGTTTTTTAAGTACGGGGGTAACCAGTGCATGTTTGAGCGGGGAAGGAAAAGTGCCAGAGAGGGAGAAGTTGAAGATGTGGGTTAGGAAGTTTAGGATAGAGTGGGAAGGTGGTCGCAGTAATTGTGAGGGGACAGGTTCCCTGCATCCAATTCGCAATAGCGGGAGATTTTGACTGTCTCTCTATGGAGCCGGTCCACATATCTACGCTGCGGCTCAAAATTTTGTGCTAAAATCAGGCCTGAAACGGTGACGCACAGGACCCCTGCTGGGAGCCGCATCGGTATTAGGTGGGAACCCAGCCTCAAAGTTAGAAGCAAAAAAACCTGATAATTAGTAGCCAGTGGCAATTGCCGTATTTCTATCATAATACTTTCACGTCATATCATGTTTCATATCATGTTACTTTTATGCTCGGTTCACACTGGCGCGATTGGGATCCGACTTGTGGGACCCCAAGTTGCGTGACATGTGAAATCCCATGTTAGTCAATGAGAGCTGTCTTAATTAGCACCACTGAAGTCACTCTGACTTTAGAAAAGGTTCCTGTACTACTTCTATCTGACTTGCGCCCATAGACTTTAATAGAAGTCGCCTCCAAGTCGGATCCTCATCTATATTGATGTGATTTGGATCTGACATTACAGGACGATTAACCAGGCATTTCCTGGAAGTTGCTAAAAAGTCACTTCAATGTCACATCAAGTCCCATCAAGTAGTACTCAAGTCGCCAGGAAGACGCCTGTCAAAGTTACGACTTTCGGGTCGCGGCAGTGTGAACCGAGCCTTAAAATCAGACTATTCAATGCTAGGAGTCAGGATTAGATTGTTTACCTTTCCAATACAAACGTAATACATAATGAGGCAAAAAAATTGCTAATACAAAAAAAACAAATAGCAAAATGATTACAATAACGGCATGTGGCATTACAATAACCATTTGTGGTGATAAGATAAGATGATATGACGATCAGTGTAGTTCACTGAATAAATAGTGCTAAAAGACAGGGTCAACTTTTTTTTTGGCCTTTTTTTTTTTAATCAGTTTTGTAGCCTAAATAAAGCTTAACCAAACCATTATGGAAACAATCATTTAGGTATAAACTTTGATATACTGTGTATATGTGATATAGACGTATACATAAAATATGATTGGTTTGTCATACATACCTGTAAAATCCTTTTCTTTGAGTACATCATGGGGCACAGAGTTAGGCTAATATTCATTACCTACTGGGTTATACTTCATCTCCAGGTGAATGGACACTGGTAGACCAAAGGTCTTTAACCAGGAAGTGATCCCCTATATAACCCCTTCCATACAGGAAGTACTCAAAGAAAAGGATTTTACAGGTAAGTATGACGAAAAAAATCCTATTTTCTTTCATATACATCATGGGACACAGAGTTAGGCTAATATTCATTACCTACTGGGACATCCCAGAGCAATAGCCTTGAGGGGAGGGAGACACCCTGCCAAACAATAGCCATGAGAACTTATATGGCAGCCTGCAGTACACTGCGGCCGAAAGATGAATCCTCAACTGCTCAAACATCCACTTAATAAATATTTGTGAATGTATGCACTGAAGACCAGGTAGTATCCTTACAAATCTGAGCCACAGATACCGGATGGCGAAAAGCCCAGGAAATTCCTACACCCCTGGTAGAATGAGCTGTCACCCTTGACGGACCCAATTGGCAATGGAAGCTGCCTGCCCCTTCTTGGGTCCTTTTGGTAAAACAATAAAGGAGTCTGATCCTCGGATCTCCGCAGATCTAGACAAATTAACCTTGACTGCCCGGACAACGTCCAAAGAATGCAGTCATTTCTCTTCCGCCGAACGAGGCTGAGAGAAAAAAAGAAGAAGGCAAAATAATGTCCTGCTTTAAATGAAAGGCCAACACCACTATTGGCAAAAAGGATGGAACAGGTCGTAACACGACCCTGTCGTAGTGAAGGATCGAGTATGGTTCCCTGCACGAAAGGGCCGCCAACTCCGACACCCTTCTAGCCGAGGTGATGGCCATGAGGAAGGCTAGTTTGCGTGACAGCGAGTCTAATGGAATTTCCTTGATAGGCTCAAATGGTTGTTTCTGTAACACAGACAGCACCAAGTTCATAGGTGACCTAATGGGGGGAAGCAAGTGAGTTGCCCCTTGCATAAAGGTTCGGACCAGTGAATGGGGGGCTAAAGGCCTTGCAAGTATACTGATAGGGCCGAAACTTGACCTCTGATTGTACTCAAAGCCAATTTGATTTCCACAGCTGACTGTAGAAAAGAGAATTCTCCCAATCACGTATTTCCAAGGATGACATTTTTTGGCTGCACACCAAGCAATGTAAGTCTTCCAGACCTTATGATAGATCTTCCTAGTAACAGCTTTTCTAGCATTCACTAGGGTAGACGCCACTGGTCCCAAGATGCCATGGTCCTTTAACACCCTGGCTTCAATAGCCATGCCATCAAATTTAGAGACTGTAAATTGGGGTGGAATATAGGACCTTGAGACAGTAGATCGGAGCAACGTGGAAGTGTCAATGGCCTGTCTATTGTCAGTTTCAATCTCCAGGGACCAGGGCCTTCTGGGTCAGGCTGGTGCCACCAGAATGACTGGAACCCCCTCTCTCTCTCCGAATCCTGCGCAACAAATGTGGAAGGAGAGGGATCGGAGGGAAAGTATAAACCAGGGAGCACTGGCTCCATGGAACTACCAGAGCATCTGCTCTGATTGCCAGAGAATCTCTTGTTCGGGACACAAACTGATGTAGCTTGTTGTTGAATCTGGATGCCAGTAGGTCTACCTCTGGCCATCCCCAACATTGACAAATTTCCTGGAACACCCCTGGGTTTAGGGACCATTCCCCCGGGCAGATTTGCTGGCGGCTGAAATAATCTGCCTTCCAGTTGTTCTCTACTCCCGGGATATGGACTGCCGATAAAATTGGCACATGTCCCTCTCTCGAGGCTAGTATGTGGTTCTCCTGCTTCAGAATTGAACGACTCCTGGTACTGCCTTGGTGGTTTATATAGGCCACTGCAGTGGCATTGTCAGACTGAACCCTAATAGGGTAATAATAATAAAACATTTTATTTATAATGTGCTTTACATCAAAAGATCTCAAAGCGCTACAGATTAAAATGAGCAATTTCTAAAAAGAAACAAACATCTAAGAAGAGCAAAAAGCTTTGCTAAAAAGAAATGTCTTAAGACCTTTTTTAAAACAGTCAATGGATTGAGGAGCCCTCAAGATCTCTCAGCGTTTCTCTGTGCCCCCCCTTCTTTATGTATATTTATTTATATATATTTTTGTGTGTATGTATAGATATATATATCTATACATATATTCTTTATTTAGTGTTTCATGCTTTCTGCTTCAATGTCTACCACCTACCATCGATTCATTTTATTGATATGGTACCTTTTTTATTATATATTATTTTAACAATTTTTTGTATTATTTACACCTGACCTCTTTTAATGTAAATTTACTATACGTCTCCAGTCTGTAGTGTACATATTTTGCCATGTGCCCCATACTATATTGTTCTGATCTGTATTTCACCTAGAACGCCTGGACAGGGACTGGTATGGAAATTAGAACAACTATTATACACTACAGGACATACTCTCCTACTAGCCACTCCCTTCCATGTACACATGTCGGCCTACCGGCCTGTACAGACTGTGCTCCTGTTCTCCTGGCTCTGATGAAGAGGTTACCCTTGAAACGCGTCAGCCTTTTAACTACTTGCCTCAACATGGGCATACCCCAGTTTTAACTTTTTAGTGCTTATTTTGTCTGTTTTTATGCAACATAGTATTTGAATGATGTAATTCATGTCTGTATATATATTTTTCATACACGATTAAACCTAACCTGTTTTGATGTGAGCGTCTGATCACGCACCTTCCATCCACCTCCTACTAATCAGTCTCTTCCAGACCACCCCTGGTCAGCTAAGGCAGCGGGACACGCTTCACCATCTTCTCCGGTCCTCCCACCTTCTACAATACTACCCTTTTTCATACAACAAACGGCCTCACTAGCGCAGGAGTATTTCTCACAATATGGAGCCCTCAAAATGTCAGGTAGGGCACTCCACAAGCGCGGGGCAGCTGCACAAAAAGCTCTATCTCCCATTGTCCTAAGTCTAGTTCTAGGTGTTTGAAGTTGGTTTGAGTGAACGGAGCGGAGGGAACGCAATGTGTTTTGTGGTTTAAGAAGTTCTTTGAGGTAAGAAGGGGCATGTCCATGTATACATTGATACGTAAGAAGGGAAACCTTGTACTCAATCCTGGCGGAGACAGGAAGCCAATGGAGTGAGTGGAGAATGGGAGTAATGTGCTCATGTTTCCGCACTCCCATCAGGATCCTTGCTGCAGAGTTTTGGATGTACTGAAGCCTCTGCAGACTTTCTAGGAATCCCGATGAGAAGTGCGTTACAGTAGTCCAGTCTGGAGGAGACAAAGGCATGAACCAGCCTCTCAGCATCTAAGAAAGAAAGAATGGAACGGAGTTTAGAGATATTACACAGGTGGTAAAAAGAAGTCTTACATAGATGATTTATATGGGCTTTAAAAGTGAGTTGGGAGTCCATTTTTACACCTAGATTTGTAACTGTTGATGAAAGGGGGATATTAGAACCAGAAAAGGTAATGCTGGTTATGGATGATGGTTTAGTCTGGTAAGGTGTGCCAATCATAATAACTTCAGTTTTGGAACTATTTAGTTGAAGAAAGTTGTGCTCCATCCATACCTTTATCTCCTCCAGACAGGTGGTAAGTACTGATAGGGATGACTGTGAAGATAGGGTTTCAGCTGTTGCATTTATATTTAACTGTGTGTCATCGGCATAGCAGTGAAATAAAATTTTGTGGCGGCTAATAATTTGGCCAAGGGGAGTAAAGTAGAGAATAAAAAGAATGGGGCCAAGAACTGACCCCTGGGGGATACCGCAGGTAACTGTATGCGGATTTGATTTGGAGTGGCCCAGGGAGATGTACTCTGTTCTGTTTGTGAGGTATGATTTGAACCAACTGAGGGCTGTGTCATTGAGTCCAACGGTGCAATGGAGCCGGTTTAAAAGAATGCCATGATCAACCGTATTGAATGCAGCCGAAAGATCCAAAAGAATAAGAAGGGAAGGAAAGCCAGTATCAGATGATATAAGGAGATCGTTTGTAACTCTGACGAGAGCAGTCTCTGTACTATGAGCAAAGCGGAAACCTGACTGGAATTTTTCAAAAAGGTTATTGTCTTTAAGGTGATCCTGAAGATGAAAGGCAAGGCTTTCTCAAGTACTTTTGATATGAAAGGGAGATTAGAGATGGGCCTATAATTGGATAGGACTTCGGGATCAAGAGTGAGTTTTTTGAGCAATGGTCTAATGATGGCATTCTTCAGAACAGAAGGAACGTGACCAGTTTGAAGGGAATAATTTATGACAGCGGTGATCAGGGGACTTTGGACAGTGTTATGAGTTTTTACCAGGGAGGATGGGAAAGGGTCCAGGGGACAGGTAGAGGGTTTCATCTTCCTGATGATGTTCTGCACCTCTTCTAATGACACCTCAGGAAGGCAGTTTTGGGGTTTGGAGACAATATATGTTGGGGGGTCCAATTTGGGTGGGAGGGCCAGAAAGGGAAGAGCGAATTTGTGCAATTTTTGATGTAAAAAAAATCCATAAATGTATTGCACTGCTCTTCTGTCGTGGCAGTAAGTGGAGGGGATTTTGGTTTAAGAAGGTAGTTTAAAGTGGAAAAAACTGCTTAGAATTTCCTGGGCTATTTCTGATGGCATTAGAATAAAACTGTGACCTTGCCTCATTGAGGGACTGTGCATATTTTTGTTGTTGCTCCCGATATATTTGTCTATGGACAGTAAGGCCAGATGCTTTAAAGTGCCGCTCAAGCACCCTCCCTGCTGCCTTCATCTTACGAAGCTCATCTATAAACCAGGAAGCTGAGCGGGTGAAGGTGACTGTTCTAGTTTTATAGTGTATATATGTAGTAATCCACTGCTTCGTCGGCTGATGAAAAAAGTGTGGAAAGATGCTGAAAGTCTACTGCCAAGAGTTCTGGATTTATGTTTTTTAGATTTCTGAAACTAATGTTCCGCTTAGGCTTGCAAAGATTGGATGAGGATGACAAATCCATAGAAATAGCCTTATGATCAGACACACCTAGGTCATGCACCTGCAAGTTGGTAGGGAGAGCAGAGTTTGTAATGACCAGATCCAAGGTATTCCCCCTGATGTGTGTGGGGACATCAACAAGTTGTTTTAGATTAAAACAATCCAGTAGTTGCAGAAATTCAGCTGCAAAACAGCAAAATGGGGTGTCAAGGTGGATGTTCATATTGCCTAGAATTATAACATCAACAGAGGATGTGCAAAAAGTTGTAAGAAGATTTGACATCTCAGTGATAAATGATGGGTTTAGTTTTGGTGGTCGATAAATAAGGAGAAACAGCACAGGGGAAGGGGACCTACATTTAAATGCAAGGCATTCAAACGAAGACAGTTCAGGTAATGGCTGCAGAGATAGCTCCAGATCACTACGATAGATAACCGACAGGCCCCCACACGCCCTGTGCTGCAAGCTTTTTGGAGGTAGCTATATCCTTGGGGACAACTCTCATTTAAAGAAGAAAAGGTATTTGGTTGGTGCCAGGTCTCTGTAATGTACATATAGTCCAAACCTTTATCCAGGATATGGTCATGAATAAGGCAGGATTTGTTAGTAATAGACTGTGCATTTAAAAGTTAAATTTTGCTGCTTGATGATGCAACAAATCTTTGCAATGGCTGTAGCAGACTATAGTCCACTCCACTCCACATTTCCCATTTGGCTGACAGGGAGGTGTTACCATGGAGACGTCCAAACTACATACCCGATAGGAGACAGCCCTCTGATGATGCGTGCGTGGAGCGACAATTCGCATTGCTGACCAGAGAACTGGGATGGTATGACTTGTTTGTGAACAGACAAACTTCCTGCGAGAACTTATATGGATGTATCATGGACGGCGGAGAAGTCCTAGCTGTTTAATCACTGCAATGCACGGTGGAGTGACAAAACTGCTGAGATTTATAAGCTGGTTAACAGAGTAACTCAACATAGTGGTGATGCTGACAGTGGCATTAAAAGTGCACCAATCGTTATTTTAGCTTGGCTAGAGAGAGCAGCGAGCAAACAGCGCCAGCGTCCTCTCAGTAATAGTGTGTATGCAACAGTCTATATCGGCTATAGAATTTAATCCACAGAATAAACTTTGCAAACAGGTGAAGACAAGAAAAAGCAAAACAGGCAGTAGTAATAACAGCTTTTATAATAGCTTTAAATTAAACGTTCTTATTAAGCATCTAACTGCTGAATCCAAATGTATCAACTCTGTTTTGTTATCTAAGTTTAAAAAAAAAAAAAAAAAGATACTAAACAGTAAAATCACACCTTACTCTTTAAGCTGTTTCATCCGTTTGTCTCCCTTGCTGAGCAGATTTCTTTTAAGCAGAGTATTCATACAATTGTCCCAGATTGCTGCATCCAAACAAAATGTTCACCAATCTGTCGCAGGGCACTTTAAAGCTGATAAAACCGATAAGCTCTTTGCTCAATATTCCCTTTACTTTAAAACAGATTTTATTTAATTTGTGCCTACCCGGTCTTCAATCGTCCACCTGTCAGCACTGCTAGGAAAATCAGTAGACTACCTTCAGTTTCTCCGGGAATCTCCAGTGGGTCTTTCAAACTTCCAGGGGGTTTACACTACATCTCCTGGTCCCTGGTCCCATCCGTCACCGTAGCTCCGATTACAGGGAAGCTCAGCTGACCAGTTCTTAAGCCACAAAAGTCTGCGCATATGTACAGACAAGAGAGCCAAACGAGAAACCTGCTGTATTAAATTCTTTAAGGCGTCAACAGCAAAACACAGTGCTCGAGGAATATCGGTCTTATTTTCAGGCAGCTCATCCTCCCAGGTTGGGCCTGTCAGGCCATCTGATCTGATCCTTTATGGACTGGCGGATACCAATTGCTGCAACAGCTGGCTGAATAGCTGAAATGGCCAAAGAAAAGGAAACTTTTAATAATGACTCCAATTTCTTGTCAACAGGGTCTTTCAAGCCCTATGCGTTATCTACCGGACAAGTTAAGTTCTTGTTTAAGGAAGAGACTGCTGCATCTATGGCTGGCATGCTCTACTTCTTGAACAACTTTTCATCCATGGGATATAAAAGGGAGAACCTCTGAGGAGGAACAAAAATCCTGTCAGGATGTTCCTAATCAGCATACACCGCCTGTTTCAACAGAGGATGTAAGAGGAAAGCCTGTGTGACCTGAAGAGGCCTCGGGGATCCCAAAGAGGATCGGGGGGCTCAGTAACCTCTACAAGAGGCAACTTAAAGGCAGAACCAACTATTTCGGTAAAAGTCAGGATCAAAAGCCTCTGCGATTGAGAGGCAGACACCAAATGGATATCTTCTTGTCCAGATTGCTCAGAAGCAGACTCATCTGCCAGGCCAGCCACAGAATCCTGAGCTTTTAGCTCTTCCCCATCCTCAACCCATTCCTGCTCCAGTCTAAGAGACTCCAGGGAGGGGGATCTGTCACGCTTCTTGCCAGCCTGCGGGATGGAGGCAATCCTGTGCTTTAACCCGGCTAGGGCCGAGGACAGTTCATCCTTGGTGATAAAGCAGCGTTGACTGTAGGCACAATACCAGATAGGCGCAGCGGCTCAGATTGCCTGGAAGCCTCTGGTCCTTCAGGGGATACAACACTAGGGCTACGACTAGGTTCATCAGGAACTACTGACGACATTGGTGTGCCCTTCCCTGTAGTGTTAGTCCCACTCCTATTTTTTTAAAACATTTACTAGCCACAAAAAGAGTACCTGGTTGTAGTATTAAAACACCTCAGAAGGGAGGCCCTTTAATTGGGCTCACCAAGCCCCTATGCAACAATCCTGCTAATTACCTTTAGCCTGCCAAGCAACACCTGGTGACTCACGTGACCCGGGTAAGGAGAAATTAACCGCTGCCTGGTAAGGAGCCTGCTCTGTGTCCCACAGCTGCCTTCTGGAAGCATCACATAGTTGGCATACACAGCTTAAATAAGCTAGGTGTGCACCATGGCCGCCAAACAAACTGCTGAGCCCTTTTGCGAATGCACATGCACCATGGCGAACCAAGGCGAAATGGCGCACCGTTGTGCACCATCATACAGGTAAAAAACAGCCAGACACAAAAAGATACACTTTGCAAACACCCACAGCTAGCCCAAAACTTCCCCGTATGGTGACCGCATACAGGTGTCCAGCCTCTAGCTAGATTGCCTGATTGTTACAATCACTGCGACACCCGACAATAATTAAAGGGGTTTCACTTACCCGTCCAGGCGCAGGGCAGCTTAGAAACTAAGAGCCCAATCTTCACCCTTCACGGCGGGTTCCTGTCACTTGAGGACCTTCAAGAACTGGTACCCTTTTCATGTTTAGGGTCCACTCCCTTGGACCTGTACAGCACCCTGTAGAAATGCCTTAGCACTGTAGTGTCCAGGATTCCACTTTGCAGGGTCCAGCGACCGGAGGCTGCATTACAGGCAAAACCTTGCAGGATCTTGAGTCTTCTTTGCGGGGCTGACCAAAACATTCCCCTTGGGCGGGATTTTAAAAGGCACTACCATATGTAATAATGTAAGTATAAAATAATTTTTATTACAAAAATAGAAAAAAATATATACAATTCAAATACAAAATGGATACATCAAACACAGATTACATGTGATTGGTAGATCCAATAGCATAGAAATGGAAGACAAGTCTAAACTCAAAATGTAATAAGTCTCACTGAACCCCTTCTTTGCGAGGCTCGGGTACCATTTAAAAAGCATATAAAGCCTGTGTCAAATGGATCTGATCGGTCAATCTCTTGATTCATTTAAGAACCGTTTGTTTAACTAGAGACCTGGAGCTCAGAGAGCTCAAACCACCGTGCCATCCACCTTGCAGACACTGGTAAAAAAAACTGAAGTACTTCCTGTATGGGAGGGGTTCACTTCCTGTCTAAAGACCTTTGGTCTACCGGTGTCCATTCACCTAGAAATAAAGTATAACCCAGTAGATAATGAATATTAGCCTAACTCTGTGTCCCATGATGTCTAAATGAATAAATAAATAAAAAGATACTTAAGGGAAATCAGCTTAACATTATATAAAATATCTGACCTTCAATTTTGGCATATTCTGTAAGTCGGGTGTAATTGATCAAGGCAGCTTTTTCAAGGCATCTTCTTATAACTTTCTTGACCTCTTCAGCGGGTATAGGTGTTGCAATATCTTTCATCAAAACCTGAAGGAGAATTAAGACATTTTAAAAAAAAATAACTGCAATGTCACAATTTAAAGGGCAACTATAGTTTTTCTTTTTAGCTATATATGTAAATTTGACCAGCTTACAGAACGATTTTACAAAAAGAAAAAAAAAAAGGAATTTAGTAATTAACTATCAGGCAGTCCTGGGTTAAACAGGCTCAATCACGCCCAAGGTTGGGAACAATAAAGCCACAGTTTTTGTCATGGAACAATGAGCATGATTGAGCCTGTTCAACCCAGGACTGCCTAATAGTTAATTACTAAATTCCTTTTTTTTTTTTCAGTCTCCTCAATATCCCCCAGGTCTGCCTCCGCATGGCCTTCACTTTCTATAGCTGGCCTGAAGGAGGCGATAAGGAGCCATTACAGTTTTGAATATGAGGGAAATATACTTCTGATTGCTAAAGCCCAGTTTTTTTCTTGTTCAGTCATTTTTATTGAGTTATAAACAGTTTAACAGAGATATGGGGGTAAACAAAGCCAGAGTAAACATACAGTGCCTTGAAAAAGTATTTATAGCCCTTGAAATTTTCCTCATTTTGTCATGTTACAACCAAAAACGTCAATGTATTTTATTGGGATTTTATGTGATAGACCAACACAAAGTGGAACATAATTGTGAAGTGGAAGGAAAACGATAAATGGTTTTCCAAATTTTTTACAAATAAATATGTGAAAAGTGTGGGGTGCATTGTATTCAGCCCCCCCGAGTCAATACTTTGTAGAACCACCTTTCCCTGCAATTACAGTGGCAAGTCTTTTAAGGATGTCTCTACCAGCTTTGCACATCTAGAGAGTGACATTTTTGCCCATTTTTCTTTGCAAAAATAGCTCAAGCTCTGTCAGACTGGATGAAGAGCGTCTGTGATCAGCAATTTTCAAGTCTTGCCACAGATTTTCAATTGGAAAACTCTGTAAGGTGAACTTACACAGGTCCCCCTCCTCGCTCCCCCCCCCCCCCAAATTCCTGCTGACCTGGACCACAGAAATCTCTGGTTCTAAGCCCCGGTATATCTGTGCCTGCAGTTTGGGGCTTAGAAAACCCCTGAGCTGAATGTCCAAAACGTCCCTTGTCAGGAGGGACGTTTTGGGGCATTCTAATTGATCAGCGCCATCACATGGGCGGCATCGACCAATCAGCAGCCGCAAAGCCTGTCCTGTCAGCTATAGAGAAGATGCGTGGCTACAGCGAGGTTTTATAAGCCCCAGGCTCCTGGCACGGATATACTGGGGCTTAGAACCGGAGGTCCAGGTCAGCAGGAGGGGGGAGCGAGGAGGGGGACCTGTGTAAGTTCACCTTACAGATTTTTCTGTAAAGGTGAACTTACACTTTAACCGTTTATATGACTAAGTCACTTCCCTGGAAGAATGCACGATCACATTGAAAAGCACCTCTGCGACACTACCAAAGCTCACAATGCCATAGTGGACATTCAGGATGATCAGGCTGCGACCATACACATGCTCTGCCTAAAAGTTGCAGATTTGGAGGACCACTATAGACGGAACATTAAAGCAGGGGGGTCCCCGTATCTCTCTCTGCATCTGAGATAGTACCCTACCTGCACCAATTGTTCCATAAACTGAATCCAACACTAAACCACAAATGATATGCTCATTGATAGAGCTCACAGGATCCACAAGCTGCAACACCTGCCAGAATCTCTTCCCAGAGAAATCTTAGCACGGGTCCACTTTTTTTAATACTAAAGATATCATGAGAGTGGCAAGATCTATGTGCTCCCTCCCAGAACCCTTCACCAAGATTTTGCTGTATAATGATATCTCGGCAGCCAATCCTTCCTCCAAAATCTCCAACCACTGGGAATCTCGAAACCCGCCATATGCCTTACCATGCACCATTCCTCCTGTAGGAGGAGCTCACCTCAGGCTGGAACTGACTTTAGTATATCTTAGTAGCAGTGGAGGAGTAGTTGCAATGTTTTTTTTCCTTTCTCCACACTCCATTGTTGTGTGCAAAGCATGCCTCTCTATTCTACTCGTGTGCCCTTCGCTACCTACATTTACAGTTATATTTGATTAACTTGTCTGTTTTAAGTGTACACATAATTTTGTATCATCGCTGTAGCTCTGTCCGGAGATCTTGTTGCCCCAGAGCTCTCCGCTCAGACCATATCTACACATAAGACCTATTGTACTGCAGTAATACTCTTTTCTTCTTTTTTACTTCTTGCTTTTTGAGCTAAGGGACGACCCTCATCAGTACCATACCCAAATGTCCCTCAAAATTGTCTCCCTAAATGCCAAGGGCTTCAACAGTCCCTTTAAACTTTCCTGGCTATGTGTTCAGGAGATGGACTTTTAAGAAACCAAATCACCTCAAAGCTCTTACAGTCTCTTCCCAACCTGTTTTCACGCACGAGCTGACAAAAAAGCCAGGGGGGTAATGATAGAAGTTTGCTCCTCAATTTCTCTCTTTCACCCAGGTGAAATAGGACCCCTTGGGCAGATACCAGATTTGGTCTGCCTCCAACAACTATCCTCTCACAATTGTCAACATATATGCCCCCAATTCTCACCAGAAACCTTTCTTTAAATCCCTACCACAAAAACTACAGCACTATCCCAGAGACCAAATTGTGATATGCGGAGACTTTAATGAAATCATAGATCCCCAACTTGATTCTTCTAATCTCAAACGCAAAAAATACACAGCTCCTTCCTCCCTTATCTCTCTTGAAGATCTCTATGACCTCTGGAGGTGTCAACATGGTACTGAGAGGGACTATTCCTTCTACTCACATACCAAAAGATCCTACTCCAGGATAGACCTGTTTCTGACGTCCAAGTTCTTCCTACAAAAAAATAGGATTTTTGACTCTGAGTTCATTGACAGACACAGCCTTCTTTATTCAGAACCATAGGGTTATACCGCCCCCTACAGGAATAGGACACTAGGCAGAAAAAAAGACTTGGCTACGCCCATGGGCAGTCCTAGGTGATATGCACCCCCCTCTCTGCTATAGGACTTCAGTTATGTAACAAGCAGTATCTGAAGTATTAAAACTCCATAGAGGGGCGGTGTTGTGTCTGTGTCTGGATTTTACGTCAAGTCAAAAATCCTATCTTCTCATTCGTTCATTGACAGACGCAGCCTTTTTTATTCAGAACCATAGGGATGTCCCAAAGCAGTGCCAAACATGAGGGGTGAGGCAGCCAACAAAAAACCAGGTCAACCAGACAACCTGGAGCTCAGCGAAAATAACTGGAGGCCAACCTGAACAGCAAGAAAACACCTTCATGAGGGAAAAACCATCTAGACCGCAGCCTGCAGAACCTTGCGGCCAAAAGAAGCATCCGCAGATGCCAGCAAATCCACCTTATAAAATTTTGTGAAAGTGTGCACCGACTACCAGGTGGCCGCCTTGCCAACTTGCGTTACTGACGCCTGATGGAAGGCCCAGGAGGCACTCAGCGCCGAGTCGAGTGTGGCTTCACCGGGAAGGGAGGAAGACGACCCTTGATAGAATAGGCCTGCATGATCCATCTATAAAATGTTCACTGAGGAAGCAGATAACCCCTTCTTTGGTCCGTGTGTGATCACAGAGAGTCTGACCTTCGAAAAGACTCAGTGGCCGCCAAATACATCCCGACAGCCCGTACCACATCTAAGGTGTGCAAGGCAAATTCCCTCGGCTGTTGGGGCCTCAGACAGAGAAGGCAACACGATGTCTTCATTTAAATGGAAATCAGAGACAACCTTTGGAAGGAAAGAAGGACGAGGATGAAACACCACCTTGTCTCTATGAATCACTAAGTAGGGCGTGCGACAGGATAGAGCCGCCAACTCTGACTCCCTGCGAGCAGAAGTAATAGCCACCTTCTGTGATGGCGTGAGCAGGGGAATTTCTCGAATATTTTAAAACTGAGGCTTCTGTAGAACCGAAAGTACAAGATTCAAGTCCCACAGTGGCAAGGGAGATGGCACCGATGGAACCACATGTTGCACTCCCTGAATGAAGGTTTGCACCAGGGAATGCGAAGCCAGGGAGCGTTGAAAGAAAACCACTAAGGCCGACACCTGGCCCTTGACAGCACTCAAAGCCAAATTCTTTTCAATGCCCCTCTGAAGAAAAATCAAAATCCGAGTCACGAAGAGAAATGTGGGTGAAACCCCACTGACTGAAATGTACGCTCCCCACATCCGATAATATACCTTCCTAAAAGTAGACTCTCTAGCTTTGAGCAGCGTCGGAATCACCGACGCAGATAAGCCCCTGTCCTTCAACATCTGGCTTTCAATAGCCAGGCTGTTAAAGCCAGCGATGGTAAAGTAGGGTGGTAGATCAGCCCTTCGGGATAGCAGATTCTCCCTGAGAGGCAGCCGCTAGGCGGTGTCTGCGACCGGACACACCAGGTTGGCATACCAGGGCCGACGAGGCCAGTCCGGGGCCACTAGAATGACCGGAATTAATTCGGCCTCAATCCTGCGCAACAGCCACGGCAGAAGCTTGAGAGGACGAAAGGCGTAGATCAGACGATACTGGCCCAAGGAGCGACCAGAGCTTCTGAGGCGTCCGCCAGAGGGTCCCGAGACCTGGCCACAAACCTCTGCACCTTCCTGTTGCTTCGGGATGCCATCAGATCTACCTCTGGAAATACCCAGCATAGACAGATCTGTTTAAATACCTCCTACCAAATCTGACTGTCAAGAGACTAGGAACATTTGTCCCATTTTAACAAGATCTCCCTTTGCAGGGGTCTCGTATGGAACTGAGCGAATGGGACCATATTGAACGTAGACACCATCAGGCCCAATACCCGCATGCAAGTCCGCAGGGCGACCCACCTGCTGGACAGCAGCAAGCGGGCTGCCGCCTGTAATTACTGGAGTTTGTCCTGCGGAAGGACCACTCTGGCCCAAGCAGAATCCAGAGTCAGACCCAGAGCTGGAATCAATGCAGACTTTTGGTAATTTATCAGCCACCCAAAATATGCTAGTGTCTGAACAGTGATCTCCACGTCACCCCTCAGGGCCGTTGAGGGGGGACGCAGCAGGTGTTCTTCCAGGTAGCCCAGAACAGCAATTCCCCGCTGGCGCAGCAGCGCCAGAACCGGGGCCAACACTTTGGTGAAGACCCGAGGAGCGGAGGCGAGACCAAAGGGTAACACCGCAAACTGTTAATGTGTCTCTTCCACAGCAAAGTGGAGAAACTGTAATGGATGTGACTATGAGTGTTATGGTGAAATGCCTATTTCCAATATAACCATATAGATATAAGTGCTTACTTCAGCCTCTACCATATTCAATTAGATGTCTGCCAGCTTACCCTCCCTCCATGTGGAACAGAATTGCAAGAGTTAAGAACAAATTAAAGAACATTGCGCCTGTTTTCAAGACTTTGAGACTACACCCAAGAACTGGAAACAAGACCCCCTACTTAGCTATGATAGTTTGCTATTCCCTTATATAGATATAACCCAGCTAAAGCTTATACTTTGTCACAGTAATGAATATGTAAATCTTGTGGTCCGCATATGCTTGTCTTTTTTTGAGATTTGATAATGAAATATCCGGCTCACGGTATATCAGCTGGAGTCCAGGGGGATAGAAACAAAAGTACCGAACGGTTCTGGTTCAGTCCAAAACATTTTGGCGCCCAATGTGGGGCTCGAGACTGGCCCAAAAGGACAGCCGTACTAGAGGACACTGAAAGAGGACCAATACGGGCAGACCACTGGAGCCTGATCAACTCTGGAGAACATGGTAAGACATTTTCCTTAATAATTTGTCTGCTGTTTGATCCGCATCCGTATTTGGTCAATTTCCGTCTCCGCATCGGCTTCCCGCGGTCCACAAAGACAGGTATATATCTTGTCTCGAGCCTATTTATATAGTACGAACCTGCAATTGTTTCTGACCTGCCTGTATTTGGAGTGTTTTGTTTTGTTGGAGTCTGTCTTGTGATGGCTGTTGGGAAAAAGGGATTGATTAAATAGTCACGGATGAAATTAGTTGACGTGGTTAAACTTCTCCTGAGGATCAGAATCAGGAGAGGGCGTCAGGACGTGGTCAAACTCCTCCTGGGGGAAAATAAATAATTGTGCGGCAAAGCACGGGTAATCAGGAGGGGGCGTCAGGAATACGCCCAGCGGTGGCATGGGGATCCCATGAGATCTGAGCAATCCTGTATTCCTCTACGGTTGTCACACATTGCTTGTTGTTGGTCGTGGGTCACATTTTTGTTGTTGGTGGTAATGTCATGTCCTAAGTGTGTTTGTGGTCTGTTATTTGGGATACATGAAGAGGGTTGGGGGTTGATTGAAGTGGTAGAGCCAGGATATAGGGCTGGGTCTCTTGGTTACAAACCCCTACTGCCACATACTGCGCATTTATTGGTGTTTAGATTGAATGTGTGTAGTGTAAATATCAGCTGCTGGTGTTTCATGTCTGCTCATTAAGTGTTTTATTAGAGATCTTCTCAGTTCCTCATCTCCACATCACTGTGTATTTCTATTCAGTTCTCTTTCTCTCTCTCTCGCTCTCTTTCTGCAGTGTCTTATTAGAGATCTTCTCAGTTCCTCATCTCCAAATTACTACTGCGTATTTCTACTCAGCTGTGTGTGTCTCTCTCTCTCTCCTGTGTCTCATTCTTGTTCAAACCTAAGAATTGTGACATGGGACACAGGTTAGCGAAGCCAAAAGAGGGCAGTTTGGCCTGTGATTTGGTTTTAAAATGGGAGGGAGAGGATGCTGTGAAAAAGGGAAAGAAATTAGCAAAAGTGTGTGGGATTGATATGCATTTGGGTGGGAGATTACAAGTAGACGAATGGCGCACTCTCTTAAAGAGAAAAAGGGGTTTGCTATCAGACGACGGCCTACTGCGCGCAGCAGACTCCTGGTTTAAAGTTGCAAAAGCCATTCCTGAAGAAGGGTGGATAAGTGAACAGGAAACAAATCAAAATGGTTGAATTGTGTATGTGTACAAGAAACCAGAAAAGAGGAAGTTAAGTAGTCAGCCACCGCCCTATAATACCATCTGGTCCCAAGGAAGTAGACACCGCCCTTCGTCTACCGCCCCTCTGTTCTAAGTGACACCTCCTCCTGTGGCAACACGCCTATTCCAACGCCCCCCTAAACCGCCCACACCGAAACCCACCCACGTTTCTAGTGATGGAACATAGTAGCAATCAATGATGTAGCATTTTAATTAAATAAATAATTTATGTATAGGATGTCTTGAATATTTCTGTCAGAGTCTGAATTTAGTTGTAATTGCTTACCCTTGCATTATTGAAGCTAAAAGGTGTTTCTTTTCTAATAACAGTAAATGTAGCAAATGTGCTATATTTATGCACGTTTAATTGTGTTTAAGCTGTATTAGCAACAATTGGGGAATTTAAAATGTTCAATTTCAATATTTAACAGTATTATAAATAAAGAGGAAGTTTATGTATTCTGGGCATTATGCCAGATGACGAACGAAAGAGGAAGTGCTTTCCTTGCTTAAATGTGTGCTAGATTTAGGCCCCATTCACATCTGAGCGTTTTGTTTTCTGAAAAAAAAAAAAAAAAAAGACTCAGTATCTAATTAGAATGTTTACAAAGAAAAATAAATATGGATGATGAATGTTATGGAGATCGGCTGGACCGAGGCTCCCTAAAAAAAAATTATTCTGTATGGAGATGGTTCACATCTCCACTCTAAAACGCCTGAAGTCAATATGTGTAGAAGAAGTTTACTGATTTGGGTTTTAGCGTGCTGAACAGAGCACATAGACATATGTTAGCTGACGCATTTATTTCAGGTCTTAAAGAGTCAATCCAAAAGGGTCTGAGTATAGAGAACCCACAACCTTGGAGCTTGAGACGTTGTTATTAGTAGTTATTAGGTCCACAATCCTCACAGAGCAGTAGAGAGTAGCTCCTCTCATTATGGTCTCTGACACACCCTATCTGCGCCCACCGGTACCAACTCCACGTGTCTGCTACAACTGCGGAAGACCCGGCCACTCCAGAAGGGAATACCGAAACCCATGGAAATTCACCCACAGCCAACCAAGCCCCAACCAGGGTCCACATGAAAGCTCCCAGTACCAGGGACATGACCACCCCACCCCACTCCAGATCATATGGACCTTCTCCACAAGGATTCAGGCAAGCCTGTTTCACCTGCCAGCTACACCTGGACTGTTTTGCCACAAAGTGCCCAGAACTCCCCCTCCCAATTCGCCAAGGCAATGGCCCTCATTCTGGACACCTGGATGAAGTTACACCCAGTCATTGTACTCCTTCACTATGTAGATGACCTCCTGCTTGTGATTGCCTCAATCTACTCTGAAAGCCTCCTCCACTACCTGGTTGAGCAAGGTTGCAAGGCCTTAAAGCAAAAAGTCCAGGGAGAAGGTGATTTTCCTAGGCCTCTGCATCTCCCAAGGCACCTGACATCTCACTGAAGAAAGAGTTGCTGCAATCAAGGGCATCCCTTTGCCTCAAGGTCAAAAGCCCCTTCACGCCTTCCAGAAGCTGTGGACGATTTTGAAACTCTGAAGGAGATCCTTTCAACAGCCTCTGCTTTGGGACTAAAAGACTTTCAAACTGTTTGTCTCAGAGAGGCAAGGACATGCCACAGGAGTTTTGGCTCAGGCCCATGATAACAGACTCAGACCCATTGGGTATCACTCCTGTCAACTGGACTCAGTGGCCAGGGGGGACCCTCCTGCCTCAAAGCCGTCTTTGCAGCCCAATGCCCCTCATGACATAACTGCCATACTGAACCAAGTACAGCCCAAACACCTGTCCTCAGCAAGACACCTCAGACTTCAGTGTGCCTTGCTTCTCCCTGATAACATCACCGTCCTCCCATATGATACCCTCAACCCATCCACTCTGCTTCCTCTTCTCGAGGGGGGAGCCTCTTTGGAAGAAGATCCTCACCGCACATGACTGCTTTGAAGTGATGAAGATGGAAACGTCACACCTACCGACAGTCAGTGAAACTGCCTTTGAAAATGCAGATAGTGCTGGACGGTACCACACGGGATACGCAGTCACCACAGAAGACACAGTTCTCCAGGTATGCAAGCATTACCCTCCTTCATGTCTGCCCAGGAAGTGGAACTCCATGCCCTAATGGCATGCAAATTGGACAGAAGGACATTTTGGGATAATCTGGAAAACCAGAGGCCCTACTCCCCCCAGCACAAGTGGCTATACTTAAGGTAAAGACGCACGGCAAGCTGGTTTCCCAAGAAGCACGAGGCAATCACCTGGCAGATACCGCTGCGAAACAAGCTGCAGATTGAACGCGAGAAGTGGTCAGCAGAGTGAATGCACCTATCCTGGATGATACTGTAGAAACCACTATGATTCTACAAAACCCTCCTGTAAACAAGACCCGCCTCAAGGAGCAACAAGAGACAGCTGACAAAGAAGAAAAAGAAGTGTGGATCAAAAAAGGAACCCCAGAAGTTGAAGGAATCATGGAATTAAACAAGAGACTGTGTCTGCCACGTAGGCCGGAAGCCTATCCCGTTACCAACATGACGGCAAGGACCACAGCTAAAAGACTTTTAACAGAAATAGTGTGCAGATATGGTGTCCCAGAGGTCATGGAGAGCGATCAGGGACCCGCTTTCATGGCCTCAGTAACCAAAGAGATATGGGCAACTTTAGGTAGGGGTCACACTAGCTTTCCACACCCCAAACCATCCCCAGAGCAGTGGGAAGGTGGAAAGATTGAATGGCACAATAAAATCTAGAATGCTAAGAATGTCTCAGGAAACGGGAATGAGTTGGCCAGACAGCCTACCCATTGCCTTATTCAGTGTTAGGTACACTCCAAGGGGAAACCATGGTCTGTCATCTTATGGGATATTGTTTGGTTCAGCCCTCAGTCTAGGTTGTTATTTCCCACAACAGTTGCAGCTCCAATCTGATGTATTAACTGTGTATGTGACTGTTTTATCTCGAGAGTTAACCCATATCCATTCAGAAGTGTTTTCTTCTATTCCAGATCCTGAGCTAGATACAGGAACGCACAAGCCTGTTCCTGGTGACTGGGTCCTGGTAAAGAAGTTTGTGAGGAAACACACCCTTGAACCCAGATATGATGGTCCTTTCCAAGTCCTTCTGACAACTACCGCATCAGTAAAAGTGGCTGGAAGGAACTCGTGGATACATGCCTCTCACTGCAAGAAAGTCCCTGTGCCCGAAGAAGAGGCTGAGGAGACCAAGCCATGATCCTGTTTATCCTTTTTGTTGTGATTTTTGCTCAGGCCCAGGGGGTGGCCATCAAACAGAAAGATGGTATAACTCAATTCTGGTATAACTCATCCAATACACATGTTGCCACTTTGATATCCCCTTATAATAAGATACTTCCAGATACTGATTACAGTGTCCGGTCCGATGAGAGAGCAATAGGTCCCATGACTGTGTATGTATGGGTCACTGACACCTACTGGGGCAACAACTGTGATTATTGGGGAGCAGTGGGTTGGAACACTGGGGATGAAAAATGGGGGTACAAGCCCGAAATCGACCAGAATAGAAAGGACAAAAATGGGAAGTCACTCTTAGATAGGATGACAATCAACAAACACACAGATCAATATTTCACCAAAGAGTTCAGACTGAACATTGAGAATCCCAGCCCGGGGGACAGTGGGACCTATGCATTGGGCCTATGGTGGGGAAATGGGTATTACGGTTTTAGAAAACCTTTCCAACTGAAAGATATGTTCAATAACCCAGAGTGGACAGTTCCCCAATCTACATCCAACTCTAACCCCCTAAAGCCTCACATGCAAACACTAGGGGACATGGTGGCCATAGCAGACCCTACCTTTGACACCATGGCTGCAGAAACTGGTTTTGTGGCTCGAATGGATGAGGTACAATGCAGGGAAGCACAATAAAACCAACTGTTATGTGTGTGTGGGGGGCTAAACCACATTTAGGAACAGTGCCCCCTAATGTACTCCCAGAACATGAGACCTGTGTTCTTAGCCTATTTACCAACACAACCACTAACCACTCCCTGTGTGAGCATTGGAAAAAAAAAAAAAAAAAAAAAAAAAAAAAACCTCATAGTCACTAAGGCTCCCAAGCCAGCAGAAGGTATCACCATATATCCTGGCAATTACACATGTTATGGAAAGTACCACGGAGCGGGAATGCTCCTTCGAAATTTCACCAAAGGTTACTTTGAGTCTTACAGTGAGGTGTCTGCAGATCTAGCACAAAATCAAGTTCAGTCCTTAGGGGACATGTACTGGATCTGTGGAGACATGAAAATTAGAAGTAGAATGACAGGACAGTGGACAGGAGAATGTGCAATGGCTAAAGCCATAATGCCCCTGCATATTCTCTAAGAGAACCCAGAGCCAGAAGCAAGCGATGTACCCAAACCCAACAGAAGACGCAGGAGTGCCCCAGCAGGAAGTTTTGACCCTCATGTATACATAGATGCCATAGGGGTCCCAAGGGGGGTGCCGGATGAGTTCAAAGCAAGAGACCAAGTAGCAGCAGGTTTTGAGTCACTGATTCCCATTATCACTGTAAATAAAAATGCGTAGACTGGATAAAGGGAGGATGGCAGGGATTGTTGACCTAGATAGGATTAGCTATCCTGGTAATGGCGGCTATAATCTGCTGCGTTCTCCCCTGCATCAGGAAGTGTGTGGAAAAGGCTGTTGACTAAACTACCACCACGTATGTGTTACACTCCGTTACAGTCACCCTCCCCCCAGATGCAACACCGTAGGGCTATAGGAACAGATAGCACCTGGCCGCACTCCTCCAGCTGTATCGAAGGGGGTAGTGAACTAGTCGCTGCTCTTTCTCTACATATGGCTTAAAAGAGTTGCAGAGGGGGATGGGCTGGGTGTAGGTCTTTCAGTGTGAGGGACAGTTTTGTGAAATAAGCATTTCAAGGGGGGAACTGTAATGGATGTGACTGAGTGTTATGGTGAAATGCCTATTTCCAATATAACCATATAGATATAAGTACTTACTTCAGCCTCTGCCATCAGCCTTAACCATATTCAATTAGATGTCTGCCAGCTTACCTTCCCTCCATGTGGAACAGAATTGCAAGAGTTAAGAACAAGTTAAAGAACATTGCGCCTGTTTTCAAGACTTTGAGACTACACCCAAGAACTGGAAACAAGACCCCCTATTTAGCTATGATAGTTTGCTATTCCCTTATATAGATATAACCCAGCTAAAGCTTATACTTTGTCACAGTAATGAATATGTATATCTTGTGGTCCGTATACGCTTGTTTTTTTTTGAGATTTGATAACGAAATATCCGGCTCATGGCATATCAGCCGGAGTCCAGGGGGATAGAAACAAAAGTACCGAACAGTTTTGGTTCGGTCCAAAAAAAAAAAAACGCTTGTGCTGTGCACAAATCGTAATGTGAAGGTAGGCATCCTTGATATTGATGGAGACTAGAAAGTTCTCCTGATGAAGAGATGCCACCACGGAGTGAATGGACTCCATTCTGAACTTCCGCACCCGCACATAGCGGTTCAGGGCCTTGAGGTCCAGAATTAGACTACCGTAACCTCTTTTTTGGGGATCGTAAATAGGTTTGAATAAAAGCCCTGGAAACGTTCTGACACCGGAACAATCACCCCTTGCAGCAACAGGCCTTGCACTGCACCCCGGAGGGCTAACAAGCGGTCCGGAGACAGATGCAGATTGGACGTAAAAAATATGCTTGGGGACAAGCCTGGAACTCGATCTTGTAACCAGGCAGAATCACTTCACGGACCCACTTGTAGTGTATCAGAGAGGTCCACGGGCCTGGAAACCAGCAAAGATGTCCCCCCACCCGGACTGCGGGTGAGGGTGCCTCTTTATGCCGAAGAAGCCTTATCTGGGGGTCTGGAGAAGCCAACTCTCGGTTTGCCCAACCAGGGCCACTTTTGACCTCCCGAGGGGGGGTTGAAAGACTTTGAGCCTAATTCTGTGAAGGCAGGAGGAAAGTGGTCACCTTCCAGGTCACCGCGCAACAGCTTCGCCCATTCTGTCAGCGTTTGCGACACCAGAGCAATAGCCGAAGCGCCGAACCCGCAATAGACAATAGAGAATATTGTGCGGTTCAGAGACTCTGCCTTCCCATCAGCCGGGTCTTTAAAGGCCGGAGAGTCCTCAACCGGAATCATAGTGGTTGACCAGGTGATCCACCACAGGTGGAGTTGTCCATTTTTTGAGCAGACTCTCCTCAAAGGGGTAAAGCACAGCAAAACACTTTGGGATCACAAAGGGACGTTTTGGACGCTCCAATTCTTTATAGACAAACTCGTCAAAAAAGGAGGGAAAAGGGAACACTTGCTGCGTGAGGCAGCTTGTGAGTGCCAAAGGGGACCGGCACCTCCAACGCAGCTGCATCCTCCATTTTTAAAGTTTCCCGCACAGAGGCAATCATTGCATCCACCAGCGCTTTCTCGTGCGCAGCCACTGGGGCAGAGGAATCATCCTCACTGTCCGAAAGATCTAGGAGCACGGCCGCAGACCCCGCAGGGTGGGCCCCATCCACAGCAGCTGAATCAGATTCAGAATCTGACGAGACAGATGAAGCAGGGGAAGGCAGGGGATGCTTCTTGCCAGTCCGCCGCCCAAGAGCCACCTTCACCCGGGACACAAAGGACTCCAGGGCTGCCGTCAGTGGGTCAGATGACTGGGACCCAGAGGGATCTGCAGCCTCTGACAGGGGGTCAGGTGAGGAAACATGCTCCTGAGACTCCATAGGAGAGAAAAAAAAAAGCCCCACACCAAGAGTGACCACTACAATGGGACACACCCACCGGTAGTGGTACTAGACCACCAGGACACCCCACAGCAGAGAGGAGGGATCCCCCAGACTCACCACCCCACCAGCGTAGCGCTTACTGCCTCAGATGTAGACCTGCACACACGTGGCATCTAAGGGGGAAGAAAACACAACTGTCAGCGCCGGGTTAAAAGAAGGAGCTTCCGCCTGCCAAAAAAACGCCGTCCTGGGCTACACAGTAATGGCCGCTGTTGCCTGAGCCAAAGTCCACCATATCATGGCAACCGAGCTACACAAACATGGCTGCCGACCATAGGAAGTCATTGGGCAATAGGGAAAAGGACACCAGCTACGGCAAAATGGCCGCCGGCCGTGCTAGACGAGACTACCACAAATGCAGGAGAACCCTGTAGCCTCCCAGGATGAGAACGAGAGAGAGAGAGAGGGGATCCGGCCACCGGACCCAGTGCCACCCCTCCCCAGTAAGCACAGCACCTAGGCGGCGCACACCCCCACCTACCACTACTCAACCCCACCCCCCAGGACCCACCACAGGCACACTACCCCATATGGAGGGGGAAAGGGGGGTTACCAAGGGATCTCCAGGGCCAAGACATGAGGGTGCAGGGACAGAGGGGACCCACAGGACTGACCGATCCGTGGCCTGTGTCCACCACAAAAAAAACCCTAATGGGAGAGGGGGACATTTACTCACCATACCAGGACCAAGAGGGCACCATTCCAGACAGAACCTCCTCGCCACAGAAGTGGGAGGCTATCGGCCATGAGAGATGATGCGACTGGAGCCGAGACCTGGTCGTATGCGACTTCACGAGATGTTTAACTCGCAGGGCCAGCCCCCGTCCAGTGGGGCAATGTCATGGCAGACCTAGCGCGTAGCTGCGGTCTGCGCGTGCTCGCTAGCCAGACTGGGGTGACCACTGGATCGAATGTCCAGCCCGTCGCCCAGCACAGGAGTTGATTGTAGATCTCATCAGAGAAATCCAGGAAAAAAAACAACTAAAAAATAAAAATTGCCAGGACAAGAGATCCCAGCAGGGAGCTAGGTCCTTACTCCTAACTAGGCATAAAAAAACTGAAGGCCTATAGCAGAGAGGGGGGTGTATATCTCCTAGGACTGCCCATGGGCGTAGCCAAGTCTTTTTTCTGCCTAGTGTCCTACTCCTGTAGGGGGTGATATAAACCTATGGTTCTGAATAAAGAAGGCTGTCTCTGTCAATGAACGAATGAGAAATCACAACCTCCACCATAGGTACTATTACATGGTCCGACCATGCTCCAGTATCCATCACTACCTCCCCTACTACCCCCTGCCATACTATGTGGCGACTCAATACCTCTCTTCTCAGCACTCTGGAAACTCAGGAACAGGTCCGTTCAGAGATTGAGGCCTTCTTTACTTCCAATGTGGGCTCTGTCTCTAACCCAGCAACCCTATGGAATACCCATAAGGCGGTCATACAAGGAGTGTATTTGAAATTGGGCGCCCAGGTCCTTTCCTCCCAGGACCTCCTACTCTCTAGCTCCCTCATCACCTCCTCCCATATCCGCCTCCAGGACTTCTCCCGAGCCTTGCCCATCCTCTGGAATTCCCTACCCCAATCTGTCAGACTGTCTCCAAATTTATCCACATTTAGGCAATCCCTGAAAACTCTCCTCTTCAGAGAAGCCTATCCTGCCTCCATCCAACAACTGCACTATTTTCTCCATTAGCTCATCCCCCACAGCTATTACCCTTTTATGTAACTTGACCCTCCCTCCTAGAATATAAGCTCTAACGAGCAGGGCCCTCTGATTCCTCCTGTATTGAATTGTATTGTACTTGTACTGTCCTCCCTAATGTGGTAAAGCGCTGCGTAAACTGTTGGCGCTATATAAATCCTGTATAATAATAATAAATAGATATATATTTTTTAGTCTGAAAACTATAGACTATAAACTCAAATATATTAATATATATATTTGAAATTAATGAGAAAAAAAAACACATGGGTGTGACATTTTAGGTTTCCACCTTACAAAACTGATTGTATTGTAAATTGGGGGGGGGGGGGGGGTGTTCTACTGAATTAGAGGGTATCAATATAGGATTTAAACATGTCACCTTTGGGACACTAGAATGGGCTTTCTGGGACTGTTGCCCTAATACTTTGTGACTGATATTGCAACTGGCACTTGCTTCATTCACTTCACTGCTGGTACTTGCCTCATGCAGTTCAACTGGATGTTCGATTATTAGTGGCACAGTACCTGAAACTTTCACCAGGAACTCGTCATCCTTTAAATCAAAGGTGATCTTTAATGTACCAACACCTTTCTACAGGTTTGTACTCTGAATCTGACTGAGGCCTCTCCGCTGCCCCATTTTGCAAGGCACATGCGCGCGATCTCGAGCGTGGACATTGGTGGCGGCGTGTTCCCAGGAATGCTGTTCTTCACCAACGCTGGTAAACAGTCATTGGCCGGCGGCTGTTTACCACGTGATCGGCTGTGAACCTGTCACAGTCCATCAGAGTACCCGAGTACCTGTCGCAGTCCATATGAGTACCCGAGTACCTGTCACAGTCCATATGAGTACCTGTCACACTCCATATGAGTACCGAGTACCTGTCACTGCCCTTCAGAGTACCCGAATACCAGCCCATCAGACCCGAGTGCCTATCTGTAACCCATCAGAGTACCCGAGTACCTGTCACCAGGCCATCAGAGTACCCGAGTACCTGTCACAGTCCATCAGAGTACCCGAGTACCTGTCACAGTCCATCTGAGTACCCGAGTAGCTGTCACAGTCCATCTGAGTACCCGAGTAGCTGTCACAGTCCATCTGAGTACCCGAGTAGCTGTCACAGTCCATATGAGTACCCGAGTACCTGTCACAGTCCATATGAGTACCTGTCACAGTCCATATGAGTACTGAGTACCTGTCACTGCCCTTCAGAGTACCCGAATATTAGCCCATCAGACCCGAGTGCCTATCTGTAGCCCATCAGAGTGCCCAAGTACCTGTCACCAGGCCATCGGAGTACCCAAGTACCTGTCACCAGCCCATCAGAGTACCCAAGTACCTGTCTGCAGCTCATCAAGTTACCCAAGTACCTGTCTCCAGCCCATCAGAGTACCCGAGTACCTATTTGAAGTCCATGCCTCATAGAATATACGTTGGGGTGTTAGCTTTCCAAAATGGGGTCATTTTGTGGGCGTTTACATTGTCCTGATGCTCCAGGGCCTTTAAAAGTGTAATAGGTGGTTGAGAAATGAGATGTTTCACTTATGCTCGTAGAACGCCTGAAGGTGCTACTTCAATGTTGGGCTTCTGTATGTGGCCAGGCTGCGTAAAAGTCTCACACATGTGGTATCGCCATACTCGGGAAGAGTAGCAGGATGTATTTTGGGGTGTAATTTGTTGTTCTGCATGAATATGCTGTGTGTGAGAAATAACTTGATAATTTGACAATTTTGTAGAAAAAAAAAATTATAATAATCTTCATTTTGCAAAGAATTGTGGGAAAAAATTACAACTTAAAAAAACTCACCATGCTACTTACTTAATACCTTGGAATGTCTACTTTCTAAAAAGGGGTCATTATTTTCATTGATTAGCACCATAGTTTGTAGACCCTATAACTTTCACAAAGACCAAATAATATACACTAATTTGGGTTATTTTTACCAAAGATATGTAGCAGTATAAATTTTGACCAAAATTTATGAAGAAAAATTACTAATTAGCAAAATTTTATGACAGAAACAAAGAAAAAGGCATTTTTTTCACACAATTTACGGTCTTTTTTTATTTCTAGCACAAAAAATAAAAAAACCCACTAGTGATTAAATACCACCAAAAGAAAGCTCTATTTGTGTGAAAAAAGGACGCAAGTTTCATATGGGTACAGTGTTGCATGACTGAGTAATTGTCATTCAAACTGTGAGAGCTCTGAAAGCTGAAAATTGGTCTGGGCAGGAAGGGGGTGTAAGTGTACTGTATTGACTGTATCAACACTCTGTAGAGCCACCTTTTGCGGCTATCACAGCTCCAAGTCGCTTTGGATAAGTCTCTATGAGCTTGCCACATTTTACCACTGGGATTTTTGCCCATTCCTCCTTGCAAAACTGCGCCAGCTCCTTCAAGTTGGATGGTTTGCACTTATGAACAGCATTCTAAGTCTAACCACTGATTTTCTATTGGATTGAGGTCTGGGTTTTGACTAGGCCACTCCAACACATTTACATTTAAACCACGCAAGTGTTGCTTTAGCAGTGTATTTGGGGTCATTATCCTGCTGGAAGGTGAACCTCCGTGAATACTTTTGCAAGGCACTGTATGTCCAATCTTAAATGAAAATCAACAATGAAAAACCAAAATAGTGAAAAATATAACTGTAGATGTACAGTCCCATGATAGGATCAGCAATATAAACTTATTGGTGAAAGCACAACAGTTCAGTGCAAAGATGTGCACAAAAAATTGGTAGTAAGACAGCCACCATTATATCTATACTCAAAGGCACAGGAAATACCAAAAACGCCATTTTGTTGAAGACCAGGAAGTAACCAGTAATTCAGTGGAACAACCACCAAAAAGATGCATATCCTGCTTGAAAAATTCTCAGAGAACATCAAAAATAAACTACAAATAGCAAAAACTGGAAACACTGGCAGTAATCAGCAAACTGGAAACACTGGTGCTGGCTGTGATCATCAATACCAGCACTGAAACACCAATCAGCAAAATTGGAAAACTACTACTGGCTTTAATCAAGCATTGTACTGGCTGTGTGTATAAGGACGCTCTGGGGCACTGTGACTGTCAGATCAGATCACATAGCTCTCCCCTTTCATGATATCTCTGTGTTTAAGAGAATAAAAGGGACAACTGGCTGCTAATTGTAGCTAGTCTTTACACTTGTGATTGCTGTGATAAGTCACAGCAATCACAAGTTATAAAGCCACTCTCATTCGCTGGTAGTGGGCTGGTTAAAAAACAAGCAAGAAATTGCTCAGGAGGTAGAATGGAGTTAAAGATTTTTTTTGTTATGTGAGCATAGTTTAAAACAAGAGGGGTCAGCATGACAGGCAGGCAACGAGAAATTTAAAAGGGCTCAGAAATGGCAGTCACAGTGTATTTCTTAAAGATATGAGAGCCTGGTAACAAGAAATAGAATATATGCCAAGGCTGTATATTGTCTTCAATAGAGACAAATAAACTTTTTAATATGGAGCTTCTGGTTTGCCCAATTTACTTTACTGCAAAATCTGAGCATCTTTTATCTAGATGTATCAAGATTTTTATTTTGTGTCATATATGATGTTTTATTGTTTCATAAAGAGCCAAAAAGCAGGAGATAAACACAAAGGCGTTTAAGGATTATTACTAATCTCCTCTTTAATTATTTATTGTAAATAAAATGATCATGACGTAGCCCGTGCAAAGAAAGAATGCATTTTATTGTGATTTCAAGGTTAGTTTTAACTGTGCTAAAAGTCTCATTTATAAATATTGAGAACTCATTGCAGTATTAGACCCCAAACCAAAAATGTATTTTATTACAGTTTACCAATCATTAGATGTGGTTGCTGCATCAGTTTTATTTTCTTTGGCCGTTTCCCTCTGTTTTCACCAGGTGATTTGGCCAGCAATACACCTCCTGTATTAGTGAGACACAACTCTGGATGAATGAGCACAGAATGCACAGTGGACAACAGCATTGCCAGTCTGGGGAGGGGGTAGTGTTAAATTTATTAGCAGATTTAGATACATTAACAAATTGAAGCCAAACTCCAGCTCACACCTTATAATCAGTTACAGCAATTTGTTTTCCTTTTGGGAAAAATGTTTTGCATGAATAAATAAAAGCTCATCATTTTAATCACCCCCGCCAGTGTTAAGTGGTTTGTCTCACCCATGTACATTCTGCTGAAGACTTACTGGCTGGATCACCAGATGAAAATAAAAGAAAGCAAGCCTAAAAAAGGGGACACTAATACAGCCATCATTATCCAAGAAATGGTAAGCTGCAATATAAAAAATGTTGGCTTTTGAGTTTAATACTGCTTTAAAAAAAGTAAAAAAAAAAAAAGTAAATGATATTAAAGAAATATGTAAAAGCAAGACTGTATCCATCTGCCTATAACTAGAAAAGCAGAGACAATATTTGCTGGTGAATATTTAAAGTGATTGTTAAGGCTTGTTTAAAAAAAAAACAAAAAAAAACAAACCTGTTATACTTACCTCCTCTGTGCAGTTGGTTTTGCACAGAGCAGCCCAGATCTTCCTCTTCTCAGGTCCCTCTTTGCTGTTCCTAGCCCCTCCCTCATTTGAGTGCCCCCCAGCCAGCAGCTTGCTACAGGGGGCACCCAATCTGAGTCAGAGCTCTGTGTATCCATTCAGACACAAAGCCCCGACCTGGCCCCGTCCCCTCTCTCCCCTGATTGGCTGACTGACTGTGACAGCCGCAGGAGCCAATAGCGCCGCTGCTCTGTCTCAGCCAATCAGGAGGAGTGTACTGGATGGCTGAGGGGATCGTGGACATCGCTGGAGAGAGATGGAGCTCAGGTAGGCAATTGGGGGTGCTGGGGGGGGGGTTTGCTACACACAGAAGGTTTTTTATCTTAATGCATAGAATGCATTAGGATAAAAAAAAACGTCTGCCTTTACAACTCCTTTAATGGTGTTTTTAAATCTTATGCTGGCTTAACAATTTGAGATTCTTCAAACGATGCTAGATGTCCAACCACTATGTACTTTAATTATATGGTCTACATGGTAAAAGTGTTATGGCTTCCAAAACAAAACAGATGCACACTCTGCCAAGCTTATTTTCTATTTTGTCCCTTGAATTATTATATTTCTTGATTTTTACAGAGATCAGTTTTATTGTTTTTTCGTTTCTCTGCCATGACAGTAAATGCTACTCTTTCTTGAGTGAAGTCTGCCAAAATCAAATGAAATAACAAAAACAGGGCCTTTATACACACTGTAAATTCCTTTTCTTGGAGTCCATGGAAGTCTTAAAACATTGGGATATGGCTCCACCTAAAGGAGGACTGGACAATGGTAAACAGCATTATCTGACTTAAAGTGGTTGGAATTTGAGCAAAGCAGATATATCTGTAATGTTTACTTATCTCTCTCCAAAGCTCTAAGGTTTGTTTCTCTCTGGTGCTTTGTTCCTCTGTTATCAGCATGAGTCACTTCTGACAAGTTTTCCCAACACTAGATACATTTGTGTCAGGAGGGAGGGGGAGGGGGAAGAGGACGGAAAGCTCAGAATGGAACTTGTCTATTCACAACACAGTTCTGCTGTGTGAAAGGGGGGTGTGTTCCTTTCCTTCAATGAGCTCTCACCACAGTAACTGCAGTCCCTCTGTCCTCTCCTTTATGCTGCTGACAGATGAAGAAAGATTAACAGGATCTGCACTTTTGAAAGGGTGTAGAGAGCAGAATACTGCAGATAAACAAGTAAAACCACCTATGTAGGGGGATTTGTTCCATCTCTGTGTATCACCTGAGGCTGCTCACTTCACTGGGTATATGTGAGGGTTTACAACCACTTTTATCTGAATTGGGTGATTCAACAGGATGCTCCAATGGGCAGGCAAATCTTCCAAAGCTCCAGGATGTTGATCATGAGACAGGATTCCTCTAACAAACATGCCCCCTGCACCGTAAGGATGCCCAGAATTCCCTCTCAGCAAAACAGGTTGACATCAATCACCAGGATCTTTCAAAAGATGGGTAGGAAGAAGGATTTCCCTGATTCCAGAACCAGCTTCTTGAGCCACCAAACCAGGGACAACATGGTCCTCTGCACCAAACCAACTTGCCCCACTGAGATGGGATATTGCATCATAGGGTTCTGAGGTGAAACTGAGCAAATGATACTGCCTCAAAGGAGGCTGCCTACCAGGACTCCCATGTAAAAGTAGAGTGTTTGATAATTTCTGGACCGAAGAGCTTGAGTTTGGGAGTAGAAAGTCTGAAGTTTCTCCTGAAGGGAAGACAAAATTTGGCCTTGCCGTTTTTATTTATTAGTTGATCTAGATGGACATGTGCCTTTTTTTTTTTTTTCAATCTGACTAAAACTAAAAAAAAAAAATAAAAATAACCATGTCTAGTACTAGACTCGTATTTTTCAAACAAAGATGGTTACAGTACTAATTTCTAAACATTCATGATTTATCTGAACCACTTTGATGCCTGGATAGCCTGCATTACATTGTCTGACAGAGCCTGCATCGACCCCAGTGTTAAGTTTCTGTCCCCTTAAAAGGAAGTAATCTACATATCCCACAATAGGGATGCCATGAGAGTGCAGCAGGTCTAGTACTGAGGCCAGCACCTTAGTGCCACATGGGAAGGCCAACACCTTCATCTAGAAAACTTGAGAGGGCTACCTGGAGATCTGCTAATCTGTGCAGTGGCTAAGAAAGTTTGGAAGTGAGAAACCAAGGAGGGGGCAGAGAGTGAAACTCTAGTTTTATACACCCAAGCATCTGAAATGCAACTGTTCAAGTGTCTGGAAAGACTTTGCAAAGTGGGGGACCACCTTCATGCTAAGTCTTTTCTAAGGGTCTGGCAGAGTTTGAGCCTTTCCCCTTCCTGGTGGACTGGAAGCCAAACTTGTTTTAGGTTGGAGGTTGCACGAATGGTTCAACAAGAACTTCTTTTTTTAACCTCCAGTGAGGCGCAAACCTTCAGAGACTGATTTAGGCTTCTTTGGCTGAAAGAAATAGGTTCTTGCCATTACTAGTGTCCATGACAATGGTATCCAGAGTAGATCTGAATAGGCGTTGCATCTCAAATGCCATGCAGAGCAGATTCCACAGTCCAAAACTTTAACAAAACTGTTGCCCATATTGTGTACTGACAGACCTTTGTGGAAGATGAGACTGGAAGGTCCAGCAGGCGGTCACAACTATAGCTTAAACCAATCATTTTTGATCCAAACGTTCTATGACCAAGGTATCAACCACAGTAGTGGCAAGATCCATTTTAATTTGGCCTGTCAGCCAGAGTTTGGCAGAACAAAGTCACAGCTAAGAGGATGAAGAGGAGGATCTGCCAGTGAGAATATAGCTATAGAGGGGGCTTCCAAACCACTTACCACTGGAATGGTGGTTGCTTTGTTAGGCTGGATTCATACCTATGCATTTTTTGTGTTTTGCATTTTGCACTACAGAACGTGTTCCATTAAAAACCATGTTAAATGGACTGTAGTGCAAATCTTCAAAATGCAAAAAGCACTAAAAATGCATAGGTGTGAATCCAGCCTTAAGGTGAGACATTTCCACACCCACAGAGGTCCCTTTTCAAATGGGAATATAATATAATATAATCAGATGGGGGTGTAAACATCTTGTCAAAGTGTTTCCAGTCTCCTTAGTGGAAGACTTAGAAGAGCGTGTGTATATCTAAGGGCTCTAAAGAACCCAAAATTGGGTATAGCACTGGCAGACACAAGCCGTTGATCCTCTAGTTTCAGAGTAGTGTGCAGTGTGAAAACCCATGCGATTTAGGTGAGGAAAAAATAAAGGGTCCTGCACCATTTTGGAGCGGATGCGATTTGAGCCATACAAAGTGTCATGTTGCGATATGTCGTCTGCTGTGACAAAAAGCATTGGATGGGGATAGGCACTAACACAGATACACGTGTGGAAAAGGGTCTGCATGCACTGCATTTGTGATACAGGAGTGCCATGTTTGAGAGACATTTACTGCAAGCTGTTTATCCTGAGTGCTGATTTAATCACTTGTCATGCGGGTATCATTGTTTCTAACTTACTATTCTTATAAAGTTACTTATAAAGTTGCGCCTTTTTGTGTTTTACACAATGGATCCATAAGGGAATAATAAAGGAACCAGGAAGCAGTTCAACTGCTTGCCCATCTAGCATTATTACACAACTCTGTTTGACAATTTTGTAGAGGTAAACAAATCTGGTGAATGATCCTGAGCCACTGGGAGTGCACCAACACTTTATAAGTGTATATGTTTGCACATTTCAGCTTTTATGGACACTTATATGGTCATGAACTTTTTGATTTTTATGAATTTTGTTAATCAAAATCACGGAGAAAGGTTCTATGCAAATCATTTTGCACTGTTTAATTCCTGAATCAAATTGTGGTTTTATCACTATATATGTATTGTTTTATTGATTTGATGCGAGTTTAATTTTTTTACACGCAGTGAGGGGGTTATGCATTAATTGAATCTTGCTGTGAATGCTGTATTTTCTGAGTGTTGTATAATTTAGTCTTAATAGAATACTTATACAGCTGCTTTCCTGGGGGAGGGAATTGTAGATTAGGAAGTACAGAACTTTGATGTGTGTTATCTAGGAGGGTGTGTGTAAGGTGAACCTTGCTGTTATGCACTTGCCCCGCAGTGGATTGGATTTTTGTTTTATTGTTCAAAGCAGAAAACCCCTTTTGGTTCAGAATTTTTGCTGCTAAATGAATTGTAAGACTTACAATTTATCTGCTTATACATAAAGAAGCCTAATTCAATTAGCTATCATGCATTTTGTGATGTACTCATATATTTTAATTACTGCGCAGAAATATGGAATACATAGTTTCAGTTGTTTAAAGAACGCTAACTTTTACCCTAGAAAAAACTCATTAACTGTATATGGTACAATAAAGTAAAAACAACATCAAGTTGATAAAAGTATTTTAAAACAATGAAATGTCCTTTTGTTACAACATGCTGCCTTTTGATAATTATAGCTAGGCAGTAGCTAGGATAAAGCTTGTTTTCTGTATTGTAATAATTATAGGGGATATATTTTGCTGACAAAAATAGCCCAAAAAGGTATCCATGTAAATAAAATGATCATTTACAGTCCAGCTACTTTGAACTGATCTGAAGACAATCCTCATGTTTAGATGACACCTGACTGCACCAAACACTCCCAGTTTGCTAGTCTGATAATTGTTTATGTTTTCTCCTAAAGCCCTATACACACGGGCAGAATGTTGAGAGACATTTGCCAGTACAAAAAATACCAGCCAACATTCTTCCTGTGTGTATGTCGGTCTGTTTGGCTGGCTTCTGTCAGACATGCAGCTGACCGACTCCTGACCAGCGCTCTCTGCCATTGGCTGAGAGCGCTGATCAAAGTGTTCCGGCGGGGGAGGGGGGTGTCCCCCTGTCAGAAAGCAACAGCTCAGCTGGAGAGATTACTTAACTAACTTCACATGGTTAGTACAGCGGCTCCCGACCAGAGGTGTCATTTTTTTTTTTAAGTGACGTTAAACCATTTTTTTTTAATTATTAAAATAACAAACATGTCATACTTACCTGATCTGCGCAATGCTTTTACACAGAGCAGCCCCGATTCTCTTCTTCTGGGGTCCCCTGCCGGCGTTCTAGGCCCCTTCCCTTCGGAGAATGCCCCCACAGAAAGCTGCTATTCATGAGGCACAAGTGCGGCCTTGCTCCTGGGCTGTTCTGTCTGCGTCTACTGACACAGAGCGGGCATCTTGGCCCCGCCCTCCACATCACAACATTTGATAGCAGCGGGAGCCTTTGGCTATTAATCTGCCCAATGAGGAGGGAGACAGCGGTTAAGGCTGCTGCTCTTGTACATATCACTGGATCGGGCCCAGGTAAGAAAATGGGAAAGCAGGGGGGAACCTGCAGTAATGCATACAATGCATTAAGGTAAATACCTTAAGGATTTAGAACCACTTTAAGGGGAGAAGAAAATTTATTCTGGATCCTGCTATAAATAATAAAGATGCACATCAATGCAATTCTTTAAAAAAAAATACACATCAATGCAATGTGTTAAAAAAGGATGTCAATGTTTGTAACTCAAGTGCATTTTGCACTGGCCACTGCATGCTAAATGCAATGGAAGTGGTGTGAATCCAACATGCCACTGTAACCCTAATGCCCCGCACACACGGTCACACAGAAAAAGTCAGTTGGGAGCTTCTCATCGTATATTCTGACCGTGTGTATGCCCCATCGGACTTTTTACGTCAAAAATTCAGACGGACCTAGATAGAGAACATGTTCTATATTTTTCCGATGGAACAAATTCCTATCTGGAAAACCGCTAGTTTGTATGCTGTTCTGAAGTACCAAAAATGACGAATGTTCTGAAGCAAGTACGAGACGTCGTACATGTTGTCCCGTCGTACGTCACCGCGTTCTTGACGGTTGGAATTTGGTGTGACCGTGTGTATGCAAGACAGCTTGAGCGGAATTCCGTCGGAAAAACCTTCAGAGTTTATTCCGACGGCAAAACCGGTCGTGTGTACAGGGCATAACATTCATTGGCCCTTATTGTCAACCTAACCCTTGGTTTACATATTCAACCCTCCTGCACTGCAATTCTTAGTGGTGAAAATAAATCATATCTAAAGATACAGGTGAAAAAAATACATTGAAAAATACAGCTCTTTACAGAATATATATGAAATATTTTTTTTTTAATTAAATCATTTTTAAGACTAAATACAGTGCTTGGCAAATAGAAATGGTAAAATGTGAATAGATACCCTCTCTAAGAGAGACAATGTGGCTTTCAAAGCTCCTTCTGGCCTTCCAAATGGAAAACAGTACCTGTAGAGAAAAACAAAATACTCAAATATAAATATGCCACAGACAATGTTTTACATTTTTATTAGGAAAGTGGGAGATACCTTTGTGAGGAAATGTATGCTGAACACTGGTGCCATCCCCTGTTTGAAGGGGAGGTGGTGCTAGTTGCGTAAGCTCTTAGGTTTGGTTTTACACAGCACTGATCTCAGAAATGGTCTTAAAAAATTGTATGTAAACCCAAACAATGAACTACTCTTATTTGTTCCCTTTTGGTCAGGTAATTATACCACTGAAAGTGTTTTGTTATAGCAGTTCAGTAAATGCAATAAAGAACTGTTGATTTTGTCAGAAATGTAAGAGCTGTACTGTGCGCACTCTGTTATCTCAAGAAGAATAATTAACCCTCCCTTTTCCTATCTTGGACTATTAGCCCCTATGTTGTGGAAAATAACAGTCAAGAGGGATTCTGTAATTTAGCAAATGATAACTGGGCAGGACTGATAACATACAATTAACAGAAATGATGTGTTGTCATCTCACAGCAAGAAATGAAAAGCTGAATTCATTCCTGGCACATCAACAGGTGTTTTTTTTTTTTTTTTGCAGGGATATGTGCATGTATTGTAGAGGATTTACTTACACAAACACAGCCTTAACTTTTTTGTAAAAGTGTTTGACATAGTTCCGTTCCCCCACACTGCTTATATGCCCTCGCATAGACTTGCTTTACTGTCTGAAGCACGAACAACTTCACCTCCGGAAGGTTTTCCCCCCTTCCTGACCAGGCCCTTTTTTGTGATACAGCACTTCACTGCTTTAACTGAAAATTGCGTGGTCGTGCGACACTGTACCCAAATAAAATTTATGTACTTTTTTCCCCCCACAAATAGAGCTTTCCTTTGGTGGTATTTGATCACCTCTGCACTTTTTTATTCTTTTGTGCTAGAAACAAACAACCGACAATTTTGAAAAAAAAAAAAAAAAAATTTACTTTCTGCTCTAAAACGTTTCCAATAAAATAATAAAAAAAAAATCTAATTTCTTTATCAATTTAGGCCAATATGTACTGTATTCTGCTACCTATTTTTGGTAAAAAAAAATTCCCAATAAGCGTATATTGATTGGTTTGTGCAAAAAGTTACAGCGTCTACAAACTATGGGATATTTTTATTTATTTTTTACTAGTAATGGTGGTGATCAGTGACTTATAGTGGGACTGCGATTTTGCGGCAGACAAATCGGACACCTGACACTTTTTTGAGGACCAGTGACACTAATACAGTGATCACTGTGCTAATGACACTGGCAGGGAAGGGGTTAAACATCAGGGGTGATCAAAGGGTTAACTGTGCCTGACCAGTGTTTTACTATACTGCGTGAGGTGCTTTTACTACAGGGAGACATGGATCGGTGTTTCTGTTTCATAGAAACACAGGATCCATGTCTTCTATACTCACAGAATGACAGTGTGCCTTTTTTACATAGGCATACTGCCATTCTGTCAGTGTGGCGAATGATCGCCGTGTGTGCGGGACCCGCTGATCAGCTTTCGCTGTGAAAAAGCACAGCAGGAGCAGGCCGGCGGCGGCACGCTCTTGCGTCCAAAACCCGAAAGTGCGGTCACGTATATATAACTAATTTTTTTTCACAGAGCAGCTGCCCTGTAGAAGTAAATCTGTTAGGCCCCTTTCACACTGGGGCGCTACAGTGCTAAAAATAGCGCCTGCAAAGCGCCCTGAAACAGCTGCTGCTGTCTCTCCAATGTGAAAGCCCCGAGGGCTTTCACACTGGAGCGGTGCTCTGGCAGGACACTGAAAAAAGTCCTGCTAGCAGCATCTTTGGAGCTGTAAAGGAGCGGTGTATACACCGCTCCTTCACCGCTCCTATCTATTGAAATCAATGGGGGAGTGCGGCTATTCTGCCGGCATAGCGCTGCTGCAGCGGTGCTTTGCAAGCGGTTTTAACCCTTTTTTTTCCTGCTGGAGGGGATTAAAACTGTCCCGCTAGCGGATGAATACCGCCGCTAAAATGACGGTAAAACGGCGCTAAATTACCACCGACACCGCCCCCCGCCCCAGTGTGAAAGGGGCCTAATGGGGCGGTCGGGAAGCAATTAAAGACTACAGGCTTAGAAAGTTCAGTTTGTAAATGAATAGAAAACTGTCAAAAGACCATATTCACAGAGCAGTGATTAATGATTCTTTCTGAATTGTCTAAGGTTATCAGTTGTGTACCCCAAGGTTCAGTGTTGGGACCCCTACTTTTTAACCAATTTATAAGTGATATAGAGTTTAGGCTCAAAAACTGGATTTTCCTATAATCTTACCTGTAAAATCCATTTCTTGGAGTACATCACAGAATGCAGAGCAGCCATAGTAACTAACTGGGTTATAGGTCACCTATAGGTGAATAGACACTGGCAAACCAAAAACACAGGAAGTCTCCTCTCTATTTAACCCCTCCCATACAGGAAGTACCTCAGTTTTGTAGCAAGCAATAAACTTCCCAGACAAGAGGGGAGGGACCTCTGTGTCCCGTGATGTACTTGTGATGTGCATGTAAGAAATGGATTTTACAGGTGAATGTAGGAAAATCCAAATTTTCTTTATCGTACATCACAGGGCACAGAGAACCATAATAACTAACCGGGACATCCCAAAGCAATACCCTTGAGGGGAGGGAGACATTGTTTACCACAACTGCCATCAGATTATCGGGATCTATATTGCTGCTTGCAGCACACTGTGGCCAAACGCATTATCCTCTTGAGCCTGAACATCCACCTGATAAAATCTAGTGAATGTATGTACTGAAGACCAAATTTCTGATTTGACATATCAGGTGGTGGCGCACTGGATTGCTTTTCTCTCCTTGCATACATGTGTGGAGAGCTAACACACACGGGTGCAGCCCATCGGGCAGCACCCAATGCAGGTGCCCACCTCCCTCTTTCTCCCTATTTATAGATCTGGATGATCTGTAACAGCTAGGAGCTCCACTATCACACTGACAGGGAAGGGGGATACTGAGTGGTTCATCCCTCCCCATATTACCAGCTGAGCCATAACTTCAGGACCATATCGACTATCTTTTGATCTTAGATTTGACATATCAGGTAAAGGGGCACTGGATTGCCTTTCTCTCCTTGCACACGTGTATAGAAGTTCCCATGTGTAATGATGTGTAGGCTTTATGTTATACTTCAAGTTCAATTGTTATGCCTAGTTACTTTTGCATGTTAGGAAACAGTTATCAGTTTTAGTCATGTGATCTGGGGGCAGGGAGCTGTGGTAGTTGTAAGATAGATGCTGCTGAATAAACACCAGGCTCATGCTCAAGCTCCTTGCTGTCTGCCTATACTTGGTGTTAAAACATCACATGGTACCAGAAGTCGGGTCAGAAGAGTCATGGCAGCAAAGAGCAACACAAAGAACATTCTTTCCCTGGATTTGGAATCAGGAAATGTATCTGAAAACTGGTCACAATGGAGGGGGCTGAAAGAACTTGTGTTTGCAGGACCAGATGCAGACAAATGGACCAATCAGCAGGAAGCAGCTCACTTTCTGATATGTGTGGGACAAAAAGGACGTGATGTGTGCCGAGCCTGGCAAGCAAGTGGGGAGATTACTGCAGAGGACAAAAAGAAAACAGAGGTACTGTTTGCAAAGTTTGACGCATACTGCAACCCAAGGAGAAACTCCACAGTGCAAAGGAAACTGTTTTATGAGATTATGAGAGGAACCACTGTGGAGGGGAGTCTGGATGAATGGGTGATGGCTGCGCTTGTTTGCCAAAGACTGTGCTTTCTATGATGCCAGAGATATGATAAAAGACTGCATTCTGATAGGATGTTTAAGGAAGTTCAGGAAAAGCTGCTGCAGGAAGAAGACAAATCTTGAGAAAGCCATAAGGATTGCCAGAGCATATGAAATGTCAAGAAAGGAACTGCAGGTACTGGAAGGAACACAAATCCAGATTAATGCTATAGAAAATCACAGCAGCAGATATGGGCAAGAAAGAGCACACAAAGGAATAAAGGGCACCTATGGCACTGGGACAAGTAACACACAAGCAGCGTGTGGATATTGTGGAAACATGCACCATAAAAATAGTGTCTGTCCGGCAAGGGGGCAGATATGTAATGAATGCAAGAAAAGAGGACATTTTGCCAGGGTGTGTAAACTGTCTTCACAAACCGAAACAAACACAACAAACACGAAAGTCAAAAAATATGTTCTGTACATGCCATAGAAGACAATGATGACAATGCAGGGTCAGACTGACTGCACTCCAATATATCTTGCAGCAGGATAAAAAACACATCAGTCTGCAGATAAAGTAACTGTAACATTACAGATTGGGGCGAACAAAACTCCAATCACATTCAAAATAGATACAGGAGCACAAGTAAATTGTGTGCCAAGCCACATATACCTGGAAATACCTGGAACCATTAGTAATGAATCCCCCTTTAAGACTCAGGACCTACCAAAACTAATGGGATATGGGGGTGAAAAGTTGAAAGTAATGGGTCGCTGTCAAAATGTTCATACAAGGGATGTGAAAAGGTTTTACAATTGTTTGTGATAGAAACACAAGCCCCAGTCGTGCCAGGTCTCAGAACAAGTAAAGATATTGGACTTGTGAAGATCATAATGACTTTGGATGGTGGGCCCAGAGGGTACTAACCAAAGAGGGCCTGAAGCCTGATCCAAAGAAGATTACAGCAGTTCTTAACATTAAGGCCCCAATCTCCAGAAAGGAGCTGGAGACATCACTAGGCATTTTTAACTATCTATCCAAATTCTCTCAGGGCCTTGATCAACAGATAGCACCGCTATGTACACTGCTACAGAAGGATGCTGTTTGGTATTGGGATGCAAACATGGAAAAGACTGTCGACGAAGTGAAAAAAATGATCACTAAACATCCAGGGCCAATACTGAAATATTTTGACGTAAACAGACACTGTACTTCAAGTGGATGCATCCCAGTTTGTGTTAGGTGTTGTACTGACTCAACAAGAACATGCTGTGGCATATGCTTCACGAGCAATGACCACAACGCAAGCCAATTATGCCCAAATTGAGAAAGCGATGCTGGCTATTGTGAATGGATGTGAGAAATTTCACCAGTACATATATGGTCGCCCGGTAGTTGTGGAAACAGACCACAAGCCATTGTACACCCTACAAAAATTCACTAGCTTCTACACCTCCACGTCTGTAGCAGATGGTTATGAAATTACAGCAGTATGATCTCACAGCAAAGTATAAGCCTGGAAAGGAAATTCCAATTGCAGATACCCTGTCTAGGGTGTTTCTAGAAGGGCATGACGCACGGGATGAGCCTGAGTTGGAAGAACAGGTACATACAGAACTAGTGAACATTCCAATATCGGATATACGGCTGGAGAAGACAAGACACCAAACAGGATAAAGTCCTAGAAAAACTCACTCGTGTCATGTGCAATGGCTGGCCAGAAAAACGAAAGAAGTTGTGTCCTGAACTACAGGGATTCTGGCATGTGAAAGATGAACTATACATTCATTCGGATGTCATATTGATGGGTGTCTGTATTCTCATTCCTAAGTCACAGCAGGCAGAAGTACTGAAAAAAAAATCCACCAGGGACTTTTGGGCATCACTCTGTGTAAGCACAGAGCATGGAAGATAGTCTACTGGCCTAATTTGGACTTTGATATTGAGACACTTGTGAAGAAGTGTGAAACCTGGCAGACATTTCAAAAACACAATGCAAAAAACTCTTATACCGTGGAATGCTCCATCATGGGCATGGCAGAGACTGGCTACAGATATTTTTCATTTTTAAGGACAACCATTACCTGATAGTAGTAGATTACTACAGAAAATACTTTGAGCTAGTGCAGCTGAGAAATTTAAAAGCATCAACAGTAATATGGGCCTTCAAAACAATACCTTCAAGACACGGAGTGTGTGAAGAACTTGTGTCTGATAATGGCCCACAATTCTCATGTTCTCAGTTCCAGAGCTTCCTGCGTGAATGGGGAATCAGGCACAAACCCACAAGCCGCTATCACCCACAGGCCAATGGTCTAGCAGAGAAGTATGTTGGCATAGCCAAATCCATTATACTGAAAGTGCAATCATCAGGGCAGCATGTGTACCTAGAACTGTTAAACTATCATGCAACACCTATTGAAGGTTTATGCTCACCTGCACACCTGCTAATGGGTGGAACACTGAGGACCACAGTGCCTATTGCACCACAGAAATTGCAGCCTCAGTCTATTCCACAGGATCGAGTAACAGCTCAGAGGATCTTAAACATGAAAAGGCAAAAACTGTATTTTGATAAACCTACAAAATCAATTTGTCCACTTTCTGCTGGGCAAGCTGTGCGACACTGGGGATACATGGGAACCTGCTTGAATTATAAAAGAAGCCAATTCACCAAAATCCTATATAATCAAGACCAAGTGTGGACAGAAATTGAGACGAAACAGGTGTCATCTTCATCCAGACACATCATTAGAGGAACCGGGTGACAATGGAGATAAAGAACAAGCCCATGATGGCACAGAAGTCCTAAACACGGATATTGAGTCTACTGAGGATACCGAGGACAGCATAAACGTATCAGCATGTGATAATGCTGGGTGTGACTCTCAACTGAACACCAATCCTACGGATAATGAGCCAGCGGTTACTTTCTCCCGCTATGGTCAAGCTATTAAACCAAAAATATGGAGGGACTTTGTCTCATATTTAATGTTTTATACTTGAGAGGGAAGATGTAATGATGTGTAGGCCTTATGTTATACTTCAAGTTCAATTGTTATGCCTAGTTCCTTTTGCATGTTAAGAAACAGTTAACAGTTTTAGTCATGTGATCTGGGGGCGGGGAACTGTGGTAGTTGTAAATGGATGCTGCTAAACAAACACCAGGCTCATGCTCAAGCTCCTTGCTGTCTGCCTATACTTGGTGTTAAAACATCACACACATCCCACCATATACCCCTCCTTTTTTTGTATAGGTGGTGGTATATTGATATATGGATAATTAGGCTTTTGGTGGATTACATATTGTGAGGGGGTGTACTAATCACTAGGATAGATTCTTTGTTTAAATATTAGAGATGATAGACATATTAACCTTGGATACCCTGTATTGAACAGTTTTTCTCATGATGGGGAGTAGGGGTGTAGCTGGGAATATAAAGGGCTATATGGAATTATGGAGAGTCTGGCCATAGTGTGATATCCTCCAAATATTGGAGGAAACGAAAACGCACTGACGTCACCACGCTTTCGGAGTAGGAGGACGGGCTCCGTTTACTTTGTATGCTGGCCGGCTTTCGTATGCGCAACTCTGCTATTTTTATTTGTAAGTGACTACATGTTTTATAATAAATATTTGGAGGATATCACACTATGGCCAGTCTCTCTTTCCTCTGAGCTATCGGGGTTTCCATTGGAACATGTGTATATGTGGACACCGCGAGCCTGGAGATTTACCCCCTGCCATTTGAACATTGGGAGCGGCAGCAAGCTTAAAGGCCTTGGCTGGGCTATAGCCACTTGCCTCTTTAAGCTTGCCATCTGGTAAGCTGAATCAACAGCTACGGTGGAATAGCACTATTGTCTATAGGTGCACGGTGGTGGTGCTTATATTTTTGAAGGACTCACTTTTTCTTTTGATGTCATTTGTTATGGATTTTATTTCAATTTTTAGCGCAGCTTTTTTATATAATTTTTGAATCTTGGTGTGATCGCACTGTATGCTGCTGCTTATTGTTACGATTTTGTTAGCGCGGCATTCTTATTATTTAAATTTTTATATGTAAAATAATAAGGAAAAAAAAAATTAGGAAAAATGATTTTCGTCAAAACACAATATGCTGCAAAGTATACAACAAGCTAGACTACTTGGCACCAATCAATTCTAATAGAATGCACATTTGTGAATGGCTGGAAGGTCCCAGAAAATAAGTTTGACACTATAAACATTAGGGTTTGTGTGTGTCACATCATAGCTTTATACTTAGGAAGAAAAGACATCGGGTCATTTATTTTATTTTATTAATGGACAGTCTACCAGTACAGTATGCTGTAAGAATTAGACTTAAAGAAAATATTAACTTTCCCTAATGAAAAATATCCTTTTATGCACAGCTTAGTTTCATTAGATTAATATAATATAATGTGGGTTTTAATTAGGAATAATGAAGTAGCTTTCAGTTCTCTAAGCAGTAATCCATGTTTGAATAAACCTTACAACATCTTTTTTTCAATTTGAATTATTCAAGCTGTAATTTTTCAAAGAATGAACATAATCTTCAGAGCACTTCACACTTTGTTTACACCCCTTAACTACCAAGCCATCCGGTTTGTAAATGATTGTTATAGATCTGGGATTACCCATAAAATCCCAGATAAACAGGTCCCAGTGGGCACACACTAAAGTGTTATTAGGATCATATTAGATGTAAATAACATAGCCCTTTTTTCAACACCATCTCATTTAGGATTATGCACAGCACCAATTATTCACACTGGCCACCAATTAGGAGTGAAGGCTAGAAAATGTATTTTCAATAAAAAGTGACATTGGAATAATGTTTTTGGGTATTGCTTACTTATTTTATCTACACGATTTATTGTGAAACACTATAAAATAGTCTTTAGAACGTTATGAAACTGTATCCACAAAACCTCTCTGGAATGTAGTTGGAATAGATTAAACTGCATTTTATTGTTACAAAGTGTTGCTTGTAGCTATAATAATGTTTAAATGTTAATAGATTCTATATACAAAATTCTGGTGAGACTCTTCTACTGGCTTGGTTGCACTATTTTTCAAAACTGGTAATAAGAAGCATCACCACTGGAGGAGAATGAAAATTTGAAATAGTCTCTCTTCAAGAAACAAATGCTAGGATACAGTGTGTATTGCTAATGCAGAACATAGATTATTGTTGCAGTGTAATACTTAATCTATAGCAGATGTAGCCATTTTTAATCATTAAAGAGGCACTTTGGTCAAAAAATTAAATCCTGCTAGATTACATCATGCTGGCCCCTTTTGCAGATATAGTTATGTAAAACATTAAAAATAAGTGCCTGTACAGTTTAAAATCCAGTAAGGCACTGTCTCGTCTTGCTCTGCAGAGCCTCAGTTGTTCTCTATTCTTGGCACTGTGTCGATAATCAGTGAGTCACTAAAGGCCAATCAGCGGACAGTCTAAAGATTTACTTCTGCTGTGGGGGCAGGAAACAAGAATGATGAGGGAACACGGATTAGGGAGAGAGAAAAAAAGAAAAGCAGGAGAGGTGACAGAACAAGGTCTGCTTCCAGGGAGACACAAAATAGTAAAACTTGCAAGGATAGTGTTATTTTATCTCCTTTCTCCCTTGGCAGCTGCCTATGTTGGAAAGCTTTTGTCAGCCTGCCTCTTTAGCTGAGCCAAGGTATATAATAAAGGTTGGAAATGCACATATTTTAATTACAGAAAGTGACATATCATTTTTGAGACCAAGGAGAGAGGGAGAGTATCCAATAAGGAAGTGAATGCTCTAGGCATCAACATAACAGTAGCCTTAAAGTGGAGTTCCACCCAAAAATGGAACTTCCACTTTTTGGATTCCTCCCCCCCTCCGGTATCACATTTGGCACCTTTCAGGGGGGAGGAAGGAGCAGATACCTGTCTAATACAGGTATTTGCTCCCACTTCCTGGCATAGATCACCGCGGTGATTGCGGTGACCTACGCCACTTCCGCCGCCTACCCCGTCCTCCCCCGCTGTATTCTGTGAGACACAGAATACAGCAGGGACCTGAGAGGACACCCATCGCGACTCGTGCATGCGCAGTAGGGAACCAGGAAATGAAGCTGCACGGCTTCACTTCCTTATTCCCTTAGCGAGGATGGCAGCGGCAGCAGCCGAGAGCCGAAGGACGGATTGGCTTCGGCTGCCGACACCGCGGGCTCCCTAGACAGGTAAGCGTGTCCATATATTAAAAGTCAGCAGCTGCAGTATTTGTAGCTGCTGGCTTTTAATATTTTTTTCAGCAAACTTCCGCTTTAAACAAAAAGAAACAGGAGCAACACTGGAGGCAAATTACAGCACACACTAATTTGGGTGGCATAATTATTAATGGGGCATGTATGTTCTTGTGTTAAAGAACATTATTTGTTATCAAATTGTTATGGGTAAAGTCCTGTTTTAAGTTCATTGTAGGCACAGTGTAGCACAGAGAGCTTCTGGATCACCTTTTCCTGCATAGAAGTGAAAATATGTTTAAAAGACGACAAAAATTGGATTTTTGTACTTATCTGTAAAATTATTTTCTTTGATTACATCACAGGTCACAGAGAAGCCATATTAAAACTTACATGGTTATGTGCCACCTACAGGTGATTGGACACCGACAAAAAAGACAGGTGGTTCTCTCCCATATAACCTCTCCCATACAGGAAGTACCTCAGTTTTGTACCAAGTCAAACACCTCAAAGTAGAGAGCAGGGCCTGCTATGTCCTGTAATGTACTCCAAGAAACAGATTTTACAGGTAAGGAAAAAAATCCAGTAAGGATTAATAAATCCATAATCCTATCCTACAGCAATGCTCAGGATGGAGACACAGCAATGACCAACAGGTCCAAAAGAATTCTACACAGCAGCCTGCAAAAAACTGGGACCAAAAGCAGCATCCTTACATCCACCCTAATAAAATCTTCTAAAGGTATGAACTTAAGAACAGGTTACAACCTTGCAGACCTGAGCCACAAATGCTTGACGAAGGACAGACCAACACCTCTGGTAGAATGAACTGTCACTGGAAACGTTAGAACCTTTCCTTTCAAACCATAGGGATGAGAAATAAACCGCTGAATCGAACGGGAAATGGTTAATTTAGTAGCCGCCTGATCCTTCTGTGGTCCTTCATGAAGCACAAAATGAAAATCCGACTGCCTGATTGTGGTAGGCAGTTTCAACTACATCTTGAGAGCCCCAACCACATCTAGCATGTGAAGGGGCCTTGTCTCCTGGTGACTGAGACCTGGGGGGGGGGGGGGGGGGGGATGCAGTGGTTCAAATGAAAAGATGAAACCACATTCATCAAAAACAGCCATGTTGGACTTTGTCATGATTAAGTACCAGAAACAAATCCTTACAAGAAAGGGCCACCAATTCTAACACCCTTCTTGCTGAAGTGATAGAAACCAAAAACACCTTCCATGTCAAAATGACTGACAGAGATACCAAATTTGCTCAAAAGGTGTTTTTTGTAAAACTGACAACTTCAGATTGAGATTCTTTGGGGATAAATGAAACCTAATGGGAAAATCATGTATGCAACAAAAGTACACACTAAAGAACGTGCAGCAATTGGCCTTTGAAAAAAAAACTGCCAAGTCCAAAATCTGCTTCTTGATCATGCTCAAGGCCTGCCTCATATCAACCCCAGACTGGAGGAAAGCCAGAATTTCACCCACAACATATTTGAAAGGCTGGAACTTTATAGTCTCACACCAGGCCACATACGACATCCAGGTCCTATGGTAAATGTTCCTAGAAGTTGTCTTCCTGGCCCTTAAATGTGTGGGAATGAGTTAATCTGATACCCCCTATCCTTTAAAACTCTGGCATCAATAGCAAAGCCGTTAAAGCTAGTGACCATAACGAAAGTTAGAAGATCGGCCCTCTGTCAGCAAATATGGCTGAAATGGAAGAAGCCAAGGATCTCCCACCAACATGTTCATTATGTCAACATATCACATGCTCTTAGGCCAATTTGAAGCAACCAGAATAACTGGTGTTCCCACCACCCAAAACCTGTGTTAACAGGTGCAAAAGAATCTGTATTGGAGTGAAGACATAAATCAGGGAAAACTAATCTCAAGGTGCCATCAGGGTATCCACTGCAAATGCCTGGGGATCCCTGGTCAGGAACCTGTCCAGCTTTGCATTGAATCTGGAAGCTAAGAGATCCACGTCTAGTGTGCCCCACCATTAAGAGGGCACTCTGAACACTTCCAGGTGGAGAGACCACTTGTGACCCTGACGAAACTGCCTGCGGCTGAGGAAATCCACCTGACAATTTTCCTCTCCTGAAATGTGGGCCGTGGACAGGGCAAAAACATGGCATTCTATCCAGGCCAGGATGAGATTCTCCTTTTCCTCCTAGGCTATTTGACGCCTGATGTCCCCCATTGGTTGATACATGCCACAGCCGTGGCATTTTCCAACTGAACCCTCAACAGGAGTCCCTGCAACAACTTCAACCAATGCAGAAGAGCTAGGCATATTACTTGCAGTTCCAGAATATTGATAACAGCCTTTCTTGTGAAGACCGAATTCCTTGAACCTGCAGATGACCCAGAGAACCTCCCCAACCCATCTAGCTGGCACCTGTTGTCAAGCAACTTCTAGGAAATGGGGAGAAATGATTTTCCTGACTACAATCTTAGAGGAGGCAATCACCAGTCTAAGAACGTTAGCGTGCTGAGGTGTACAGACATTCGGGAGTGCAACGACTGAGCCCTCCTGTCTCATGTCAACAGAACATTCTGCTGTAAAGGCCTGGGATGGAACTGTGCAAAAGGCAGTCTCAAACGCAGCAACCATTTTCCACAATATTCTCATGCAAAGATGAATTGAGGGGTATCTCAGCATTTTCAGAGACCCGTACCAGATTCCTTAATGTACCGCACTTCTCTGGAGGCAGGATTACCTTTGCCTAGAGAACAGAGAATCAAAGCCAAACTTTTGGAGGTTGAGAACCCAGCTAAAATTCTCCAGAGTGTGCAATGTGATACAAAATACGTTGCTCTCCAAATTATGCACAGATTGCTCTTTAATCAGCAGATTGTTTAGGTATCTCAGAATAAACATCCCTTGGACTAGAAGGAAACCTAACATTGGAGCCAGGACCTTTGTGAATACCAAGGGTGCAGTGGGCAGGCTGAATGGCAGGGCCACAGACTGAAAATGTCAATCCACTACTGCAAACCTTAAAAACCTCTGGTGAGGAGGGAAGATTGGAACACCTCCCAGCTGGAGAAGGCCATTACAGTATGCACTGACTCCATATGAAACGTCGGCACCTGGAGAAACTGGTTGAGACACTTGAGGTCCAATATCGACCAAACACCCTGTCTTCAGGACCAATAGGACATTCGAGTAAAATCTGTGAAATCATAAACCCTGAGGAACTGGCACAATCTCACCCTGCGAAAGCAGATAATTGAGAGCTTGACAAAGCAACAATTTTCTTTGCCAATCCATATAAACATTTGAAAGCATAAAATGCAGAGGGAGAAATTCTCAGAATTTCAACCTGTAACTGTGAGTAGTACAATGAACCCATTTGTCCCCTACTTTCCCTACTACACTTCCGCAAATGCCTGCAAACGTCCCCCCACCCAAAAGTGTGGGTGCCCCTTCATTGCAAAGAGGACTTGGCATCCAACTTAGTTGGCTTAGAGGACTGGAGTACAAGTAGAAGTCACATGTGCCCACTTAAATCCCTTACCCTTCTTACGCAAAAACAAAAGAGAACTCTTTCCTCCTGAAATCTCATGGATATACTTATCCAAATTTGGCCCAAACAGGCATTCCCCATGAAAGGCAAATCCCACGATCCACTTCTTAGAAGGATAATTCTGCAGACCAGCCTTTTAGCATTTTTGTGCATGTGTATGGAAAAAATTCCCAGCATGAAATTTGCTAAATGGAATCCTTCAAAGTATGCTCAAAAAAAACAAAGAACCCAAGAGAAATCTGCTAAACCTTGTCCCAGCTCCCACTTTTGAGGTTTAGGCAGATGACAGTAGCTGCTACTGCTGGCTGCATAGCAGCCCCTATCCAGGCAAAGTATACCTTTGAACAAGGTTTTCAAGTGTTTACTGGTAGGATCCTTAAAGATTGGAACATTATTTCCCCTCTAACCATGGAGAAGAGACCGATGAAGGGGACCATCCTTTTACCTTCTCACTTCAAATTTGCGAGCATATTGGAGAGCTCGTGCTCCAAACCCGCTTGGGAAAAGGAAAAGCCTACCTTTGTCACATAAACCTATGTTCCAGGAACAGCCACAGTACCAGAAGGGAATGGATTCAGATACTTCTAAAACCAATGGACCCTTATTGGAAACTGCACCAGAGGGGCTACATCTAGAGTTTTCTGAACCTGACGCCGTCACTCGAAAGTCCTTCCCCTTCTGTGCTTCCAGCTCCCTGACCTTTGGAAGACATATGGCCTGACAAATAAGCAATGTCCTAACAGCTGAGAGGATACCCATGTTATAAGCACAGTGAACTAGTTACCACCAAATTCACCTAGGTGCCAATGAGTGTACTCCTGTTCTATAAATGAAGGACTTCCCAAAAGGATGCAGAGCCTGCCCTGTGTCCTTGTGATAAAAGAAAAAAAATGTCGACCTACTTGCCTGCTGTCGCTCTGCCAGTATCCGCCTCACTGCTTCACTTCTGGTCATTACCAACTCGTGCATTGCTTTGAGCCACATGTGCGTCATAGGTATGACAGAAAAAAGACTATTAGCAGGAAATTTAAGATTTCCTCACAGACCATACCACCATAGAGCAGGGGACTTTAACTCAATTTCATTGTGGGCTACATCAGCAGTATCTCTTCCCTTAAAAGGGACAGTTGTATCTGGGGTGCACTACATACAGAGTGCAGAGTTCAGGATGCTACGTACAGAGTGCAAGGTTTGGGGTAAGTTATGCACAGTGTGCAACCCCAACTCCCCTCCCCACAAAGTTCCTCGCAGCTCAACTCTTTCCTACCTGGCCCAGCTCTAATACGGCACTGTGTTGTCAGCTCTAGTACCTCCCAGTGTAGACAACTCTACTACCCATGTATTCGGCTCTAGTACCTCCCTGTGTAAGCAGCTCTGCCAGGTTTTGCAGAAAGATCGTTCTCTCTCTCTTAGATTCTGGAGATCTGCCCCTGCTGTACCCTGCTGTGGGAGCGTGCAGGGATCTGTTACTGAGAGTAAAGCTGTCCCTTGTAAACACAAAAGGCTTCTGTGTTTAAAAGTAACAGCGAGAAGCAGGAGTGAAGGGTGAGAGCCAGAGGTGATGGAATGGAGTTCCACCACATTCCAGCTGCAAAACTGGATGCAAAGGCCACATGACAAGGCTTGGCGGGCTAGATTCGGACTGCGGGCCTTATGTTTGACATATGTGCCATAAGGGAATATAAAGACAGACCCTAGCCCTGGACCAACACTGCCCTCTTGTGGGGATTTAACAAAGGGACATAGGCAGCAGCTAATAATAGATGGCAGGCTATAAGAAGACTCACCAATCTTGCTGCAGGATCCTCCCATAACAAGAAAAAAGGAAGCAATATTCACCCATCGGAACGGATTCAGTCTTCCAAGACCCTCAGGGACTCAATCCCCCAATTTTCCAAGGGTCCACTGCCCTGGACCTGTATAGCACCCTTCTGGATACTCCTCGTCAGCTTATCACATCGGATGGTTCTGCACATGCAAGGTCCTGTGTCGAAAGGCCGCAATACAGGCAAACCCCATATCCTGTGCTCTTCTATCCTTGTGAGGCTTGGTTAAAATTCATCTGAGCAATACAGATACAGGAATGGATCCAGATAAAACCAATCTCTTGATCCCTGCTGGAACCATTGGGTATCTGGTAGAAATTGTGCAGAGACCTGCACTTCACTGACCATTAACGTCAGACACTGACAAAAAACTAAAGTACTTCCTGTTTAGTAGCGGTTATATAGGAGACGACTGTCTTTTTTGCCAGTGTCCATTCATCTGTAGGTGCTGCATAATCCTTTGAGTAAGGATTAGTCTGGTTGCTCTGCGTCCCATGATGTACGATAAAGAAATCCACAGATTTTTTCCCTGTACAAAACATACTGTAGCAATTCAGTTAATAAAACATGTTAGTGTTATTCAGACATAGAAAATGTTTTACCTGAAATGACCGATTTGGTTTTCTAATAGCAATCCAAGTCGTTCTTTAATGTCTTCAAATCTCTCCTTCTCCTCAGCTGTAACTGTTCCAATTCCATCAGGCCTGCAAAAGAAGCAGAAATATTTAATGTCATTTTATTTATATCTAGTGGCGGAGGACTGGACTGGGAGGCAGGACAACATTTGCCTCCAGGGCCAATACTAATAAGATATTCTGTATGGGACCAAAAATTATAAAGGTGTATATTTGCACACAAGATATAAAGAGTAATTAAAGTCAATTTTTTTTTCTTTTCGTTTTCAATAGAATGAAGAGGGATTAGAACACCAAGGAAGATTCACCCACTCTATGTGTCCTGTTTACTATCATTGAGAAGTAAAAGAAAATCCCAAATTTTGAGTTGACATTAGAACCATAATGAAGGGGGAAAGATTCCAATAGGGAAATTAGTTCTGGTGACACCCCGGAATTACCTCATCATTGATTGTTGTTTCTCTTTGGAAGGCTCTATACCTATCAGACCGGACAACTATATGGTTCAAATATTGCTCTCAAGGATTGATACAATTTAGTAGCTACATGTCCTACAGTTATAATCATACCCAGGTTTCAATTGACATTTATTATATACACTTTGGGGTCTTGTATACTGAGGATATACTGTAAGTCCGATGATCAGCTTCACAGAGAAGGTGCCATTATATAATATACAACACAGTGACTGGAGACTGGAAAATGGAGATTAGATTGGAGGTCTTGGTTCACGATATACAATTCTTTGGAAAATAGAAATTATGGATTTCCTTTATGTCCTTTGAGGATTTTTTTTGTTTCTTTATTTTGATGCAAATCTCATGTGTGATGAAGAATTTTTTTTTTTTTATTTATTTTAATTTGTGAGTTTAGAGAGGAAATAAAAAACACTTGATTCTTGATTTTTTTCCAACATAGAAATATTTTTTGTACATATTGATTTAAATTGATTGTTAAAGGTTTGGTTCACCTTTACCAAAAAATGGCCTACATGGTTAAGGGGTACCTGTAAGTAATAATAATAATAAAAAAATAATACTGCACAGCTTTGACCAAAGTTGAATAAAGCCCTTGCTATTGGCGTAGGGCATTTATGTTGCATTCGAACACTGACTGAAAAACTCCCAGTGATGGCTGGGCAGCATAGTTGCTAAGTAGATAGCACTTATGCCTGGCAGTGCTAGGGTCATTGGTTCAAATCCCAACCATGGCACTACCTGCTTAGAGTTTGCATGTTCTCCCTGTGCGGGTTTCCTTTTTTTCGCTTAATGAAACCATATCTTTGTGTGATATTAAAATTTGTTGATGATCTGACTCATTTAGGTGTAACAAATATGCCAAAAAATAATAAAAATCAGGAAGCAAATACTTTTTCACAGCACTGTATGTCGAAAGAAAATATTTTTGTCCATTCTAAAAATGCATGAAGAGCATGAGTTTTCCTGTTGACCTTAGCTATCATAATTTTCCTACCTTCATACGGTATACAGCCAAATGCTTGCTCATTGAAACATTTTTTTTTCTAGCAATTCATCTATTTACACAATACTTTAGTTACAGAAACGTTCCAAATTGCCAGAGAATTTTGAGTATTCAGCAGTATTATAATTGTTTCTGCTAAAAAATTATTACAATGATTACCGCAATCAGGATTCAGTGGTTGTTGAACGTAACCAGTCTCATTTGTATGTGTTTGCAGAGACACGTAATGTGCCCTTAATTTATTGGCTTCAAATTGTAAAATAAATTGAGTTAGATAATAGCTGAACATGTACAGAGGCATTAGTACCTAAAACATATCAATTTAGATGAGGCAGTGTACTAATATTAGTACAAATGGTGACAATTTATCATCTTGATAAAATATGCATCAAATGCCTGTCAATTGTTCCTCTTAAGTGAAATAGTTTCTTTTTTTCCCCCTTTACTTTTAGCATGTCACGCTTAACAAGCCTGTAGAAACTCTTCTATAATGATCTTGTGAGAGGCAGTAAGAGGATTACTTATTGCTTACTGCTGAGCTGCAGGATGGATTCCAGACTAACCACATTACCATTTTCTATGGAGATTCCTGTAGCAAATCCTACTTAATTCATTCTACAAGTGAAAAAAGGCCATATCCTAGTCTAACCAATTTCACCTAGCACCCTGCTGTGAAACAAACTTTCATAAATCCATTACCAACATCACAAAAGGTTTTACATCTATTTACTTCAGCAGAAAATGTTACCCTAAAACTGTGCTCTAGCTTTTTCAAAAAGCCTTTTTTTATGAGTAAGATGGTAATTATTTACGTAAAACATATTACAGTTTTAACAAAATTTGGTGTGTGGATGATAGTGGATTGCACTGTATATACTGTATACAGTATATATAAAATAATATTAGGGTATAACAAGTTTATATATATAACAATCTATATTTGCCCACTGTGTTAAGATGCTGTCACTGAAAAAAGTCTTACAAATTTAGGACAGTCTGCAAAATAATTTTTTTTAAACTATTATTTTCTTAAAGTGGTTCTCAAGCCTTATGCCTAGCACAAATTATTTGTTTTGATTTTTTCATTCAACCCAGGAGGGTTAAACAAAAAAAACAAAACAAAAAAAAAAAAAAACCTGGCAGCTCCGGAGGAGCAGCTGTACTTACCATGCTATTTTAGTACAGCGAGCTCCCCTGCTGAACCATTGTTTTCTGACAAGGGGACTGCCCCCCACCAGAACACTCTGGTCAGTGCTCTATGCCATTTGACAGGGTGGCTTGTGATTGAGCCCACATGAGTGCCCCCACAGAAAGTGGATTTCTATGGGGGACTTGCCAAAGAGAAGCCAGTAGCTTTGTCGAGGGACCCCAGAAGAAGATGATTGGGGCTGCCCTGTGGAAAACCCTTGCACAGAGCAGGCAAGTATGACATTTATTATTAAAGAAAAAAATAAACCTTTACAAATCACTTTAAGGCCAAGTTTAGATGTGCAGCAGACTTTTCCACTATTCTGAAATGCGATCCACGCTGGCCTCCTTATTGCCTGTTTTAACCCTGTATATGCTACACCATGGGTCATATTTTCGGTGGCAGCACTGTCCACAGATTGTGGCAGGCCAAAATGTATGCAATGGCATGTGTACAACCATGTCCAACTAACTTTGTAGCTAACGGGCTGTAAAAATCTGATTCAACTGCCTCTTTTTACCACCCCGTTAAGAGTTTCAATTAACAGAGTAGAAGGAAGGCAGAAAACAGACATGAGCACAGCAAAACTTTTGTACAAATACAACAAAATGTTGTAAAAAAACTGTAAAATAAGTACATAGGTAAACAGTCCCAGAAAAACAAGCACATATGTTTATTACATTAAACTGTATACATAAGTATTCAGTACAAATGAAAACATGCTAGCATGTGTTTAAGCAATATGCCTCTATGGAAGCATGAGTTTATTTAAGCATGTGTCATGCAAATATACATTTGGGCAAAACATTAACGTGTGCGCTGTATACACGCATTCATGCAACATGTGCCCATGGAAAGGCGTTCTCGCAATAAGCAAGCATGTTTATGCAACATTACGCAACGCGTATTTATGCAGACATGTATAAACATGCATCTTTATGCAACCATGTATCTTTATGTTATCAAGCATCTTTATGTGATCAAGTATTTTTATGCAACCATGTATCCTTATGTGAACATGTATAACCATGTATATTTATGAAAACATGTATAATCATGTATCTTTATGCAATTAAGCATCTTTATGCAATCAATCATTTCTATGCGACCATGTATCTTTGTGTGGCCATGTAAAATCATGTATATCTATACAAACATGTCTAAACACGCATCTTTATGCGACTATGTAATATAATATCTTTATGCGACCATGCATATAATCTTTATGTGATCATGAATAATCATGTCCATTTATGAAAACATGTCCAAACATGCATCTTTATGTAAGCATTAAAAACCATGCATCTCTGTGGATTATGCATTCTGTGCAATCATGATCATGTATCTTTATGTAAACATGTAAATTCTTGTACATTTATGCAAACATGAATAAACATTAATCTTTGTGCACCCATGCATGCTTAAGAAACCATGCATTCTGTGCAACCATGATCATGCATCTCCATGCAAACATATTTATGCAAAACATGACAAAAACCTGCATATTTGTGCAACCATGCACCATTGTGCAACAATGCGTTTTTAGCAACTGTGCGTTCCAGCAACCATGCATTTTTAGCAACCGTGCATTCCAGCAACTGTGCGTTTTAGCAACCGTGCTGTTTTAGCAGGTTTGCAAACAAGCACCTGCTTAACTGCAGCTGGGCCTAGACCTGCAGGGTTTTAGTCAAGGACGTATGCACTACACTGGAGATACAAACTACTTAAAAAAATGCATCCATGCTCACGTTTTCCCAAACGTGTATATTTAAACATGCATTTAAGCAACAAGCAAGCATGTATGTTATGCTGCACTTGCTTATAGAGCAGTCAACACTTTAAAGTGAATTGCTAACCATCCAGGGGTGTTTTAACTTACAGCTGTACAGTCCCCCCCGGATAAGTAGTAAATATGCAGCATATAATCATGACTTGTCTTCACATAGTTCTCCCATAGTAAGTACTCACATTTTTTTTAGTATCTTTAGGCTGCTGCTATGTTTCCAGAGGCCTACTGAACCTGTTGCCACATGGCATGGCCGCCCTTCCACTTCCTGTCTATATAAAATTAGGCCATACTGAGCGAGCCTGCACCCTCTAGTGGCTGGAGGAGAAACACCAGCCACATGAGTAGGAGTACATAGCATGATTAAACGGCACACTGCTCCCAGTGGCCACCAGGAGAAAAGAGAGACTGCAAATAAATGCAGACTTACCATTCCTGCTGCAGGACTCTGAACATAACAGGAGTCCAATCTTCACCCATCACGGCGAACTTTGTCATAAAAGACCTTCAGAGACTGGGTCCCCTTAATGTGGGGTCCACTCCCCTGGACCTGTATAGCACCCTGCAGGAAAGCACCTTGGTTAGAACAAACATTGCACAGCTTTCAATTATGCCGGGTCCAGCGCCGTAAGGCTGCATTACAGGCAAAACCTTGAGGAATCTTCTCTCCTTTCCCTAAAGGGTTCCATCCATTTTTGGCTGACAGCTTTTTCGAGTGGATCCGATTGAAGTCCATGATTCCTGATAGAACCGTCCAGACCTCCAGGTATGCTCCAAGAGCACATGTAATCAGTGACCATCACCTTGAAGACACTTGCGAAAAACTGATGTGCTTACTGTGAAGGAGGGGTTATATAGAAAGGAACTTCCTGTCTATTGGTTGCCAGTGTCCATTGACCTATAGGTGGCGTATAACCCAGACAGTCATTATTATGGTTGCTCTGTGTCCCGTGATGTACAATAAACAAACCAAGGATATATTGCATGCTATCTCTAGTCATGGATCTGGGAGATTACATTCATGACCATTAAGCACTGAAAGTTGGCTTATCAGCCAGTCTCCCAGTTTCACCACATGCCTGATCCAGCTTTGCTTTGTGGGCTTGCTGTCTACCAATTTGCTTTCTGGTTTTAGGGAATAAGTTGAATGCCTCTTGTGGCAAAGTTCCCCTACCCTCCTTCCCTCCCTGCCCTTCTTTTTTTACCTTTTCCTCTATTTCTGGGGACTCTTGTCCACCCACCCTCTCTCATTCCCACAACAATCTTTTAAATAAAAACCTATGTCCATGTGAGTTGCTTCTATAGCTCATTCATGCTGTCATTTGATGCATAGCACAATAATCACTCATACATTTAACCTATGGCTGTAAATCGCAAGACAATAATATTCGACCCTTGCATTTAAATATTGCCTCTATGTTTATGTTGTCTCAGGCAATCTTTCATTGTTGGTATATATGCAATGTTTTCATCTGTGCATTTATATTGACTGTAGCATTACTGTAGTATTTTCTCCATCTGGAGCTTTTTCAATCTATTCCCCTTACATTAGCACTCACTCATGTATGTAATTTGCTGCTTTAAATAAAAAAATGTTGGTACACAAAAATATTTGGCCCATCTTGAAAGATAAAATAAGACAAAAAATACCCAGGAAGCAGATAGAATCCCATATGAGACAAGAATGGGTCAACATTCTTCTTGCAAAACTCCAGCAGCTCCCAGATGTTTACAGAGTGTTGTTAAAAGAAAAGGGGGCGCTACGGAAATGGTAAACCTGGCCCTGTCCAACTTTATTTTTGAGACATGTTGCTGCCATCAATTTCAAAATTACTGTTTTTTTTTTTTTCTTAAAATGGTACATTTTCTCCATTTAAACATTTGATATTTTATTCACAATAGAAAACATATGAATTTATGAGGTTTGCAAATTATTGCATTGTTTTATGCAGATTTTACACAGCATCCCAACTTTTTTTTGGAATTGGGGTTCTACAGTAATTAAAAGTGCAAAAGAAGACATGATAACTTGGGCAAGATTAGAATAAATTAAAGATTCGATATTGCAAAAGTGTAGGTTATGCATACTGCACAGAAAAAAAAAAGCAATTTTTGTAACTAAGGCTTGGGAACAACAAATAAACATGGTCCATGGTCAACGTAGTACAGTATCTCACAAAAGTGAGTACACCCCTCACATTTTTGTAAATATTTTATTATATCTTTTCATGTGACAACACTGAAGAAATGACACTTTGCTACAATGTAAAGTAGTTAGCGTACCGCTTCTATAACAGAGTAAATTTGCTGTCCCCTCAAAATAACTCAACACAGCCATTATTGTCTAAACCGCTTGCAACAAAAGTGAGTACACCCCTCAGTTAAAAAAAGGTCCAAATTGGGCCCAATTAGCCATTTACCCTCCCCAGTGTCACTTGACTCGTTACCGTTACAATGTCTCAGGTGTAAATGAGGAGCAGGTGTGTTAAAATTGGTGTTATCACTCTCACCCTCTCATACTGGTCACTGGAAGTTTAACATGGCACCTCATGGCAAAGAACCCTGAGGATCTGAAAAAAAGAATTGTTGCTCTACATAAAGATGGCCTAGGCTATAAGAAGTTTGCCAAGACCTTGAAACTGAGCTGCAGCACGGTGGCCAAGACCATACGGCGGTTTAACAAGACAGGTTCCACTCAGAACAGGCCTCGCCATGGTCAACCAAAGAAGTTGAGTGCACGTCAGTCTGTCAGAGCTCAGACCATATGCCACACACTGCATCAAATTGGTCTGCATAGCTGTCGTCCCAGAGGGAAGTCTCTTCTAAAGATGAAGCACAAGAAAGCCCACAATCAGTTTGCTGAAGACAAGCAGACTAAGGACACAAATTACTGGAACCATGTACTGTGGTCTGATGAGACCAAGATAAACTTCTTTGGTTCAGATGGTGTCAAGCTTGTGTGGTGGCAACCAGGAGAGGAGTACAAAAGACAAGCGTCTTGCCTACAGTCAAGCATGGTGGTGGGAGTGTCATGGTCTGGGGCTGCACGAGTCCTGCCAGCACTGGGGAGCTACAGTTAATTGAGGGAACCATGAATGCCAACATGTATTGTGACGTACTGAAGCAGAGCATGATCCCCTCCCTCCGGAGATTGAGCCGCAGGGCAGTATTCCAATATGATAACGACCCCAATCACGCCTTCGAGACGACCACTGCCTTGCTAAAGAAGCAGAGGGTAAAGGTGATGGACTGGACCAACATGTCTCCAGACCTAAACCCTATTGAGCATCTGTGGGGCATCCTCAAATGGAAGGTGGAAGAGCGCAAGGTCTCTAACATCCACCAGTTCCGTGATGTCATCATGGAGGAGTGGAAGAGGACTCCACTGGCAACCTATGAAGCTCTGGTGAACTCCATGCCCAAGAGGGTTAAGGCAGTGCAATTAAATAATGATGGCCACACAAAATATTGACATTTTGGGCCCAATTTGAACATTTTCACTTAGGAATGTACTCACTTTTGTTGCCAGCGGTTTAGACATTAATGGATGTGCGTGGAATTATTTTGAGGGGACAGCAAATTTACACTGTTATACAAGCTGTACACTCACTACTTTACATTGTAGCAAAGTGTCATTTCTTCAGTGTTGTCACATGAAAATATATAATAAAATATTTACAAAAATGTGAGGGGTGTACTCACTTTTGTGAGATACTGTAGGTTCATGAGAGTAGAAAGAAAAAGTCCCAACTGTACATTATATATAATCTCTGTAGATTATACAAGTATATGACAGATTACAACATGTTACAAAGTTGAAAGACAAAAAGGAACAAGAAAGTCAGATTCCAATGACACAAATAAGTAAAATGGTTATGTTGCGCTGTGAACCTACTAAACTTACTATTACTAAAATAAAGTGCTGGTGCAAAGTTAGAACACACAGGGGGTGATTTACTAAAGACCTGCGCCTGTGGTGCAGTGGAGAAACTGGAGCCATTGCACAAAAAACGGGACTCAAGACATTTATCAAAAATTGTGGTGCACTTATATGCACCAAACCATATTTACATAGGAAGCGCTATTGCGCACTTGCGCAATCCTTCGCGCCTACCATTAGCAAGCGCAGCCAATGTAATCTTCTACATTTTTGTCTGAATACTGTGGATAACTTTACTACAGTGTCCCATCTTCTATTACCAGGCTAAAAAGTATGTATATAAATTTGTTTGAATGCACAAATTCTGTCCAGAACATGTAGATCTGTCTTACAACTAATCAAGCCTTTTTACACCCTTCTTTCAGCTTACTCAACTGCACATGCTCATTGTCAAAGCACACCATTTCATCCTCACCTGACAGGGCGCACGCGCTTTAGCTTGTTAAATGTGTGTTGCACACAGGCGCATCTGCATTCTCCAGTGTGCACAATGGCTTATACATTGGGCACTTGCTCATTGTAGTTCTAATCATGTTAATGAGCTTTTCCTTTTCACATGGAGAATATTGCTTCCAGTTTTATTCCATTCATTCACATCTTTTTGAAACAACTCAATATTCATTCTAGAGATCTTCCTCCTATCAACAACTGTGCAGATGTTCCCTGGACTTGTAATTGTGCATTTTATGGTGATAATCTATAATCATTGGTGGAGCCGAAACTTCCATGAAAACATCTTTTCAATACATGTCTGTGTATTGTGCATTCTGGACAATTCATTTCCCCATACACTGTGCAATCTGATTGGATGACATTTAAATACACTCATTTGTCTGAGCAATTCATTTTCCCATACACGGGGGCCAATTTATGAACCGTTTGCGCCATGAGTTGAGGTGCACGCTGAAGCGCAACGTACGTTTTGGTATTATGAAACGTTTGCGCCGGTAAGGCTTGATTCACATCTATGCATGTTGCTTTTGAGTGTTTCTTGCCGCGTTTTTGAACATGCGTTCTTGCGGCATTTTGCGTTTTTTTTATACTGTATACAGTGTAGAAAAGAAAAAAGAAAAAACGCAAAATGCGGCAAAACCGCGGTAAAACCGCTGTAAAAACACGGTACTTGCGTTTTGGATGCGGGTCCATTGAATTCTATTATATGCAAAACGCTGCTTTTTGCATGAAAAAAAGTCCCCGACCCTTTCCAAAAACGCAGAGGCACAAAAATGCATTGATGTGAACATGTTCCATAGGAACCCATGTTAAAAAATTCCCATGCATAGAGCCTAACACAGCGTATTCCCCATTTACTACAGTAATCTCAGCGCACGGGAGGAGGCGATCAGTGCGCCACTATGGACATGGCACAGGACATCTTCAACTCAAAATTAAAAGCTAGAGGTGCCAATATTATGGGGATGATGCGGGGTGATGTGAAGAAGTATAGTAATAACTGCCCAAGAAACAAATATGCCCAAAATAGAATGAGAAAGTAACTTTTTCTGAACAAGTTTGCTGTGCCTGCAAGTATGTTTAGAACTGCGTGAGGTCAATTTAAGCACTGCGCATGCGCAAGCGGCATTTGCGCTCGTTCAAATGTGTTGATTCACTGCGCGGCCAAAATCTTAGCAAATGTCAAGTAACGTAAATGCATTTGCGTGGGTTGAACGGGCGTACCTCTAAACTTGACATTTTTTTTTTACGCTGGTTCACTTTTATGTGTTTTTTTGTCGGAGATTTGCACACAGGTCATGTTAGCGTGTTACGTTGCCAACATGTGACATGTACCTTGTTAAAATTATGTAAAGAAACTCTTGCTCCTCTAGCTCCTCCTAAAAGGGCATTTAACCTTCCCACCTCTAATACATATGATTTCCTTGGGCTAGTTTTTGCTTCTAAGGGGAACTCCACACTCCATTCTCCAATCTCCAAAGGCTGTGAGCTGCCTTTATCAATCCAAACCACATGCTTTTTCAGAGCATACAACAGGGCCAGCTAGGAAAGGGGTAAGAAGAGCGATCGCCCAACCCCCTCCTGATCCATACAAGGCCACATGCACTCAACATAGCTGGCTGCCTTTGGGGCATGTTGGGCTCAGCCCAATACCAACCACAAAGCACCTTGTACCCACTAGTTTAAAGGGGCTTTCCACATTCTGTAAAGCCCCCCTGTCTGCAGCCCCCCACAACCCCAGCCTAGGGTTGTGTAGAAGAGGCCCTTGTCCCCCTGAATAGGGGACAAGGTTGTTGACTTTTGGGGTGCCCGAACCCTTCCTGCCCCTAAGCACCCACCCCCCTTTCATGGGTTGGCTTGCTGTGTGTTTGGCTAGGGGTTTGTTAGTGCGTGGGAGGAGCACAATCCTTTTAGATTTTGGGGTGGTATTTTTCACATGGGGGTTCTCATTTTAAGCCTTTATAGCCCCAAATGGCCTTGTATGTATGGGGGGGGCAGGCTATTTTTATAGTTTTGTGTTAAAATCTTGCAGCTGCAATGTAGATTTGGATGTTTTCTCTGAAGCCGTACATCTTTGAAGCAGCATTTTGGATACATGCTACAGATGCACCACCTTACAGGCAGAGTAACCCCCCCCCCCCCCCAAGTTACTAGCTTTAGGGCTAGTTCACTTCATAGAAACGCAGTCCAGATGCATGTGCATTTTTGATGCAATCCAGTGCATTTATGAAAAGTTTTTGGTGCATATTTGATGCAGTCCAGTACTTTTTTCAACATTCTTTTTTCTTAACCTTAGTTAAGGATATGCTGGATGATGTGTTTAATTTTGGACATGGGGTGGCTTATTTGGTGTTAGCTGCATTTGGGTTGGTCTGGGCATGCTTAGGGACTTTAGTTTTTTTTTTTTTTGTGTGTGAACAGCACTTGGATGTTTCTGGGCATGCTCAGAGAGTGTGTTTTTTGGGTAATTTAAGGACATCCTTAACAGGTGTACCCACTTTGAAGTTCTCTCTACATTGGGTGAACTTGCATTTTGTGTGTTGCATGGACTGTGCATGTGTTTTCAATTGCCTCATTAGCATACAAACCTATGTTATATAAAGCTTGCAGATAGCATTCTTTACCTTGCCCTGAAAAGAGGCAAGATTGTGTGTGTATGGGGCCAGCAAGAGTACATTTGGGTGTCCTTATTGAGTTTGTAACACATGTATTTTCTATTTGTATTTTGTTTATGTCTTTGCAAAACAGATGTGTTTTCGAGCAAGTTTTTCTTTTTACTTTGGTTTATTGTATTTTTTGGGTGGGCAATATTTTCCCTTGAAATATATTTGATGTCATTGTGTGTCTTTGTAGGTTGTTCACTTTGATTTAATTGTCTGTGCTGCATTATTTTGCAAAAACGTTCTCAAGATGTTGACTAATGTTTAAATCCTTAATAGCTATCCATTTGTGGGCGCACTCCTTTTAACTCATGTTAACCATATTCTAGTGTCTCAAATTAACATACATGTGTTTTTTGATTTCCTTGCTCTTTTCCAAGGCCTGTTTTGTTGACCAATAAAATTTGTAGCAAATTTTTATGTTTTGTGTTTTTTGTTACCTTTCATGCAACACATTTCCCAGCTGCAGATTAACCAGGCTGATTGGCATGGCAAATCCCAAAAATGTGTGCTTTTGTCTAAGTTACTTTCCTGGTGCCTTCATGGTAGCATATACATGGATTGTGCGTATGATGCCATGGATAGGCAGCAGGAAAGAAATTACAGAGAGGTAAGTATTCAATTTTCCATTTTAGGGCAGTGGTTCTCAGCCTCAGTTCTCAAGTACCCCCCGACAGGACATGTTTTGGGAATTTTATCTTGGCTAAACTAGCTGTCCAAAATACCAAGCCATTGACTGATTTAAAGCACCTGGGCAAGATGAAGGAAAACCTGCAATCATGGCCTGTTGGGGGTACTTGAGGACAGGATTGAGAAGCACTGATTTAGAGCACTGAGCTAAAATCTAAAACAAGACAATCCTATTCTAATTGTGGGCATGTGAGGGAAACCAAGTGAGTGTTAGAACCCCTGCTTGTCTTTCTTAGGTTGGGATATGTGTCCCTTTTCTTAAAATTGGCTTCACTTCCTGCCACATAGCCAAACAGGAAGTGAGGGTAAAACCCTACCAATGCCTTTCCTTGGGGACACACAGGTCAATCTAACTAGTGTCCCCATTAGGCAAATTGCACTCTAGCACTTTGTTGTGTACACCCCAAATTCTTAGGTATTTTGGGGATTATTGAAGGCAAATCCACTCTGCAATACAAGTGTAGTCGCTGAAAATCTGAGGGGAAGCACTGGTGATTTTATCATCCAATCATGTAGAAGCAAAGATGCTGTTTTTTATTTTCCTTGCATGTCCCCCTCGGCTCTCCACCAACTGCACTTGTATTGCAAAGTGAATTTACCTTTAGTAAATCAACCCCAAAGACTTTCCCTGTTTTTTGTTATCTTGGGTTTACATTGAGGGGGAGTTTACATGCCACATATTGTACATGAAAACCCCTTTCACTCTGAGTCGTTTTGCAGGCGTTAAAAATAGTGCTTGCAAAGCGCCCTGAAACAGCCACTGCTGTGTCTCCAGTGTGAAAGCCCTCAGGGCTTTCATATTGGAGTGAATGGAGCCGCTCTTTCAGGGCGCTTTGCAGGCGCTATTTTTAGCACCTGCAAAACGCCTCAGTCTGAAAAAATTATTGCAATGATATCCATTGTACACTGCTAAAAATATATATAATGTTTGAGGGTTCTAATTAATTTTCAAGCCACAAAATACAGATTTTAACTTGTAAATAGAAATAGGCTTGGTCCTTAAGGCCCGGTTCACACTTGTGCGATGCCAGACATTGCATGTAATTCGCAGCGCACTGCCGTTCACATTACATGTGATGTCTGTGCGGTGCGATATCAGCCATACAGATAGTATGGCTGATATCACACCGCATTTGGTGCAAACACGCACAGGACACTTTTTTTCTGTTCGGACCAGAATCGGATCGCATGTGTGTTCACACATATGCGATTTGATTCATGTCCGAACTGTCAGTTTGCAGTGTGATATGCAAGCTGAACTGGGGGTGTCATTAATGTATTGACACTCCCCAGCGATTCGCATATGGCAGTGTGAACTGACATGCGAGTCGGTGCGATGCGGGAACCCGCAGTGGATTCGCAGTGTTCTCGCATCGCACCAGTGTGAACCGGGCCTTAGTGTAGTGGCTAGACACATTACATATTTATGGTCAAAATCTGCATAAGGCCCGGTTCACACTGGTGCGATGCGAGAAAACTGCGAATGCACTGCGGGTTCCCACATCGCACCGACTCGCATGCCAGTTCACACTGCCATATGCGAATCGCTGGGGAGTGTCAATACATTGTTAACAACACCCCCAGTTCAGCTTGCATATCGCACTGCGAACTGACAGTTCGGACATGAATCGGATCGTATATGTGTGAACACACATGCGATCTGATTCTGGTCCGAACAGAAAAAAGGGTCCTGTGCGTGTTTGCACCGAATGCGGTGCGATATCAGCCATACTATCTGTATGGCTGATATCGCACCGCACAGACATCGCATGCAATGTGAACAGCAGTGCGCTGCGAATTACATGCAATGTCTGGCATCACACAAGTGTTAACCGGGCCTTAATGTATGCTGTGTGTGTGTGTTTTTTTATATAGATTTATTATAATATATATATATATATATATATATATATATATATATATATATATATATATATATATATATATATATATATAGACACACACATTATCACACAGATAATATACATAGGGAGGGAGGAGGGGACTACCCATAGACACACACATGATCACACAGATAATATGCTGGAAACACTCCCCTCTTTGTTAACAAAATATTTTTCACACAAAAAGGGGTTACAACATTACTACCTTTGGTTTCTTTAATGCCCCGTACACACGGTCGGATTTTCCGATGGACAATGCCCGATTGGAGCGTGTTGTCGGAAATTCCGACCGTGTGTGGGCTCCATCGGACATTTTCCAACAGATTTTCCAACACACAAAGTTTGAGAGCAGGCTATAAAATTTTCCGATAACAAAATCCGATCGCGTCAATTCCGACCGTGTGTGGCCTGTTCCGACGCACAAAGTGCCACGCATGCTCAGGAGAAATTCTGAGACGGAACAGCTTGGTCGGGTAAAATTAGCGTTTGGAATGGATACAGCACTTTCGTCAGGCTGCAAGGTTAAAAATGGTTTAATACAGCGCACTCTCTTCTTCTTTATAATGTGAGAAGAATGAAGTAGTTTTGCTGCTCATATTCACACAGACTTCTCACAAACTTATTTCTTTACTATTTATAGGGATTCCCTCAATATATTTGGAGTTGTCACATCTGACAACATTATTTATTTTTATTTTATTTTTTTTGGTTTTAAGGCAGATTTTTTTCTTTTTTGGTTTGTCTTTTTTTCAAGGCTGATCTTTGTTTTATTGTATTTTAATTTTTACTCCAGAATATTTTTCTGTGTGTTTTGTGTGTCAAGTTACCACAACACCATTGATATGTTGTTCTATTTAATCTGTAGGAGATTGTTTGGTGTTGTTGTCTCTTGTTAATTTCACATTGTATTTTGAAATGTACCTGAATCCTCACCAACTGTCCTTTTTGGATGAAAACACACATAGGAGAGTATAATTTTCAAAAAATTTAATTTATTAAGGGCTCACAACTAAACAAAGAGGGAGGCAACGCTGGAGAAACAGCAGAAATGGGCGAAGCCTTGGACCCCCAGGGCACACATCAATTATTTTCAATCAAAATTGGTGGCCTGAGGAGTCCATATATAAGGGAGTGCAGTCTGGTCCAGAAGTCCCAGAGATCCGGAAAGCAGCAGATGACATCTGTGTCCCCAGGCTGTGGTCATACAAGAGACTGCATCTTTTGCCAGACCAGACTGAACCCAGGCCATTACTCTCTGCTCTTCCTTCCACGCTGTGGCTGTGGTGGTGGAGTTGTGGCAGCAGGAGGAGGAGGATGGTCCAACTCAATCACATCGGTTTTGGGTGTTATTTCGCCACTCACCCCCTTAGTTAGGACTTTATAAATAAGTTGCTCAAACATGAGGCGTTGACCCTCCTGCATGCCCTGCAGTTTTGTGGCAGCCATGCAGGCAAAGGCCTCTTCAGGAGTGGGTAAGGCTCTGAGGGACGCAGAAGCCTCCTGAATGAGCCTGAGTGCAGAATCCTGAATGTGACTCCCCTTCCTGGGTCTTTTGTATGGAAGGCGGAGGGGAGGAACCTGCGATTCGGTCAGGCTTCGACTGGTCCCAGGCTTCTCCTGGCTGACACTTAGCCCCGCCTCCTCCTGGCTGCCACTAACCCCCGCCTCCTCCTGGCTGCCACATTCCACAGCCTCCTCCTGGCTGAGGTATTCCTGTGTATGAAAAAGGGACATAGGTTTAGTATTTGTTTCATCAATCACACACAATTTTCACCTCCTGACTGTTGCAAATTGAATGTGAACAAATATAACAGACTATCATTCTGAGCCCAGCATTTTTCATTCTTGTTCCAATTTTGGGTGCCCACTACTGTCTATTGATATGTCAAACACTTTTTTCAATCAGCAATTAGAGATCAATAATAACATCTAGTAAAGATCATTTCTTTATTGACAAGAAATCTGTAGAAGAATGCTATACCTGACTCCAGCTGGGCTCCTCCACTTCTTCCTGGCTGGAAGGCCCAGGTTGGACATCGGAAGCCTCAGCTGGGGTGGAAGGAAGAGTGGAGAGGGATTCCCTGACTTCAGTCTGGTCTGACAGAAAACAAAGTCTCTCATAGTACCAGAGCCTGGGGACATCTGCTGCAGCTCCGGATCTCTGGGAATCTGTGACCTTCTTGCGCTCCCTAAGATAAGTGCTCCTCAGGCCACAAATTTTGGTTTTTAAATAGGGGATGGTTGCTGTGGGGACCACCGGCGTCACCAACTCCAGTAGTTTCTCCAGCGCTGCCTGCCTCTTTTGTTTATGATTATAATGAGGATGTCTCACCTGCCACAGACAGGGCAGCTCCCTGTATTTGTCTATGAACAGGGGGAGGAAGTTGTGGTCATTGAAGCCATCCATTTTCTCTGCAAGACACAACACAAGACAAACCCTAATGTCAGGCCAAACTCTCCTAATCTTGTTACAATATAGGCTTCAATTTCGAAGCAGTATAGGCCCAAGTTTAAATCTTACCTTCGTTATCACAATCGGCGCCTCCGATGCTCCTTCCTCCGCTCACAGATCGTACGTAGTACGCACGCATGTTACGCTTTATACACACTGCGCATGCGTCTAACTCGCCCGCCCCTGACGTTCTTTCTAGTCTATTCCCCGCTCCTTTTCGTTCTGTGCAGTGGGGGAGAGCACATGGCGGATACACAGCAGGTGCGTGCTAATTACAGCAACGAGGAGGAGGAGGAGGAAAGGCCGGAGCCTGAAACGTCTGGATCCAGGAGGAGACGATTTAAGGCCTCAAATATGTCCTTTGGGGAGATGTTGGAGATGGTCGACATCCTGAAGAAGGCCGACTATGACGGGAAGTATGGACCTTACCCCAACATCAATGTCAGAAAGGCCAAGATCATGGCGAAAGTGGTCAAAAGTCTGCACCGGAATTTCGGGGTACGACGATTTAAAGATCAGCTCAGGAAGCGGTGGTCGGACCTGAAATTACTAGAACACGAGCAGTACAGAAAGATCCGGAGAGTGCTGCAAAAAAGTAAGTAGTTGTCCTGTGTTCCTAATCTTTTTCTGTTTATTACGTTCGTGCTGCTCCATGTGCTTTTCTTAAACGTGTACATTTTAAAATGGCAACTTTCATGTTCATGGGCACATTATTCGTTCGTATCAAACATTTTTATTTCGGACTATAAAACACCATTGTTTTGTCCATATGCATTTGGCCACATTTTTGACGCCCTACTTGTATGAAACTAATTTGGTTGTGTAGATGTGTTTGTTACTAGAATGAAATGCAAACTAGATTCTGTGTAAGGAGAGGACACTCAGCAGCCCTTTTCACATCTGGACACTGGAGCACTAGTGTGGGACACAAGAACACCATTTTTATTAGGGGGCCAACACAGGTGCTCCAGTGTATACTATAGGGGTGACTCCATCTGTGAAGCTTGTACAAAACAGGTAAAAAGTATTGCAGCTTGACAAAGGACACTGAAAATGCTACATTTTGGAACTCTGCCAAAATAGACAATTGTACCCCACTTCCAAGCAATGTTTCCGATTTATAGTTCTGCCATCAAATATCTGTGTGCTAAGTATACCATTTTTATTTTACATAGGGGAGAAAAGACTCAGAGGACACCCCTCATCCGAGGAGAACAGAGACCCCCCCACCTCTGGAAGAAGGGGAAATACCCCCAACCCAAGAAGAGCAGGAGGAAGAAGATGTGGTGGAAATTGTTACCACAACAGGTGAGTTTCTGCGACCACAGGGTCAGGTAAGAGATGGATGCCGGCATATTTTTGATACCTGTTTTTGTTTGGTTTCTCTCTTTTTAGGTGATCGTGATGTTGTGGATCCAGATCCTTTCACATCTGAAAGTGCCCAGATCCTGATCGGGGAGATCATGGGGTGTAATTTAGAATTGGAAAACCTCAAGAAAAACATCAATGATGTTATTCAAAAAACTAAAAACATCATTGATGTTTTGGGGCGAGTTTAAAACCCCTCCAAATCCCTTTGTTTTTTTGTGTGCTACAATCTTAAAAATGTTTGAGCGATTTTTAGAAAAGCCAAATTTGGAGGATGCACACAGTGTGTCAACATGTGCTATCTGCCATCACGGGAGATCAATGGACGCATTTTGGGGGTGCAACCCCTTCCTCAATAATAAAGTAGCTGAGAGGAAGGGGTTTCTCCCCCAAAACACGTCCCTTGATCCCCCGTGATGGCACCTAGCACATGTTGACATTGGTAAAATTGTGTGCATCTTGCAAATTTGGCTTTTCCTGGGGTGACTTCACCCCATCTGAACGCAATATCAAACACAGTTCCTAAATACTCATGTCTGATATTGCCTTCAAGTTCTACCAAATGTGAACTTTCTAAGTTCAAGATTTGTGTCTTTCTTGTTTGTTTTACACATGCCTGTTTTATCTTAAATGGATATTTCTATTTTTGATAATGCCACCCCAAAAAATGTTATACAACAAACATGTTGGTTTGTTTTAAAAACCTTTTCTAAATGCACATGTGATTGTGCAGGTATTAAAAAGATTGTGAATCAAGAATGTGTGGATTATTGTCTCAACGCTACAACACTTTTGTGGTGATGTAATTGCTGCTTTCTGTGAAAATGAGGGTTATTTCCTAAGGGCAAATCCTCTTTGCACTACAAGTGCAGTTTCAGTGCAGTTTCATGTGCACTTGTAGTGCAAAGTGTCTGCCTTTAATAAATAACAGCCAACAGTGCTTTGGATAAGGTTACACAATCACGCCATTTTCAGGACTACCCACATTTCAGTCAGGGTCAGCTAAAACAAACACAAGCAGTAAATGTCACCAAAGATTTATTTTTTTTCGTTTGTTTTTATTTGATAAAGGCTTCATAAATTGTCTGGCATATTAATGGCCCCCCTACACGCAAAGAACTCAAGGTATCTTAACCGGACATCACGGGCACTCAGGGAGGGCAAGCCAGGACGGCCACTTTCAAGCGCCATCAGGGTTGTTTCATTTAGAATTCTGGCCTCAGGCCCAACTGAGCCAGCATAGTTGGCAGAATGTTGGCGTAAAAAGTTATGTAGAACACAGTACGCCAGGATTATATGATTAAGTTTATACTCCGCCATATGGATGGGTGTCAAAAATAGGTGGAACCGGCTGGCCATGATTCCAAATGTGTTCTCCACCACTCTTCTGGCTCTGGCCAGCCGGTAATTAAAAACCCTCTGGTCCGGGGTGAGGGTCCTCATCGGGAATGGCCGCATAAGATGGTCCCCCAGCGCAAAGGCTTCATCCGCAACGAAGACGAATGGGAGTCCTTCCACATTGTCTTCTGGAGGTGGCAAGTCCAAGCTGCCATTCTGGAGACGCCTGTAAAACTCCATCTGGGTGATGAGGACTCCACCATCGGACATCCGGCCACATACAGGAACTCGTAATTAGCCGACACCACCGCCAACATCACAATACTATTGAACCCCTTGTAATTATAATAGTACGACCCAGAGTTGGGTGGTGGGATGAGGTGGACGTGTTTCCCATCAATTTCCCCTCCGCAGTTAGGAAAGTCCCACCGCTGGGCAAAGTGGGAGGCCACAGTCTGCCATTCCTGTGGCGTTGAAGGAAACTGTTGATGAAAACAAAACAAACTTAGTATTTTTGCACATAAACATGGAAAGCAGATTAGACACAAACATTCTTGGCCAACATCCAGATAACATTTATTAAGGGGAATTTTACAACACCAAAGTATAAGGTACACCTATCATATTCCCCCTCCCACCCCCTCTCATGGGCCATTTCTAACATTATAGGGGGGGGGATCTTGGACAGGTAACCCTCTTCACTTCATTGAGAGATGAATGCCTAAATACAGGGTATTACTTGGAACAGCCCCTCCTCAGTTTCACTATTGGTAGCCCACTGGACAGGTAAGAAGTGTCATAATACAAAGATATAAATACACACTGTACACATTTGAGCACATTTGGACATTCTGCTATTACCTATCAAGATAATAATAGGATACAAAAACTTTAAACAGTACCATTTGAAAGCATACAGGCAGGCCCTTGCACTACATGCTTTGGGGAATTCATCAATAAATCTGGGCACAAAAGAGATGGGTATAGTGTGTATGGGTTTGGCAAAGTCAGCAGATAGATGATTGAGGATAGATAGAGAATTGGTATCAGCTGACTTAGCAGTTGGGGGGAGGGAGGGTTAATAAAAATTATTTGGGGACACCACAAAAAAAAGCCTCTGGCACTCTGCCTGAATTTAAAGCACAAATCACATTTCTAAACATTTTAGGGGTGTTTGGGGTAAAACACTACTATGGAGCTGATAGAATACATTGTTAAGTGACTACATGAGGTGAATATAGGGCCAGGAGAACATGCTGGGGAGGTAAGTGAAGGCAAATATGTATGAAGGCCAAAAAAATTACATAAAAATCCAGCATGCATGAGAACAAAGGGGACATTCACAGCATATTACAATCATGGTAATTAGGGAATGAGGAGAGAAATACAATATATTATCAAACATTAGATACAATAAAATGTGATATTAAAGGATAAATCTTACCTTCATATACTCCTTCTGTAGGACCTGTATAATGGCAGAACAGGTCTCTGGGATAATGATCCCCAGAGCCCGGGGGAGATGCCTGTTGAGAACTTCAAGTCCTGCAGGCTTCTCCCCGTTGCCAAGTACCACAGGGTAGCGACTAGCCTCTGCTCCGGAGTGATGGCTTGCCTCATGCAGGTATCCTGCCTGCTGATATAGGGAGTCAGCAAAGCCAGCAGACGGTGAAATACGGCGTCCGTCATCCTGAGAAAGTTCCTGAAATCATCAGGATTATTCTCACGGATCTCACAGAGCAAAGGCATATGAGAGAACTGGTCACGCTGAAGCAACCAATTCTTGGTCCATGAACTCCTCCCCACCCTGTTCATGGACTGGACTTGTGTCAAGGTCAGGACCCCAACACCAAGCCCCCGCACAGCACGAACTCTACGAGGAGTACGTATACGCAACATGGCTAGAAAACGGTCGGCTGCTCAGAACGAAGTAACAGAACGCACTGAAGAACAGCAAGGCCTGTGAAGAGCGACCTGAAAAACAGTAACGAACGAACAAGAACACAATGACTAATCCAAGTCACGCGTAGCTTGCGTGCACGCACTGAAGAGCAGATACAAACCCACAAGCACAAACTGAACCGCAGAAAACGATCTGAAAGCCACGAGTCTGAAAAAGCGCGAATCGCCTCTCACCAAACCTTTACTAACACGAGATTAGCAAAAGGAGCCCAAAGGGTGCGCGCTTGGTTCTGAACTGGCCTTTTCTAGTCTCGTCGGACGTGGTTGACGTCACTGCGTTGTTGGCGATCGGAAATTCTGACAACTTTGTGCGACCGTGTGTACGCAAAACAAGTTTGAGCCAACATCCGTCGGAAAAAATCCTAGGATTTTGTTGTCGGAATGTCCGATCAATGTCCGACCGTGTGTACGGGGCATAAGAACTAAAGTTCTGAGGGACAATTCACACCAGATGCAGTTCTGAGCGCTTTTTTTCTGCACCAGAACTGACTAGAAACTGACTGCATGGTGTGAACTAGAGCCATTGGAATACATGGAAAACACTGCATGCATTTTTAGTGCTAGTTCACACCAGATGCAGTTCCGTGCGCTTTTTTCTGCACTAAAAATGCTTGCACAGTGTTTTCCATGTATTCCAATGGCTCTAGTTCACACTATGCAGTCAGTTTCTGGTGCAGAAACTGACCGGAACTGACTGTATTGGTGCAGAAAAAAACGGAACTGCATGGAACTGCATCTGGTGTGAACTGTCCCTGAGGCTGAATCGCACCTATGCAGTTTTAGTGCTTTTTGCATTTTGCAGATTTGCAGTACAGTCCATTTAACATTGTTTCCTATGGAACATGTTCTGTAGTGCAAATCTGCAAAATGCAAAAAGCACTAAAAATGCATAGGTGTGATTCAGCCTCCGTGCAGAAAAAAAAACGCACAGAACTGCATCTGGTTTTGTGCGGACACATTCTGAATAGGAGTTACTAATCAGCTACACCACCAGACACAAGCTGCTTTCTCTTTTTGGGTATTAACCCTTTACACATTACACAGTGTATGGGGAAAGAATTGCTCAGATAGATGAGAAGATTTATATGTCATCCAATCACATTGCACAGTGTATGGGGAAATGAATTGTCCCGAATGCAAAATACACAGATATGTATTAAGAAGATGTTTTCATGGAAGTTTCAGGTCCAGCAATGATTATAGATTATCACCATAAAATGCACACAATTACATTTTGACAATTATGACATTTCACATCCAAGTCCTGGGAATATCCGCACAGTTGATGATAGGAGGAAAAACTCTAGAATAATTATTGAGTTGTTTCAAAAAGAAATTAATGAATGGAATAAAACTAAAAGCAATATTCTCCATGTGATAAGGAAAAGCTCATTAACATGATCAGCATTACAATGAGCAAGTGCCCAATGTCTGTTCTGTATTTAAGAATGTGTCTGCGCCCATGCGCGCAACAATTCCGCGCATCCGGCGCAAGTCACCAGCTGGTTTCTATTACTTTAAGTATGCTCCATGTCACAATAACTATTCCTGTTCACGCAAATGCGCCAACATGTTCGTAAATCAGCCCCACAATGCGTACTGTATCAGTGCAAATTTGCTCGGTGCTAAAGTGCAAAGTGAAACTATGTTCAACAATAACAGGTGATAACTTAAAAATAATCACATAAACAGTGAAATAAACTGCCGTGCAATCTTAAAATCAGTAACTATAATAAGCATAAGTAAAAAGTCCAAATGTAAACTCTATATCAGAGTATCTATGACATGTAAGCCAATTCCAGATAATACTGTGACAATCAAATGCAGTTAAAGCGGAGTTCCACACAAAAATGGAACTTCCGCTTTTCGGAACCCTCCCCCCTCCGGTGTCACATTTGGCACCTTTCAGGGGGGAGGGGGGTGCAGATACCTGTCTAAGACAGGTATTTGCACCCACTTCCGGCATAGACTCCCATGGGAGTCTATGCCTCTTCCTGTCCCTCCGCTCTGTCTCCTAAGAACACACAGCTCCCAGGAGATAGCAGGGACCAGTTACGATGCGCAGCGCGACTCGCGCATGCGCAGTAGGGAACCGGGAAGTGATCCCGCAATGCTTCACTTCCTGATTCCCTCACCTAGGATGGTGGCGGCAGCTGCCGAGAACCGAGCGGGTTCTCGGCATCACCTGCCGACATCGCTGGACCCTGGGACAGGTAAGTGGCCATGTATTAAAAGTCAGCAGCTGCAGTATTTGTAGCTGCTGGCTTTTAATATTTTTTTTTTTTAGGTTGATGTAGGTGGACCCCCGCTTTAAGATAAGCGGTAGCTCTCTCCACCATCCCCTGTAATGACACCTAAATGTGTCCAAGCCCCTCACCTTACTGCTGTAAGATTACAGCATGAATAAATCAAATGCAGCAATCCACAGAGTGTCCCTCTTTGATGGTTCCAGAGATGGATCGTAGTATGTCCTCCTTCGCTAACAGGCTCAGTTTGGGGGGGGGGGGGGTATAAAAATGGAAGAGAAAGTTAAAAGCGGGCAAACGTATTGGGGCCCGCTTTCTTGGGACTGAGGCCACCTGGCCCTCTTTTAGGCAGTAAGGGGTTAAGGTGATATGGGTAAGAGTAGGCGGTTCTGTCCAGCTAATTAGCTCAGGTACAGGTGAGGGATATCCAGTGGATATCCAGGAAAGTTTCTGGTTCCCCAGGGAAGTTTATTTAAGGGCTGCAGAGGGTATAGGGCGTCCTCTGCAGTGATCTAGGAAGAAAGAAGAAGAGCTGCACTTGCCTGTGATGGAAGCCCTGATCAGTGGCTTTGTGGAGAGAGCAGAGAGCCGAGGGGGTGAGGCCTGGCTGCGGCGCTGCCTGGAGATGCCAGTGGAGGAGGAAGATGAGCTGTGTGGGGCGATCGTGGAGGAGGATGGACAGCAGCATGACAGGCGCGGAGCAGAGCAGCCTTCCCCCAGACGGCCCACATGCCGGAGTGTGCCCCCGGAACGACAGGGGAACAAGGGCAGTGTATCTGCTACCAGTGCGGAGGTAGTCAGCGGGGCGGTGGAGCCCGGTCAGCGGTCTGGGCAGAAGAGGAGGCTCCAGTCACAATCCCCTGCGAAGAGGAGGAGCGGGAACTCGCAACCTCGGAGAGGAGGAATTGGAAGAATGGCGCCGGCTGTCTCTGTGGGAGCCAGACATCAAGCGGCAGCTTCCTCTCAGCTACTGGCTATGCAGAGCGGCCTGATTCCAAGTACACTACTCAGCATGATGCAGACAGATCCTGCAGCACCAGCTTGGGGTCCAGCAGCACCAACATCAGTTCCTGTCAAAGCGCCAGCACCAGCTTCAGTGCCAGGTCCAGTATTTGTTACAGTACCAGCGCCAGTCCCAGGTCCGGTGCCAGCTCCAGTACCAGCTCCAGTGTCAGCTCTAATGCTGCTAATGCTCCTGTTTCTAATATCGCTGCTCCCGTGTCACACAGTTTGTTAGGTAGCATTGTGCGCAGCCCTGATTTGCGCTCACCTAGGGAGACAGCGAGATTGTCAGTCCCTGAGAGGAGTATGAAGGAAGTGTTGCCATGTGAGATGTCTCCTTTAGGTTATCATCTACCGGGGTCAGCGAAGGTAAAAATTTGGGCTGGGGATTTTGTAGATATGCTATCCCTTCTTCAAAGGATTTTATTTTTAAAACGGAAAAAAAAGGGGGAGGATAGGCAGGAGGAGGATAGGCGCAGGCCTATTCCTCGATCGTTTAATAATTGGTTGCAGGCATTTTTTGTTTTTTCCAGCGTATTGGTTGAAAAACAGCCTGAGCTGAGCGGAGGCCTTTTTCAGCATATGGATCATGTGCTAGAGGCCTATAAAAGTTTTGGCGGATTGGGCTGGTATTTTTATGACGAGTCCTTTCGCCAGAAACTGGCAGTGCATCCGTCACTAAGGTGGAGGATGAAGGATGTGGGCCTATGGCTGAATTTGATTGTTCCTCAGAGACCGACCATAGGTAAGTTGGGCCAGGCTAACCCGGTTAACGCAGGGTACCGCAGGGGTTGTTGCTTTGCATTTAAATGAGAGTTCCTGTCGGTTTAATGCACGAATGCTCGGTTTGTGCGGGGCCCCATCCGATGGTAAAATGCTTCCGGAAGACGGCTCCGCAGTCTTCGCGGGATATTTTTCCAAAAAGCCTGCACGCCAGTGAGGCTGGGAACCATGCGCCCCTAGTTGGACCTGTACCCAAACAAGGAGAAGGCGCTTTTATTAATTGAAGGTTTGTCGTGCGGTTTTCCCCTTCCGTTTTTTGCAGGCACAGGTTGTACGGTAGTGGAGAATTCAAAATCTGTGCAGAGTTTTCCGGAGGGAGATGGTATTTAAGGAAATATCGGATGGGCGAATGGCAGGGACTTTCTTTGCCTCCTTTCCACAATTTCCGTATTTCACCGATTGGGGTGGTGCCTAAAAAGCAGCCAAACACCTTCCGGTTGATTCAGCACCTCTCTTTCCCCAAGGGGGGGGTTCGTTGAATGACGACATTGATGGTACTTCCTGTTTGGGGGTTTATGCCACCTTTGAGGAAGCTATCGTAAAGGTGAAGGCACATGGCCGTGGGGTTCTTTTGGCTAAAGCCGACATCAAGTCGGCCTTCCGGCTTTTTCCCATCGCCCCGGTGGCATTCAGTTCATTGGGTTTCTGTTTTGAAGGTGCTTATTTTTTCGACAAATGCCTCCCAATGGGGTGTTCCTTGTCTTGTACTTATTTTGAGACTTTTTCCACTTTCCTACATTGGGTCATGTTTTTCGAGTCTGGACAGGATGCGGTAGTGCATTATTTAGACGATTTTTTGTTTGTCGGCCCCGCAAATTCAGATCTCTATTCCCGTTTGTTGCATTTGTTTATATTAATTGGAGGACATTTTGGTGTTCCCCTGGGGGGGGGGGACTTGTCTGCCTACAACGCAGATTGAATTTTTGGGAATTCACATGGACACTGAGGCCATGGAGTTTAGTTTGCCTTTGGCCAAGGTTGTGGAACCTTATCGCTTTCTTTTTGAGGAGGCGGAAGGTTCTTTTGAAGGAAATGCAGTCATTGCTGGGCATTCTGGCTTTTGCATGTAAAATCATGCCTGTAGGAAGAATCTTTTTTCCCCAACGTTTATATCTCGCCACTTCCGGCTTGAAATCCCCGTTTGCGCACATCCGTTTGACGAAGGCTTTAAAGGGCGATCTGGTGGTATGGGCTGATTTTTTGGCAGAGTTCAATGGTAGGTCTTTTTTTTTCAGTCAGACTTTATTTTTGCACCAGATTTTCGCCTATTCATGGATGCAGCTGGTTCCAAAGGTTTAGGGGCTATTGGGGGTCACATTGGAGCTGTGGTGCCTGGCCGGTGGCTTGGGTCCACAAGAAAGCGACAAGGAATATTGTGCTCCTCGAGCTTTTTCCAATAATGGTGGCTGTCACGCTGTGGGGACGGTTCTTCGCCAATAAGCGGATTTTGGTGGAGACCGACAATAAAGGGGTCCTTTTCGCGGTCAACTGTCTCTCTTCAGGTTCGTTATTTGTGGTTAAAATCCTGCGACATTTGTTTTTTTTATGCCTGAAGTTTAACATATGGATTAAGGCGCAATATACGCCAGGGAAGTTGAATGTGGTGGCTGACTCTCTCTCCCGTTTCCAGATGCAGCTTTTCCGTCGGTTGCTTCCGAATGCGGACGAGGAGGGGACACGGTGCCCAGACTACCTGTGGGAGTTGATCTAACACCGGTTTAGGATGTTATCAGACAATCAGTGGCTCCTCATACATGGGTGGATTATTCTACCGCTTGGAGGAGGTGGGTGTCATTTACTGGTAGTGCCGGATTTGCTTGGGATGCGCCATCTGAATCTGCTATTTTGGCATTTCTGGTTACCCTGATGGATTGGCAGTTTTCCTACAGCTACATTGTAAAGACGCTAGCGGGGGTATCCTTTTTCTTTTGACTACGGCGGCTCCCACCTTGCTCCAGTTTTTTCTCAGTCAAGCAGGCACTGAAGGGATACAGGAAGCGACATTTTGCCCTGGATGGGAGGAGGCCCATTAGTGTTGAATTACTAAGGCGGATTTGTGAGGCTATGTCGGTAATATGCTTTACAGGTTATGAGGCCTTGCTTTTTCAAACAGCCTTTGTATTGGCATATTTTGGAGCATTTCGGGTCTCGGAATTGCTTCCGGGTTCCAAGAGGTGTTCTCGGGGGATGTTGGCTGAGCATGCTTTAGTGGAGCAAGGGAGGGTATACCTTTTCCTGCGTCAATCAAAAAGGGACCAACTGGGTCGCGGGGAATGGGTTACTTTGGTAGCAGGTGAGGATAGCTTGCTGTGCCCGATGGTGGTCAGCCATTTCGTGGCGGTTAGTCCGGGGGGGGTGGTAATTTTTTATTGCATTTCGATCTTTCCCCGGTCACCAAGTATCAGTTTTCTTATGTACTAAAGCGATGTATGGCACATTTAGGGCTAGACAATTTGAAGTTTTCCTCTCATTCCTTTAGGATAGGGGCAGCATCTGACGCATCCGCCCAGGGTCTCCCAGCTTCGGCCATTATGGGTTTGGGTAGATGGAAGTCCGATTGTTTCAAATGTTATGTCAGACCTAACCACTCTTTTGGATTTTATAGGTTTTCATCATTTTGTTTGGATTCTGGGCCATTCCTACATATACTTGGCACGGAAGCGTGCAGCTCAACGTGGGTATTCGACTAATCTGTCCTTACAGCTGGAATCCTTCACTGTTTATTGGAAAGGTGTGCGAGGCATGAAGTGGCACCAGCTTTATTTTCAATTATCACAGTTGTGCCAGGTTTGGCCACTTCCCTCGATACTGTTAGTGCATTTAGGTGGGAATGATTTAGGTAACACCCGTACGCTAGACTTGTTGTCCTTGATTAAGAGGGATTTGTCCCATTTTCATTTAACCTCCCCGGATACAATCATTATGTTTTTGGAGATAGTGCTACAATTGAGTTGACTGTCGTCTCCGCTGCATAGGGTGATGGAAAAAATGAGGAAGAGGGTGAATCGGGGAACGGCTAAATTTATGCCGTCCTTGGGGGGGTTCTGCGTATCGGCGCGTGGATCTGGAAGGTGGTTTTGCAGGGTTGTATAGACAGGACGGGGTCCACCTTTTGGATGTAGGTGCTGATATCTTTAACCTGGGGCTGCAAAACAGCATTGAGATGGCCGCGTATGTGGGGTAGGCCGGGCTTGTTGCTCAAGTCCGGCTGGTGGGGACATATTTGGTGTTGATACAGTGAAGCTGCCCGAGTTCCAAAAACTGGGCAGAGATTATGTGATTTATGGTATTAGTATTAAAGTGTTTCAGTTATATTTGGTTATATAAATATGTTGTTAAATAAAGTGTCGTGGCCATTTCTGCCAAATAAACTGGTTTGGGTGTTTGTTTTATATGGTTGCATCTGGGGAATAGGTGGGGGCGGGTGTGACCTACAGTTCCATGTTAAAAGCGGGCAAAAGTATTGGGGTCCGTTTTCTTGGGACTGGGGCCACCTGGCCCTCTTTTAGGTAGTAAGGGGTTAAGGTGATATGGGTAAGAGTAGGCGGTTCTGTCCAGCTAATTAGCTCAGGTACAGGTGAGGGATATCCAATGGATATCCAGGGAAGTTTCTGGTTCCCCAGGGAAGTTTATTTAAGGGCTGCAGAGGGTCTAGGGTGTCCTCTGCAGCGATCTAGGAAGAAAGAAGAAGAGCTCCCTCCCTCCCTTCCCGTCGAGGCATCTTATGTGATTGGGTCACCCCGGAATCCGGGGGGGACATATTTGGTGTTGATACAGTGAAGCTGCCCGAGTTCCAAAAACTGGGCAGAGATTATGTGATTTATGGTATTAGTATTAAAGTGTTTCAGTTATATTTGGTTATATTAATATGTTGTTAAACCAATAAAGTGCCGTGGCCATTTCTGCCAAATAAACTGGTTTGGGTGTTTGTTTTATATGGTTGTATCTGGGGAATAGGTGGGGGCGGGTGTGGCCTACAGTCCCAATCCCAATAGTGTAATGCTGTTTTAAAACAAGCCAAATAGAGTAAAAACGTAGACACTCTCACTTGGATTTTCAGGACTGCCATAAAGGTCTAGATGTTAGGATTTCCATTTCCATCAACCTGCTCTCCGTAATCTGATCATTAAATGCCATTTTATTGGGAGGAGCAAGTCTTCTCTTTTAAATAGCGGACATGACAACTTTAGAGGCATCAAAGCTTAGTTAATCTAGATCTTGTTACTTGTTAATTGTTATTTCTTATTACTATCTTATTTTTATGATTTTATGAATCTTATGTTACATGAACTTTTGATGATCTGTTAATAATAATTGCTCAAGAGGGTTGCTGTTTTCCCACCTGCTGTAATTGTATAAACCACTATTTTCGAGTATGGCCACTTTAAGTTTCAGGCTGGGGATGGAGTTAGTTTGTTCTATATATAACATGTTTGTGTCCGCTTGGTGGGCGTGACTTTACTTGACAAAGGAGGTCACGTCTCCAAAACGGATTGTCGTGGCAACCGTGACATGTCTCTAGGTCCCCCTGTGTCTCCCTTGCGTTAAGGTCTTCTGGCTATGGAGTGCAGCCCCAGCTGGTCCAGGTGCATCGGCACGCCGAGGACTGGCTTCCGTGGCTCACAGCTGTTAGCAGGCTCCATTGAGAGCTTTCATTATACCTGGATCTTACAGCGGCCATCGAGGAGAGTTGTGGTCAATGGAGACATGCTCACTTTTATCTGGAACCATGTGAGTGCATTATTTTAAGGTTTATTATCGGAATTAATAAATTGGATTATACTAGGGCGGTCATGCACTCTTTTTATGTTGTTTCAGTGCCTATCCATTACCCAGTGGGATTGCTAGAGAGCAGCAGTGCCAAATAGTGTAATTATCTTCAGCATGAAAGAACTTTCCCCTCTTGTTTATGTACACATTTTGAAGATATATGCTCAGCATGAGATATTTTTCCTTTCCTGTCTATTTACAATGTTTGAAGATGTAACCTGCACAATTGCTAACTTGTTGGTTTTTCTTCATGTATTCTTGATATGGATTGGCTGAGGGAATAGCAATGAGATGAGATGAGCAATGAAGGAAGCTATTCAGAACCAAATGTTTGAGCAGTGAAACAGAAAGAAATCGGTAGTTTGAGATGTGGCAGCAGGCACACTTTGTAGCAGACTGGAATGATCTGTGCAGTGATCACATAAGGTTCATAAAATGCAGAGCAAACTTTAGAGGGTACCTTGAAGGGAATGTTTTTAGTAGCAAGCCAAACCTTATTCTGAGGTTGGAGAGGTGGAGCTCTACAATAAATTTCCAGTGTCAAAGGGCAGAGAGCTGGAGTCCGTTTAGAAACTGGGACCAAATTTGCCTAAAGTCTTTCTGAATGCCACAGAGAAACACAGAAACAAAGTGACAGCAGAAGGAAACCAATGTCCGCCCCAAGTATTTATTTTTACTTATTCTTTAAATAAAAGGTAAACAGTAACAGTTCAAACCATGCCAGCATTTACAAGTATCCACATAGATCATAGCCATATGTCAGTAGCACTAACAGCGTTAACTAACATTGCTATATGCACAATTACCAGTGATTCCAGGCCTACATTCTGTTATCAATCACAATGTCCCTGTCAGGGAAAACATATACATAAATGTATACTTCATGGACACCCCAGCTGTACATGAATAACATTTTTAGTTTACGATAAGATTCTGTTTATCACGAAGTTCACAGGTGCCTGACCTGGGACATTCAACCAACCATCCCAAACCTTCTTGAACTTAGTGATGCCCATATGATCTATCCACTCTCGTATAGAAAGAGGGATCGTGCTTTTCCAATGCATCTGTATAAGTTTGCATGCCTGAAATAAGACCCCTCTAACGTGTGGAACAGACATAGCCTCATCCAGTATACCTAAGACACAGTGTTTGGGGTCAACTTTTGGATATTTTGTATCTTGTACTCTGTACCATGTTGGGAGGGTGCTCAGCAGAGTATGGGCAAACCAAGCGCTTCTGGAAGCGGCAGACAGAGCCCTTTTCTCTGGGAATGCGAGGGGTTGTGGACGCTCGAGATGGGCTTATCGGCCTACACTACAAATATCTGATTTGGAGGAACTGGATCAAGTTTGTCATAGCCTCCTCTATCTCTTTCTCTGCTTTTCCAAAGCATCTGTACATGTCTGCATGCCTGAAATAAGACCCCTCTTTAATGTGTGGATCGGACACTTCCTCATTCAATATACCTAAGACACAGTGTTTGGGGTCAACATCAATGTTGGTTTGGAATGCTTGGTTGACAGTAACCACACTGTTTCCCAATATGGCAAAACCATAACAACACAAATACCTGTGATCTCTGCTGCATTGATGACAAGTCAGGTCCTTTAACAGGCCCATACTATACAACTTTAGCAGGGTACTGTGAACCCTTAAGACAATATATAATCTATATGTGGAGTATGATTTATCGGTTTTAGATGAGGGTTGTGTCTCTAGTCCTTCCAGGAGAGACTAGGAAGCAGTAGAGTAGAGAAAAACCAAGGTAGAGTCCTGGGCCAAGGCAGGCTCGGCCGATACCTTTGTAAGGCCCCCCACCATGTGTTGGAGTTGCGCTGCCAGATAGAAGAGCCCAGATAGAAGAGCCGTGCAAGCTAAAATGTTGTTTTTTATTCTCCTTGCATGTCCCCCTCAGATCTACAGCGACTTCACTTCCAAGTGCACTTTCAGCGCACTTTCAAGTGCACTTGCAGTGCAAAGTGGATTTGCCTTTCGTAAATAACCCCCAACGTGAGTTGACATGCCATAAAGACTGAAGATTTCCTGGATGAAGATAGGCACCAGGGCAGCAAGGAGGGGGTACAAAATGTGACATCTTTAAAAAAAAAAGAAAAAAAAAGCAGCCTAGAACTACCCAAATAATCATACAGCCCCCATGAGGTAGGTCGGAGAGGTCTATACAAAGGTGGTGCTAAGGTTCACAGGGAATGGGTAGGAGGAAGAGAAGACCTGCAGGTGAAAACCCGATTTGGGCACAAATCATGCAAGCTCCCATGTTATTATGTCTTTTGGAATTTTGGTCATCAGTATGGGCAGAAAAGGAATGTGACACCAGGTAATCTGGTGAGCTTGGAGTTATCAGCCCAGCAAAAGGAGTTTAGTTCTTACATTCAGTGCACTAGAGTCTTGGAAGAATAGTGGATTCCTAGATAGAAGTCAGGGCCAGTATACAACTGGTTGAAACAATACATTCTAGCCTAGAAGGGGGTTCAGAATTTTGAAAATCCAAGGAGCAAAACAATGTAGGGCTGCAACTAACGATTATTTTCATAATCGATTAGTTGGCCGATTGTTTTGATTAATCTAATAACCTTAAAAAAAAATGTGGTGTACAATTTAGTTAATATGTAAAGCTTAAAAAAGGCAATTTATTCTTAAATATCAATATACAGTGGTAAATATAAATAACCAACTATATGGTTAGGGAGCAAAATTTCTTTAAATTTAATTGAATCTCTTTTCTTTAAAGAAAAAAAGAAATTAAAGACTGTTTTGCCGATTTTCAGACAGAACTGTAATTCTGTATGACAGACTACCTTTTCATAGGCAGGTGGCTTGATAAAAGCTCCCTGCGCCTGCTGTCACTTATGCTTAAACAAGGTCTTCCTTCAAAAAAAAAAAATAATAATTTTAAGAAGCTTCATTCGATTTTCTAAGAGTTAGTGGGGTCAAATCGACGTTCGTTTTCGACCAGAGTGACGGGAAAATTTGAAGGAGCAGAATAGAAAACTTCTTGATCAAAAGAATTTTCAGACAGTGTATGTGGTTTTCGTTTAGAAATTACATTTTAAAAGTGAGTGTTAAAAGCAAGTGAAATTTTCAAACGACATTCTTTCATTCAGCGAATGTAGAAAGATATGCCGTATGAATATTCTCTTCCGAAAATGGATACGGGTACGGCCAGCATAAGGCTCGGTTCACACCTATGCAGTTTGCTTTTGATCCATTTCTTCAGTGCTTTTTGCAGTGCGTTTTGGCACACATGATTTTGCTGTGATTTGCATTTTTTATGATTTTTTTGGCCAATTTGTTGATGGGCAGATTAAAAACTGCAAAATCGCGGCAACAACACACTACATGCTTTTCTGCAGCTTCTCCATTGAAGTCTATGGAACTGAAAAAAAACACTGTTTAGCGTTGAAAAAAATCCTTGACCTTTTCCAAATACGCAGTGACTGAAAAAAGCATAGATGTGTACTTGCTCCATAGGAGACCATGTTATTTCAACTGTAGTGCGTTTCTGCAAAAAGCACCAAAAAATGCATAGGTGTGAACCAGGCCTATGGCGTTTAGTAGCAGCAGCATGCTTTTTTTTAATCATCTGTCATAATGGGGTTAAAAAAACTAAAATTAGCCCTTTATAGTACAAAAAGAGCAGATGAGAGCAGTGAAAGTAATATAGATTACTTGGAACATATACATAATAATAAGTACACCCAGATGTAGGATACATGGGCATTCTAACTAGGCGTCAGACATGAAGCGTGGAAGGGAGATATAAATCTTTTAAATTAAAGTAGTGCTAAAAGCTGAGAATCCTTCATGAATATGATCATCTTAAATATAATGCACAATACTGGTAAAAGTTTATTTAAATGTACAGTGGGGCAAAAAAGTATTTAGTCAGCCACCAATTGTGCAAGTTCTCCCACTTAAAAAGATGAGAGAGGCCTGTAATTGTCATCATAGATATACCTCAACTATGAGAGACAAAATGTGGAAACAAATCCAGACAATCACATTGTCTGATTTTTGAAAGAATTTATTTGCAAATTATGGTGGAAAATAAGTATTTGGCCACCTACAAACAAGCAAGATTTCTGGCTCTCACAGACCTGTATCTTCTTCTTTAAGAGGCTCCTCTGTCCTCCACTCATTACCTGTATTAACTGCACCTGATTGAACTTGTTATCAGTATAAAAGATATAGTACTGTATGTGAATGGTGCAGCGCTAAATTAAATAAGTGAAAACAAGGCTGAACCAAAAAAAAAAAAACTAAAGCAGACATATGTGATGTATGCTGGTGATGTGAAAGTTAAATCACTAAGTGATGTAAAACTGATCAAGTATAAATCACTAATATACACATAGATAACAATAATCAGTAAACTAATATATATAATATAGAGTCCACAGTTGTGTGTTGTGAATCTGATAATCGCAAGTGAAATATATTAACATGCGTGATAAGGATAAAAAATAAAGATTTAATGGTGAATATAAAATCCCAATATACTCGCAAAAGAAACTTCAACAGCTGAGTACTACAATTAGTACTGTGATGAGAGAAAAGTCTCTTTATCCAATGGAACCGGAACACCCAAAGTGAAAAAGGATGGCTCCTTACCAGCTATACAGACCAAAAAGTTGGCCTCACCAAGCCTCGGGAACTGGGTCTCCCAAAACCGTATGGACATAACAGGGCTGTGGTAACTGTAACGTCTGAAAGGATAGGAGGGACTAAGGCTGCTCCACTTGGGTTAGCGATGTCACTCAAAATACAAAACAGAAAGGACTCCCATAGTGCAGTATGTTAATAGATTTAATGGACTTAATAAAGTAATGCACTTACAGAAAGGCGGCTGAGTACAAGCACATACAGGTGACCGTATCGCTGGATCAAAGTGGCGGCTTCTCTCGAGGCTTCCTTCGTATGCTGACCGCTGTCAGAACATTTCCTCTGAGGAGGATAGCGTGATGTCAGGCAGGCTCCTCCCTACGCGTTTCGTCACTAGCAGACGTCGTCTGGGGATCGGTTGCGACCCCGGCGTCATCACGCAGATGGTATAAATAGTGCCGCTACGCCATTTTTACTATGAGCTATGGGGGCACTAATAGAAATTAAATAGGCGCTTCCATTCAAACTGATGGCAAACCTAAGAAAGCGGAGCGTGAAGGATGAAAACTAAAGTAATAGAAAGGGAACAAAGTCCATCTAGTGGCCATAAAGTAAATAGCATATTAGTTCAATGTTTAAAAGCGGCAAGGTAACTTCAGAAGCCTCCACGGAAAGCAGATTACAATTACAGGCCTCTCTCATCTTTTTAAGTGGGAGAACTTGCACAATTGGTGGCAAAAGTGTCCGATCTGTCTGCCATAATGTTGCAGTCCCGATAAAAAAAAAAAAAAAAAAATCACCAATCACTGGCATTACTAGTAAAAAAATAAAATAATAAAATAATAAAAATGCCATAAATCTTTCCCCTATTTTGTAGATGCTATAACTTTTGCGCAAACCAATCAATATAAACTTATTGCGATTTTTATTACCAACAAATATGTAGAAGAATATATATCGGCCTAAACTGAGGAAAACATTTGCTTTTTTTTAAAAAAAAATTGAAGATATTTATTATAGCAAAAAGTGCAAAATAGTGTTTTTTTTCAAAATTGTTGCTCTTTTTTGTTTATAGCGCAAAAAATAAAAACCGCAGAGATGATCAAATTCCACCAAAGGAAGCTCTATTTGCGGGAAAAAAAAGGACAGCAATTTTGTTTGGGTACAACGTCGCACGACCGCGCAATTGTCAGTTAAACAACGCAGTGCCGTATCTCAAAAAATAGCCTGGTCATTAAGCAGCCAAATCTTCCGGGGCTGAAGTGGTTAAAGTGTTTTTTTGTTTTGTTTTTTTAAACATGTTATACTTACATGCTCTGTGTAATGGTTTTGCACAAAGCAGCCCTGATTCTCCTCTTCTGGGATCCCCCACCGACGCTTCTGGCTCCTCCTGCCTTCAGAGTGCCCCATACCAAGCTGCAAAGTATGGTATAGCGTGCCCCTATTGCAAAGTAAATAAACTTCTGCCTTTAGAACCACTCACTTCCTGCCCAGGACTAAATGTCCCATGAGGCATTGCTCCTCACATTCACAAGTTCTCAGGCACTTACTGACATGTATGGATGGTGTACTGTGCTGAATGTGTGCTGCACTGTATTTCCAGATAAAGAAAGAAATAATACATTCTGTATTGAGGCCAACTAATCGGCTGACCGATTATGAAAATAGTTGTCAACCATTTTCTTAATCGATTAGTTTCGACCCTAAAACAATGTGTCAGTTCTGGTGGTCCTAGGTTTGAAAGTGATCAAAGTTCAAAAGAAAGAGCAACAATGTATGGATTGCCTTGGATTCAGGAAACGGGGAGTATAAAAGATCAATGAGTTTCTGCACTGATGTTTCTGGATTCTGAGTCATGGGGAAAGCAAAAGAATTGTCAAAGGATCTGCGGGAAAAGGTAGTTGAACTGTATAAAACAGGAAAGGGATATAAAAAGATATCCAAGGAATTGAGAATGCCAATCAGCAGTGTTCAAACTCTAATCAAGAACTGGAAAATGGGGGGTTCTGTTGAAACCAAACCACGGTCAGGTAGACCAACTAAAATTTTAGCCACAACTGCCAGGAAATTTGTTCGGGATGCAAAGAAAAACCCACAAATAATTTCAGGTTGAATATAGGACTCTCTGAAAACATGCAGTGTGGCTGTTTCAAGATGCACAATAAGGAGGCACTTAAATATAGGGTGCATGGTCGAGTCGCCAGAAGAAAGCCATTACTACACAAATGCCACAAAGTATCCCGCTTACAATACGCCAAGCAGCACAGCGAAAAGCCTCAAACCTTCTGGCACAAAGTCATTTGGAGTGATGAGACCAAATGTGAGCTTTTTGGCCACAACCATATAGGCTGCATTTGGAGAGGAGTCAACAAGGCCTATGATGAAAGGTACACCATTCCTACTGTGAAACACAGAGGGTGGATCGCTGATGTTTTGGGGATGTGTGAGCTACAAAGGCCCAGGAAATTTGGTCAAAATTGATGGCAAGATGAATGCAGTATGTTATCAAAAAATACTGAACGAACATGTGCATTCATCAGCCAGAAAGCTGCACATGGGACGTACTTGGACACTCCAACATGACAAAAAACCAAAACACAAGGCCAAGTTGACCAGTCATTGGCTAAAGCAGAATAAAGTGACCTTTCCTTACCTCAATATCATTGAGTCACTCTGGGGAGATCTCAAAACGTGCAGTTCATGCAAGACAGCCCAAGAATTTACAGGAACTGGAGGCTTTTTGCCAAGAGGAATGGGCAGCTTTACCATCTGAGAAGATAAAGAGCCTCATCCACAAATACGGGCGGTCCACTTTCAGATAAACATGGTCTCTGTGGCGGATTCGCCACAAGATCACTTTTAATCGGTGGCGGGAGAGGTGCCCACCCCATCTCCCGCCATGTCCCGGTCATCTCCACCGATTACCGGAGCCGTCAGTAGCAGTGAACACAATCCGGTCCTTTCCCCTCTGAGGCTGGTAGTCGAGTGAGAGAATTATGGCCCCCACTCGACTCCATACCATCGAATGACGGAAGCGACGTCAAACGTCACTTCTGCCCAATGGTCTTAAAGGCGGAGACTTTTTTATTTTATTTTTTTAATTATTGCATTTAAGTGTAAATGTGAGATCTGAGGTCTATTTGACTTATAATAATTCTAGCAAAGACCTCTTCTGTAACTCAAAACTGGTAACCTATAGAAATTTTTAAACTTCGCCTATGGAAATTTTTAAGTCAAAGTTTGTTGCCATTCCACGAGCATTTTGAAGCATGACATGTTGGGTAACAATTTACTAGGCGTAACATTATCTTTCACAGTATTAAAAAAAAATAAAAATTGGGCTAACTTTACTGTTTTCTTATTTTTTAATTCAAAAAAGTGTATTTTTTCCCCAAAAATTACGTTTGTAAGACCCCTGCGCAAATATGGTGTGACAAAGTATTGCAACGACCGCCATTTTATTCTCTAGGGTGTCTGAAAAAATATATATAATGTTTGAGGGTTCTAAGTAATTTTCTAGCAAAAAAACTTGTAAACACCAAGTGTGAAAAATAGGCCAGATCCTTAAGTGGTTAAAGGGCCACACACACCACTAAAGAAAGGGTATCTGGATATACAGCAGAACAAACGAGGACAACAATGCCAGAGGAGCCCACCGTGCATTCCCTAGAATATAGGGGAAGGCGAACTTGACCTAGTAAGAGAGGTCAAACTTCGAGGTGAGCACATTAGTTGAGGGGTGGTGGGGATCACTGAAGCACCAGCACTTTTTGATTATTATTTATTTAGACTCGCTTATGAATTGCTTATACATGTTGCATTGTTAAGGATTTTTCAGTTTATGCGATTTATGTTGCAATATTGTGATTATGCGATTTTTTCACAATACACATGATTTCTCACATTTATTTGCACTGTTATTAGAATATATAGGAACCAGCAATTGAGAGTATATATATATAATGTATTTTGGATGGAGAGCAGCTCATGATACAGTCATGGCGGTGACCATGCTTCTGGTGAATTACTTCATCTCCTCTTATCTTCTTCACCTCACAGAAGGTTTTACAAATAAAGTAGAAGTTCAGCCCAAAACTAACAATCTACTGGCAGCCACCTTCTAATGCCCCGTACACACGATCCAAAAATCGGACGACAGATCGTCTGATTTTTTTCGCTAGTCACAAGTAGAAATTGAATAGGTTACTAAAGTCACTAAAATCCTCGTACGACAGAAAAAAAAAAAAAATCGAAAGCGATTTCATGTGTTGTAGTGTATTTGTATTGTATTTTTTGGATGACAACTGTACTGACTAAACAAAAAATTGTACAGGAAAATTTTCGTGCTTGTCTGATTGAATAATATCGGATGATCAGCTATGACTAAGCACTCTGTGTAGTGCGAAACGCGTAAGCTTTGTTCCACTCTGCTGTGACCTGTATTTTGGATGACACTTTATTGAATAAAGGCAAATATTTTTGGAGTGCGGCTGTCCAGGATTTCTTTGATGTCTAACTGCTACAGCATTGCCAGCACCTGGACTGCTAGACTGGAGGAGATGTCTTTTACTTTGATCTGACCCACCTGGAGCAGTGATACTTTCTCTCCAATATCGGATGAACTGTCGTGATCGGCTCTCGAAGGCTCTGTACTAACGATCCGATTATCGTACGATCGCGTCGAAAGCGGTATTTTTCGTCCGATTTTCGGATCGTGTGTACGGGCCATAACCCTGTAGAGCAAAACACACGCTGTACACACCTTTTCTGCACATATGAATTCACGCTGCTCAAAAGGGGAGTCAGCTCCAACAGCATGATCTCCTCAGTGCAGGGTGCTCCCCAGTCGCAGCTGTAGTAATCAAAGAAAAAAGTCCAGATGGCTGAACACCAATGCTGAGCTCCAAAACATCTTTATTAACCACTTGCCGACCGGCTCACGCCGATATACTTTGGCAAAGTGGCACGTTCCTGCAAAACGACATATGGTTATGTCGTCCCCTTAAAGAGTCGCCGGTGGCGCGTGCGCCCGCTGTACGGGAGGGGGGACCCGATGCGCGTGGCCGGTGGGTGCAATCACTGCCGGCCACCTACGATCGTGGGCATGAAAGCCAGAACGGAGATTTGTGTGTGTAAACACAAATCCCTTTTCTGTCAGGGGAGAGGAGACAGATCGTTTGTTCCTAGTAAGTATGAACAGCGATATGTCTCCTCCTCCAGTCAGTCCCATCCCCCCAAAAAAACAATCATGAGGGAACACGTTTAGCCCCTTGATCGCCCCCTAGTGTTAACCCCTATCCTACCAGTGTCATTTACACAGTAATCAGTGCATTTGTATAGCACTGATTGTTGATTAAATGTCAGTGGTCCCAAAAATGTGTCAAAAGTGTCCGATCTGTCTGCCACAATATCGCAGTACCGCTAAAAATCACAGAGAACCGCTATTACTAGTAAAAAAAAAAAAAAAAATAATGAAAATGCCATAAATCTTTCCCATAGTTTGTAGACACTATAACTTTTGTGCAAACCAATCAATATACGCTTATTGTGATTTTTTTTACCAAAAATATGTAGAAGAATATATATTATATATAAACAGATGAAGAAATTTGTTTTGTTTTTTAAAATTATTTTTGGGGATATTATAGCAAAAAGTAAAAAATATTGTTTTTTCTTCAAAATTGTTGCTCTTTTTTGTTTAAAGCGCAAAAAATAAAAACCACAGATGTGATCAAACACCACCAAAAGAAAGCTCTATTTGTGGGGAAAAAAAAAGGACGTAAATTTTGTTTGGGTACAGCGTCGCACGACCGCGCAATTGTCAGTTAACGCGACGCAGTGCCGTATCGCAAAAAATGTTCTGGTCATGAAGCAGGAAAATCTTTCGTCTGTAAGTGGTTAATGTAAAATGTAAGAGTACAAGCAGGAGAGGAGCGGCTAATACGTTTCACAAAAACTGTGCTTTATCAAAGCATACATACCTTTTCTGCAGCCGTTCTGATCCAGTCCCATGCTGAGCTGTCAGCAGTGGCTTCTCTGTGTAGGAGAGGCAGCCGACAACGGAAGACCTATAGTAAGTCTATGGGTGATGTCACTTCCCAGCCATTGTCGGCTGTCTCTTCTACACTGCATAAAACCGCTGGAGACCAGATCGGATCAGCTGCAGAAAAGGTATGTACAGCAATTTTTGCTTTACAGAGTTAGCTAGATTAGCCCTAGAATGTGACTTCCAGTAGATTTAGAGTTAGTTTTATGCTGAACTTCTGCTTTAAGTCCTTAGCGATCATATGATAAATGCAAATGGGATAAAAACTGCGCTAAAAACCTAAATTGTATACAAAGCATTAAAGCAGCAACTCTTCTGTGAGATATAAACGCAGTCCCATATCATGTATTCCTATACGGAGTTGTGCTGATATTAAGATTCAACTCAATACACCAAAGACAGGTGATTTGGTAAAAGTCTAAAGGTGATGGAAAATACTCTATTAGTGTCCACCACCTTACAGTGTGTGATCGTTCACCTATCTGCAGAGATAGCAGGAAGGGAGATCCAGAGACAGCTGGGTACTGCCCTTCACCTGCCAGCCTGGCATTGCATGCTGCAAAGCCTGACCCTCTTGTGCACTTTGTTCCTGGTGAAGGATACATGACCTAAGACTTCCAGACACCCAGCAGTGAGGAGCCCAGTGCAGGTTAAGACAGCACCACCTGGATGGTTGATCTGTATGTCTAAAGAGGATCCTCAAATGATGATGTAAAGCCCCTGGCTGTGTATAAGCCACAAGTGTGCCTGACCTCCTGTAATAGGAAGCCTGCAAGCTGATAAGTGAGCACTTTGTCTATGGTGATGACAATAGTTGAAGGATCACGCACTGTAAGGTGGTGGATGTGTGGACACTGATGAAAAGCATTTTCCATCACCTTTGGACTTTTACCAAATCACCTGTCTTTGGTGTATTGAGTTGAATTTTAATATCAGCGCAACTCCGTATAAGGACATATAAGTGCAGCCAGGGCTTTGTGGGCCGACATACTAGAGATCTCAACACATGCTTTCTATGAGATAATGGTTCCAGAAAGTAGCCAATATTACTAAGATGGACAAGTTGATGCATATATCCCATGACAAACTCTCTAAATATACAACTACATGGACATGCTGGATGCACTTCCAGACAACCTCTTCCTAGCACCATCTTATTTCAACCGACCTTTGAGACCAGGATCAAACCTTACTATTATGGAAACAATCTACTGCTCCTCTGAGAACAACAGAACCATCTTTACTGATTTTTCTTACCTGTGATATCTGGAATCTGTAACACGGGGAGGAAATCAAAGACACAAGACACCCTTAAAGCGGAGCTCCACCCAAAAGAAGAAGTTCTGCTTCTGCTTTCCCCTGCTGCATTTGGCATGTCATTTTTTCTTGGGGGGGGGGGGGAGCGGGTACCTAATTTTGACAAGTACCCGCTCCCACTTCTGCTCAGATAGCCTAGAAGTTCTCCTCTTACCCTCCCTCCCTGCAGTCTTAGACACGTCACAGATCCCAGAAGACTGCCGGATAATTCCGAAGGTGCAGCATGACTCGCACATGCGCAGTTGGCAAGCGGCTGTGAAGCCGCAAGTTATCACAGCCGGGTGCCCATATTTGAGATGCTGACGCCAGGAGAGATGACACAAAGAAGGAATGGCTCAGGTGAGCACATCGCTGGATCGCGGGATAGGTGAGTGCGTGTTTTTTTTTTAAAAGTCGGACTTTTAATAAACATAAAAAACATCTGGAGCTCCACTTCAAGGTCCTGTTGTCCTACTTACCCCCCCCACCTGCCTTCACTGCTTATGTCCTCTCTCAAACCACCCCATTTTGTTCCTGCTCTTACGATCTTTGCTTTGGCGCTTATCCCTATTAATTCTCCTCTAACCCTGCCAGGGATGCTGTAGCTATCCTTCATTTGCGCTGCCTTCCACCCTCTTTTGCTCCGACTACCCTATCTGGCAGATGGTATAGTCAAAGCAGTGACTCAGTGTAACCCTCAGAGTTGGCAACCAAGTATGCATATTGTTTTAATTTTTATAATAGTCATTCGGTTTGGTTTCTCCCACTTAACGTGTAAACACAATGGTTACGCGCATGTATTATCTGTATTGAACTTCAATAGCCCACAGTACATTTGATGTGCTTTTGACAATAGGTTTGCACTGATCTACATGATATGTTGTACTACTGTTTATACACTTGTGTACATTTTGGACAATAAAGGATTTAAAGAATGAATAAAAAAAGTGCTGTGTAGCTTTAAAGTGATACTAAAGTCTTGTTTTTTTTCATTAAATATAACAAACATGTCATACTTACCTGCTCTGTACAGTGGTTTTGCACAGAGCAGCGCAGATCCTCCTCTTCTCTGGTCCCTCTTCAGTGCTCCTGACCCCTCCCTCCTGTGAGTGCCCCCACAGCAAGCAGCTTGCTATGGGGGTACCCGAGCCGCAGCTCCCTGTGTCCATTAAGACAGAGCTGTGGCCTGCCCTATTTCTCTCCTCATTGGCTAACTGACTTTGACAGCAGCAGGAGCTAATGGCGCTGTGTTGCTGTCTCAGCCAATGAGGAGGGAAATCCCAGACAGCCGAGTCTTTTGTGCAACATCGCTGGATCTAGATGGGGCTCAGATAACTATTAGGGGGGCTGAGAGGTGCTGCAGCACACTGAAAGTTTTTTTTATCTTAATGCATAGAATGCATTAGGATAAAAAACCTTCTGCCTTTACAACCACTTTAAGACAAACTGCCCTACAATAAACAAACCTTGGTGGAGGACATTAAGGGTGCTTAACTTAGAAGAGGCTTCTTCAGAAGTGGTTCGGAATAGCAGTAATGTTGTTGGTCACTGATTTACGAACCCATTAAAAGCTGCCGGAACCTGGGGATTGATTCTATGAGAGTATAGGTTGTTAGAACAGTAGGCGACTGGGGAAAATCGGTTCATAGTTCGTGCAAGTCATTGACAGGGATCTGTACTCGCTGCAAGAAAGACACAGTCCAGGCAATTTGCTGGAGAATACTTGAGGGTAGAGAAGCAGCAGGTGTCACAGAGGGACACAGGGCCCATTAGCAGTCATTAGGTGACACAGGATGTGCCAGAGTGTACTGCAGTCATGGGGTGCACAGTGGCACATTGGAGTCGCTGGATGATAGGACGTTCTGAGGTGCATTTGGAGTAACAAGACACACATGGGCCATAAGTTTTCACAGGATGTTATGGGATGCACATTAAGTCATGAATCTCACAAAAGTCAGCAGATTGCACAAGGTGCTCTGGGGGAGCATTTGGGAGACACGGAGGCAAACAGACCATACTGGAGACGCTGGGGTGCACAGGGCATACTGGAGCATACAGGGTTGGTGGAGACCATGACAGAAGAAGCACCGAAGTCACAGGACTTGGAGAAGGCATGGAGGACAGGTAAGGTTACTGCAGAAGGGGTGTCCTAATTTAGATGTTGCCTGAATGCAGAGTCACACTTTGCTTTACAATTCAAAGCAATGCCCATCAGGAGAGCTGTCTGTAGCACTGGTGCTCCAAGAGACATGGAGGAGAGGGCAGTGTGACACATGGGAGATTCAGTGAAAAAAAAACAGAGTATTAAAATAATATCTATCAATCAATACATTTGAACAACACAGCAGCAGTCTCATTCCAAAAAAGAATCACTGGTTACAGATAAAATGGAATATATCAGGCTAAATGTTTTTCAGCTTGTTCAGGAGATGTTTTATCAATAAAAATTATAATTATGTAGCATATAGGTCAATTGCAGCCCAAATGATAACTGCTACTATTCAAAACACAAACTGAAAATTGCATCCAGTCTGTTTAAAATTGTACAAATGTCATACTATGAAATTAATAAATTCACACCAACTGCCCACCTACAATCTATAATACTGGCTATCTTTCAAATCTATGCGGATTCTTCCAAAAATTGACCCATGTATAAGCAGTGTTATAAAAAAAAAAACACACAAGTCAAGTTGTATATGACTGATGTTGATGACAGATTAGATGCCTTCTAAACTGCAGAATCTACCATCACAATCAGAACGAAACTACACAAATATGATATGATACAAGATGAACAGTAACTGTTCCTTAAATGACACCTTGCCTGCTTGTGTTAACAGATGTAACATGGCTATATGCGGATAAATTTAATTGTCTACCTAGGCTGTCAGAAGAGATCGCGTATCATGCTATAAAGTAAATACTGCTGTCATATAAAGTTACTTGGGCATTTCAAAGCTGTGACAGAGAAGAGCCAGAGGAGCAAGCAATGACAAGTGAGAAGGAAGACACAGGGGAATGTCACATCAAACAACCAGCCCAATGCCTGATATCTTGTACAGAAAGGTAATGCACGATTATTCACTTTCTTTTCTTATTCATTTTAAAGCTGAACTCCATAAAAAAGCTAAATATACAAAAGACTTTTACATGCCAAAGGATTTGTCCATCCAGTCCTGAGATTTACACAGCTTTTTCCCACAACATAGCCCCGTCTAGAAGGTACGGGCACCTGATCTTTCTCTGCCGTAGTTTCATTTTAACTTACAGTTCCCCCCTCTACTCTTAACCCTGTGATTGGACAGTAAAAGGAGATGCAGCACACAATGAGCTCATCTCTTGGTCACTTTTTTTTTCTCCTCCTGTCAGCATGCACTGCAGCACACCTGACTGGTTCCTTTTGCTGCTTCTTCCCACTCCTCTCTAAGCTTGGGTTTACAGACTATACAGCAGGCTGCAAGGGGGTGATACCAAGTCAAATGTGGTTATTTCCAGTACTAGAATTTAGAAAAATACACTTAAAGAGGAGTTACAGCTGCACTAGGCTCTGTGACAATGGGCTTCAAACAGGTTTAACATTCCAAACAAATCTACTCTATGGAAATGTAAAACCTGCTTGAAGCAGGTGAAATGTGGGTCAGTGGCGTAGCTAGCACATCTGGCACCCAAGGCTGGAGATTTTTTTTGCACCCCCCCATGAAAAATGGTATGTGGCAATAAAGTGGCACCCCCCAAAACTGTGGGTGTGGTCAGATTGCATCAACAGTGGGAGGGGCTTAAAGGGCCATATGCTTTAATGACTGTGCCACAAGGGAGTATGTAGCAGACAGTACAAACCTCAGTATACTCATTTTAATGAAATAAAACTGTTCTATTGCATATCCTTTACTACACACAGCTACCCTGAAAGTGATTTTGAAGTCTTGTTTTTTGTTGTTTTCTAAACAATAAACATGTTGTCACTTACCTGCTCTGTGTAGTGGTTTTGCACAGAGCAGCTTGGATCCTCCTCTTTTTGGGTCTCTCGTCGACACCCCTGGCCCTACCCTCCTTCTGGGTGCCCCCACAGCAAGCAGCTTTACATGTATTAGACTCACCAGCACATTAGCCCCTGCCCTCAAGAAGTGTACAGTCCAAAGCTCCTATCTGACAAGCATAAACACGCATAATAAGGTCAATTTAAAGCCAATTAACCTACCAGCATGTCTTTGTAGTCTAGAAGGAAACTCATGCAAGCACAGAGACAACATGCAAACTCCATGCAGTCAGTTTCCTGGTCTGGATTTAAACTGAGGACCCTAGTGCTGCACGGAAGAAGGGCTAACCTCTAAGCCACTGCACTTTCCAGAAACGCTGGACTAAGAACGAGTGCTGGTAGGCTTTTCAAATATAATTTATTAGGAAACATTTACCTAAATAGGAACTGTTCCTACAAAAAGCAGAGGAAGGCATTGTGTTGCTTTACTTAAAGTGTCACTAAAGCCACATCATAAAAAACTCAAATGCTGTATTACATGTGGTTCATAATCTCTCAGTCACTATGAAGCTAATTTTCTGTATTCTGCAAAAAACCTTGTTGATCCTGCTGTTCTCCATATCCACCTTCTGTTCAGGTCCCTAATTCAGCTAGGGATTTTGCAGCTGTGGTGGCAACTCTGCACGTGCTCTGGGAGGGTGAAATTTGACTCAAATTGTTGTGCTCCATCATGTGGAATCTTTAGCATTATCTCAGTTTTTAATATACATTATATTAATATAGTCAGCTGCTGGGTATGGCTATGATCCCTGCTTAATGGATGGATGAAGGCATTATATACTGTAGACTGACAAGAAGGGGTGCACCGAATGGAAATGTTGGTGCCAAAACCGAAAATGAAGGATACAATAGGCTGAAAACCGAAACTGATAATGACAGTTTTTTTAAAATAATAAAATGTATTTGATATATAAAATTGTGTTATATTATATTATATTATTCGTTATCCATATTCAACTTTTTAATTATCATGGATTTTATTGAATAAAAAAATAGTACAATCCAGTATGTAAAATAAGTACTTTAATAAAAAGTAACCCACATAAATTGGACACAGAAAATAAAATACAAAATTAAATAAAGAAAGTAACTTACAGTAACAGTACATATGCTGCACGTTGCACAATAATTAATAATAAAAAACAAAATAAAATAAAAACAAAATACAGGCATAATATAAAATGCCAAAGACTAGCCTCTATGTTTGCGTAGACGTACGATATTTGCACTGTTAATAGTGTTCAAAAATAGAAGAACCATAAAACAAGACAGAGGGTGCACGGGCTATTATAAACATCATACTAATAAGCCGTCAGGTCAGTTGTACCAAGCTTGTTGTCAAAGTAAAACATCAGCTTCCAGTCCACGATACATCATTCACATCACATAACGGGAGTGGGAAAACTGGAAAACCCAACAACAGGCTAAGGTGTTTCAAGGACTTGCCTCTTCCTTAGAGCCAGAGCTCCGAGGAGAGGCAAGTCCTAAAACACGTTAGCCTGTTGGGTTTTCCAGTTGTTCTAGGTTATAGGTGATGTGATATGATGTATTGTGGACTGGAAGCTTACTTGGCGACAGGGTTGATAGAGTACACCTGTTGGTTTGTTGTATATTACTTAAGTTACCATATTAACAAAGAGAGGTCTTCCTTAAGATAATTCACTAGGCCGGGGCGCCCTCTGTCTTGTTTTATTTAAGACAGTGTATCCACTGACTTCCCTATTCATAAGAGGGCATCAAAGTGAGGCATGTCCAGTGAAGCCAGCAGGGAAAAATGTAGGCAACAGTCTGGGGCCCACTTCCAAGCACCAGAGATTGTGAAATTGAATTACTAAAATTGGAGAGATTAAAAAATTTGTACATTAGGCTAGCCAATGAGCTTCGAAGTTCTTCGGCTTGTTGAAAGCTTTGACAAAAAAATATGGAAGCTGATTAACCTAACCTTCTACGCAGAGCTGCACCAGATTTTGCACTCTCCAGTTTTGGTAAATCAATCAACCTCTGTGTTTTCCTATACAGTTTCATATCCCTTTAATGGGAAAGTTACTGTGCAAAACAAACTGTTATAAAATTAAAGAACTAACCATAACAGAAATACGGCAGAAGGCCATTATTCGGTTTCACAGTTTTTCTGTAAATAATATTACATAACATATTTTTTTATTATTTTATTTTTATTGAAGTTCTCTCCCTAAGGTATCAGCGGCTGCATGTGCGATAAAACTGTTTGTATATGTAATATGTAGTAGTATGTAGCTGCGGGTGGAGGAGTTGGGATTCCAGCACACACCTGTCTTGGAGAGCTGTGAGTTTGCTGGGGGCTGCTAAAATAATCAACAAGGACTGTTAAAACCTTGGGATAAAGACCCATCCATGAACTAAAATAAAAATCTGCAACTGTGGAAATGTATACGTCAACAATTTTTTAATCACCTTGCCAAGAATTCTAGGGAAAATCACCATTTATAGATATGCAGCGCATTATATCTACGTCGTGACACCATTTGGTCTTACTGTGGAGGTCCTGCTGAAGCCAGTATTTCAGCTTTCTATCTCTGTGACATCTTTATTTCAGAACTAAACTACAGAACTTTGAATATTAGAAGCCCTGCTGAGGAGCTGTGGAGATCGTTGCATCATCCCCACTTCATATAACAGCTGATCCATTTGATGTGCCCTGCAAGAATTCTCTGTACACAGGCTTCCCGTGATCCTCTGTAGTGGGGGATCGTGGGCTTCTGGTAAGCAGTTACCCCTTACTCACCGGTGGTGGATTTCCTTCACAAGTTCCCTTATTTGCAAAGACACTTTTTACGGTTGGACTTTTCAATCATGGGGGATAACGCCTTGTGGCTTTTCTGGATACTTACTTGCAGTCAATTAATATTAATTTTTGTTTATTACACTGTCATTGGAATATTGGTGCGACATTCCCACACGAGGAGGTGGGATGCCCAATATTCAATTACTTTCAATTTGTACACCTTTGTCTACTTCATTTATTCACTAGGTTTTTGATTGTTTATTTGATTGGTCAGTGCATGATTATACTATTCACTTATATATTTAGCGCGATTCTATGTTTTCCAAGAGACATAGTTTGGCCCAACAACAAACTATGCATGTACAGTAATTCAAAAGCTGGAGTTCTCTCAAATTAAAGAAGTGCAAAATAAAAACTGTAGAAGAACAACCAATGGCACAACTAGACAATTGGAACATACTATGTTTCAACTGTGTCCCATAGCATAGTCCAATATACCAATTCATTTACTATGTTCATCTACATAGTAAATGAATTGGACTGTGCTACTGATTTCTAAATATATTTCAGTAAAAGTGTCAGATTTTGCTTTAAGAACAAAAGTTGTTCAGCCTTCTCACAGGGGAGACTGTTCCTCTTCTCATGAAGAATAGGAGATGCTAGACTGAATAGTCTCTCACTCTCTGTACCGGTGTTTGGGGCAGATAAATATCTGCGTGCAATCTGTACAAAGGAAAACGTTGTTTGTTGATGCCCCAGTACTCAAGGAGATTGGTGCTTCTGGTGATAGGCTGTTCAGCTAAATAAATCTCTAGCTGTTGGGTAGCTGCAGTTGTCGTGGCACTGCTATGGACCTGAGTGCGTTCATGTAAAATTTCTTCAAACATATCAGATATTGAGGGAGTGTGTTCCTCTTCACTTTTATGCGGCCGCTTCTCTGGTATACTTTCCTCTGTGCTACACCTCAAAACTCCTTCCCCAGATGCTTCCATCACCTCCATTTGTGCCTGGATCATTTACCGTGCACAATGCTTTTTCTCCACATTAAAAAAATAATGCTCTTTAAAATCGAGGATCTAGAACTGTTGCAATGTGGCAACTCGTAATCTGCAGTGTATGCAGCTAAAACACGCTTTTGTTTGAAAAGCCTTTGCAGCATATAGTAGGTGCTGTTCCAATGGGTGGCTACATCTTGCTGCAGTCGTTTTGGTGGCATTCCAAACTGTAACTGCAAAGCTTGTAATCTGGAATAAGCACGTGGAGAATGCTTAAAGTGACTCACAATTTTTCTTCTTTTGATACGATATCAGATATGGTGCGCTGACTCAGCAATCCCTCATTCACAGCCAAATGCAGTGTGTGTGCCATACACGATATGCTTTTAAGCTCACTGTCCTCCATTGCCTTTGCCATGTTCTGCGCATTATCTCGGACAATCAAATGCACTTTAGACTTCTCAATGTGCCAAGTGCCAAGCATGGTTTTTAAAGTGTCAGATATTGCTGCTGCAGTATGTGATCCAACAAACTCACATGCATTAAGTAGGATGTTTTGCAATTGAAATTTGGCATCTATCCACTGCGCTGTCAGGCTAAGCATGCTCGTTGGACTAACGTCTGAACTCCAAATGTCGGTAGTAAAACTGATTGCTATGATGTCGGTAGTCATGAGCTCATGCACGTGTTTTCTAACACTGCAAAACAATTCAGGCAGACAGGTATCTGCAAAGTAGTGTCTGCTTGGTACTGTGTAACGTGGCTCAATATGTTGCATGAGCCTACGGAATTCAACGTCCTCCACAACAGAGAATGGTTGGCCATCTAATGCAATAAATGGCATAATGTTATCTGTAATGCCGCAAGCTTTGGGACTGTCAAATTTTTTAACCTTTTCAAAGACTGTGGCCACACATGCTGTTGAGCCTGGCCCTGAGGCACTTTTTGGAAGTGGTACTGTTTTCTTGTATTCTGTATTCTGAACTGGATGACGTGTTTTCAGGTGGTGTATCAAACCTGTTGAAAAATTCCTTGGCACTGTACCTCCTCTTGAAATTTCTGCTAAGCAAAGACTGCAGATTTCAAATTTGGGGTGTTTATCAGAAACTTTAAAATATTTCCACACTGCAGACATGGTCCACCTTTGCTGGTAGCATAGAAGAATAGTATAGAATGATCTATAGTAGTGGGAGTGAAATCTGAGGGGGGGGGGGGGGGGGGGGAACTAAAATCAAATCTAAAAACTAAACCCCAGGCAGCTTAAAAAAATTAAATAAAAAAAAAAAAAAAAAAAAAAAAGATTGGTTATGGTTAACAGTGCAGCTCTCTTGCCATGCAAGGTAGTTATGTCTGCACTTCAGTACATCTGACTTGTACCAAAGAATATATTGAATTGATTGATTTGATTGCATGATATTTGTTTGAGATCAAAAACGGGAATTTACCCCCAAATTAAAAGGGGTTTTCTAGGCAGCAGACAACGGATGCAAGTGGTATGTAGTTTAAAAGGTAACTTTATTAAACATAGGAACAGAGTATTGGTAACTGTAAGCGCAAACACACAAGTCCATATATAACAGGAGATATAAAGGGCTGAGCAACTTAGTCCATAGGGGACAGGCTGGAAGTTCAAGGGTTAAGTGGTAACCGGTAATGTAATGGTTAAAGTAGGCTGGTAGGCTAGGCGGCTGCTGTCCTCAGAGAGCTGGCTCTGTGATGGATGAGAGGGGGGTAGAGAAGGAAGCGCCACCTGAGTGTTGTATTAACAAATGCTGTTTAATGACACCAGGTAAAAACACACTTACAGGATAAAAACATATAAAAGGCTCATCTGTATAGGTATGTGGTCCTCGGTGTTCCCTCTGATCCTGTGGGGGTGACGCTGCAGGGATGCTGGGCTGCAGAAGGTGGATTACTAGCCGGGAGCTCTTTCTGTGGCCATCAGGAAGAGACTAGGGGCCGGCGTGGAGCGTGCATGACGTCACAGGTCGTCCGTCTGCTTCCGGGTTCGGTATCCAGGGGAGGGATCGTCCAGGGAGGAGGGCTAGCAGGGGAGGTTGAGAGAAGGCTACGCACTCAGAGCCATTGCTTCTTCAATAGGCCTAATAGGGAGGTGTCTGCAATGTGCTTTTATATGGCAGTGCTGTGGGATAACAGGTCCCAGTGTCTGTCACAAGAAAGCACAGTGCCACCGGTGGGCGGGAGGGGAACTACAAGGTAACATAATATACACAGAGAAAAAAAGGAGGAGGTTAGATAATAGTCAGTGTCATGGAAACATATATATGAAGAAGTGCATGGTAGTAAACATGGAGACAATAATATTAACAATAGTAAAAATGGGAGTAACAATGGGGGCAAAAAATGGAGGTAAGTATAAAAATATATATACACACACACATACATACACATATGTAAGCATAAAGGCATAACATAATAATAATTCCCATGGTGATGATACAAAAGAACCAGAGAATGTAAAGATTATATATATCTATATATATATATATATATATATATAGATATATATATATATATATATATATATCTATATCTATATCTATATCTATATATATAGATATATATATATATATAAATACAAAATAAATAAATAAATAGGTAGAGAAAGGCAAAAAAATGGTGAAAAAATTATGGTATAAGAAGTGGACATGGATGAAGCATGCGTATTGGAAAAACACAAGAAACAGGGAAGCACATATCTGTGCAGGGTTCTTAAAGATATATATATTGTAGCAAGGCTACATCTGTAGGGGTGGTCTCATGAGGAAACGGGGTGGCTTAAAGTAGTGTGTGCACCTCAATATCCTCGTTCAACCCCCCAGGTGCTAAAGTGCCCAAAGAGTAGATCCAGTAAGTTTCTTGCTGGCAAAGACGTTTATACCGCTCAACGGCAGGGTATTTGGCCGGGATTGATTCAATGACCCACACACTGAGGCCAGCTGTAGATCGGCCGTGGTGAGTCAGGAAGTGTTTAGGGAAACTGTGGTGGTCACGGCCTTTTTCGATAAAGCGCCGGTGCTCCCCAAAGTGTGCCCTTAGGGCTCTGATGGTTCTGCCGACATATATTAGGCCACAGGGGCAGGTGAGGCGGTATATAACGAAGTCAGTTGAACAGTTGTAGAATTCTTTTGGGGTATAGTTTTTTCCTTTGACAGTGAAGGTTTTCTGACCGTGTTGTATAAACTGGCAGGTTAAGCAGAGGGGTTTTTTGCATTGATACATCCCTCTGAGGGGTATCAGGGTGAGTGGTGATGAGGTGGGTTGGGTAGGCTTAAATCTAGTTGGTGCAATTTTACTCTTAATGTTTCTGGATTTTCTATATGCCACTTTAGGTTTGGTATCGACTGTGGTTCTAAGATGAGGGTCTTCCAACAGAATAGGCCAGTGTGAAGCCAGGATCTTCTCCATTTTCTTGTATTTGTCATGAAATTGCGTGATGAAGCGGGTAGGTTGTTTACCAGTGGTAGGACGACGGTTGGGGCCTGGGGATAGACTACGGTAATGATGGAAGGCCGCGTCTAAGTGGGGTGGGGTATCCTTTGTCTAGGAATTTTTTTGACAGAAGTTGTCCATGGGTGTCATAGTCTGAGTCTCTGGTACAATTTCTTTGAAGGCGGCAGAATTGGCTGCGGGGGATGTTGTTGACCCATCTAGGATGGTGGCAGCTATCATAGTGTATAAATGAATTACCAGCAGTAGGTTTGGTAAAGTTTCTTGCATATATAGTTTTGTTGTCGTGGCAAAGCTCGAGGTCTAGAAAGGCCAAAGTGTCAGGGTCAGCAACGTGAGTGAAGGATAGGCCCAAGCTGTTATGGTTGCAGTATTGTACAAAGGTCATGATGTCAAACGTGCCATCCCAGATGATCACTATATCGTCGATGTATCGACCGTAATATATCATGTGGGCGGCGTGGGGATGGTCAGCTGCAAGGTACATATGTTCCCAATATCCCATGGTGAGATTGGCATAGCTGGGGGCAAAGTTAGCCCCCATGGCTGTTCCATTGATCTGGAGGTAGTGTGTGCCTTCTGATTCGAAGTAGTTGTGTTTGAGGCAAAAGGTTAATGCCTCAAGAATGAAATTGGCTTGCCGGGGGTTGGTGAGGGGATCATTGGCCAGGAAGTGTTCAACAGCACGGACTCCCACATTGTGGGGGATGGAGGTGTATAATGATGAGACATCAAGAGAGAGCCACCAGTAGTTCTGTTCCCAAGTGTAAGGCTTCAGCATATCAAGTAGGTGGGGTCCATCACGTATGTAGGAGGGGAGGTTCTGTGCCAGAGGTTGAAGGAATTGGTCAATGTAGATGGAGAAGCCACTAGTGATGCTGTCCATAGCGGCTACTATTGGACGGCCAGGGGGATTGGTTAGATCTTTATGGATCTTGGATAGATGGTAAAAGTAGGGGGCTTTATAGAAATTTTTTGTGATAAAAGAGGCTTCGGATTTGTAAATGATTTTTTCTGTCAGGGCTCGGTTGACCAGTGTTGCAACTTCAAGGGCAAATTGGGATGTGGGGTCACTGGAGGGGATGGAGTAAGTATTGGTGTTGGAGAGCAGTCTACGTAATTCACGGACATAATCAACCTTTTCTTGGATCACTATACTACCCCCTTTGTCCGTGGGTTTGATGACAATGGACTGGTTGAGAGTGAGCTGTTCTAGAGCCTGGCGTTCTAAAGGAGAGAGATTGGATTTGATGTAGATGTGTTCACGGTTGGTGTTACACATTTTGATGAAGTCCGAGTATACTACCTGGTAAAAGGTTTGTAGGTAAGGGCCTTTGTTGTTGGTGGGGTTAAAAATGGATTTGGGGCGTAGTGTGGTATGCCTGACTGGAGGAGAGGTGGGGCAGTGTTGGGTGAGCCATTCCAGGTCGGCGTTAAAGTTTTCGGCAAGTGCAGGTTGATCAGTCTCATCAAGTATGTCATGGTCCATTGGGTGAGATGTCTGGTAAGTATTGTCAGACACCTGTTTGGAGGATTGGATGCTGAAATATCTCTAAACAGTCAGGTCTCTGATAAATTTGTTGAGATCCTTGAATAGCGTAAAGGTATTGGGTTGCATGGTGGGGGCAAAGGTGAGCCCCTTATTACCAAGGAGGGATATGTCATATGAGGTGAGTACAGTGCGTGACAGGTTGTAGATTTTTACAGTTTCCGTATTTTTCCTGACCTTCCTTCCTCGTCCCCCCCTCCGTCCTCTCTTTCGCGTTTTCTTTTGGTGAAGAACGGAGGGGGGTTACATACTAAAAAATCACTATCCAAGGTGGAGGCTAATGTATTACTAGTGGTTGCAGTCTTAGGGGATTTGGGCTTGTAATATATTTTTATCATCACCATGGGAATTATTATGTTATGCTTACATATGTATATATATATATATATATATATATATATATATATATATATATATATATTTTCACACACACACGTGTGTATATATTTTTATACTTACCTCCATTTTTTGCCCCCATTGTTACTCCCATTTTTACTATTGTTAATATTATTGTCTCCATGTTTACTACCATGCACTTCTTCATATATATGTTTCCATGATACTATTATATAACCTCCTTTTTTTCTCTGTGTATATTATGTTACCTTGTAGTTCCCCTCCCGCCCACAGGTGGCACTGTGCTTTCTTGTGACAGACGCTGGGACCTGTTATCCCACAGCACTGCCACATAAAAGCACATTGCAGACACCTCCCTAATAGGCCTATTGAAGGAGCAGTGGCTCTGAGCGCGTAGCCTTCTCTCAACCTCCCTGCTAGCCCTCCTCCCTGGACGATCTCTCCCCTGGATACCGAACCCGGAAGCAGATGGACGACCTGTGACGTCATGCACGCTCCACGTCGGCCCCTAGTCTCTTCCTGATGGCCACAGAAGGAGCTCCCAGCTGGTAATCCACCTTCTGCAGCCCAGCATCCCTGCAGCGTCACCACCACAGGATCAGAGGGAACATCGAGGACCACATACCTATACAGATGAGCCTTTTATATGTTTTTATCCTGTAAGTGTGTTTTTACCTGGTGTCATTAAACATCATTTGTTAATACTACACTCAGGTGGCGCTTCCTTCTCTACCCCTCTCTTATTAAACATAGGACATTAGAGTAAAAAACATGAACTGTGTACAAAAAGTTACAAAAAGCACAGGAGCATGTACAGAGTTATACATAGATTGTACAATACACAAGCGCTTGGATAGTCCTGACGCGTTTCGACCCCATCGGGTCATCTTCAGAGGAAATGCATGCGCTGTGGGGAAATTTTTTTATGCATAAAAATGATACCAATGTGATTGTGCACAGTTGTATATAATAAGAATTTTAAGCATAGTTACCGAAAATGTGTGTATAGCCATGTCTCCTGAGCCTACTGTTTCCAGAAAAGCCTCCACCATCCGGTCCCAGCACCAGAGCCCCCGGTCTGCCAACACCCCAAGAGAGGAAGCCAAACAAAGACTGCGTGACTTACGGTTTATTACACCTAGGGAATGCCCCGCATTCGGCAAGGAGCGTGTGGGTCAGCAGCATCTGTGGTCTGAACATCAAACAGCAGCATCAATGAGTGCGATTAGAAAAAGCGATATGATCTATTTATGTAAACTTGTGTAAGTCAAGTAATAATGATAATAGTACTATCATAAAGTTTTTAAGGCTATTTGGCCAGAATTTTAGCAATAGTTAAAGTTTGTAAATTCTAATCAAAAATTGTAAAGTATATATATATATATATATATATATATATATATATATATATATATATATATATATATATATATATATATATATATATATATACACGTATACACACAATGTAAATTGAGAGAGGAATTTATAAAGAATGAGGGGAGAAAAGAAAGGAGAGAAGGAAAATGGAGGAAAAAAGAAGAAGGAAAGAAGTGAGGGGAGAGGGGAGAGGGAGGGGGGGAAGAGTGTGGGAAAATGGTGAGGAATGGGGCGGGAATGGGGGAGGGGAGTGAGGGAAAAGGGGGGGGGGGAGGGGGGCGGAGGAAAGGGGGGGGAGAGGGGGGACAGTGAGGGCAGTGAAAGGGAAAATGGGGGGGGAGAAACAGGACATGGAAAGAAATGAGAGGGAAGAATGAAAGGAAGAAAGAGGAAGGAGAGAAAGGAAGGGAAAAACTAGGTCAGCAGAAAGGGAAAGTGAAAAGTGTGGAGAGAATATAGTGAAAGAAAAGGTGAACCACAATGTGAGGAAACCAACAGGTGCAATCAAAAATAGGGAGAGTGAAAGTGAATGAGAAAGAAATGCTGAGTGAAAAGGAAAGGGGTGTACGTGCAGGATGTATAGCAGGTGTGTATAGTGAGAAAACAAGCAGAAGGGGTGAAAAGGAAAGCAACAAAAAATATCAAAAAAATCAAAAAATACCAAATAAGTGAAATTTTTCAAGTGGTTTACCTGGAGATGCCAGACATACAGCAGCACACCAGTGTGCAGAAAACAGTCTGTGAAAATTGCACCGTAGTGTGTGTGGTGAGCTAAAATGGGATTGTGGGACAAGTATTAAAATCAGGCTGACAAGGAGGGGAATAGTGGGGTATAGGGGATAAGGAAATACCTGTAATTAAGGAGCCCCTGTGAGGGTTGTGCTTCCTGCTGGGACAGAGGAGGTCCAATGCAGGATCCCAATAGGGATGTGCTCTCCTTAAATGTAAAGAGTGGAGCACTAGTTGGCTGCTGATGAGGAACACAGGTGCGCGCCAGCCACCCCCACCCTACTTACCATTGCAGGGACGGTACTGACAGTGTCAGCACTGTGTGTGTAACTCACCTGGCGTTCTGAAAGACGTGTCCCGGCTCCGCCGTCCCTACCGACGTAATGACGTTGCGCCGTGACGTCACGTGTGTGCGCGCCGCAGTGTGCGCGCACGGACACGGCGCCCGGAAGGATTCAGGATGCCGCTGGCAGGGGAAGTCACGTCCTAGAGGGTCCAGCCCTCTAGTGGACGTGTAGATAGGCGCAAGGCCCTATGCCTGTCTCCCCCTGCCAGGAAGAGGCACAGTGATGTAGACAATTCCCCTGGAGGGGAGATAGTTGGACCGGGAGCCCAGGTCTGGACCTAATGGAAAGAGGTATAGAAATCATACACCATAATAAATTACATTTCAAAGTATACTTAGGACACTGAATGGAGACCAAGGCATATATGAAATCATTACATTTTATGGCAACAGTTATAAAACACGTGCATTAACCCATACCATAATTAGTATGGGATGAAATTTTTTTTACAGAAACTGGGAGCTATTGGCGTATATTCAAAGAGTCCATAAATTATTCTCACATCATCCATTCCTATTGCAAAACAAATTGTACCGTTCTTACACATCCATCAAGAGGTACATATAATGGAGACCATTTTTTGATAGAAAACATTGTCATAAGCAAACACATTGAGTGCAATTCACATGGGGGTAACAGAAAAGCATATGAAATACGATACAACAAACACAAAAAGTACTAAAAATTCTTACAATGTTAGTGGCTAATAATGTATGGATTATACCACCATGTATTAGTGTGTCTTGCCTGAGGAAAAACCTGAAAGAAAGGGGGTGAAAGAGATTGATTCGTTAAGTCCGGGGTGTGACATGGCCTGTAAATGAAAGATCCATTTTTGCTCTTTTTGGAGCAGGACCTTATTCCAGTCGCCTCCCCTCTCTGGTATTTGTACTTTCTGAAGTACTGTAAAGGTTACATTGGGCACCTTGTAGTTGTGTTCGTAAACAACATGTCTCCCAATCGGGAGATATCTGTTTCCAATTTCCATGCTATACATGTGTTTAGATATTCGTCGCCATAGTTCTTGCTTGTTTTGCCGATGTAATAGGCACCGCAGTCGCACTCCATGAAATAAACCACCCCGCGAGTTTGGCAATTCGTGAAGTGCGACAGCTTGAATATTTCTCCATTGGGAATGCGGAAAGATTTAGCTTTTCTTATGAGTGGGCAAAAGGTGCAGTGGCCACAAGGAAAGGATCCAACAATGTGACATTGGATCTTTTGTATTGATTTTTAAATTCGCTTTGGACAAGCATATCTTTGAGGGAAGTGGCTCTCCTAAAGGTTATTGAGGGTTGTTTGGGGAGGAGAGTTTTTAATGTGGGATCATCAGTCAAAATGCTCCAATGCTTCTGCAATATGTTTTTGATGGTAACGTGTTGGCGTGAGAAACGCATAATTATACGGGTTGGATTGGAAGAATCACGGGATTTGGGTTTATGCAACAAAATAGTTTGAGATTGTCCCATTGCTTTATTATAGGCCTTTTTAATGGGGCAATCTCAAACTATTTTGTTGCATAAACCCAAATCCCGTGATTCTTCCAATCCAACCCGTATAAATATGCGTTTCTCACGCCAACACGTTACCATCAAAAACATATTGCAGAAGCATTGGAGCATTTTGACTGATGATCCCACATTAAAAACTCTCCTCCCCAAACAACCCTCAATAACCTTTAGGAGAGCCACTTCCCTCAAAGACATGCTTGTCCAAAGCGAATTTAAAAATCAATACAAAAGATCCAAACAATGTCACATTGTTGGATCCTTTCCTTGTGGCCACTGCACCTTTTGCCCACTCATAAGAAAAGCTAAATCTTTCCGCCTTCCCAATGGAGAAATATTCAAGCCGTCGCACTTCGCGAATTGCCAAACCCGCGGGGTGGTTTATTTCATGGAGTGCGACTGCGGTGCCTATTACATCGGCAAAACCAAGCAAGAACTATGGCGACAAATATCTAAACACATGTATAGCATGGAAATTGGAAACAGATATCTCCCGATTGGGAGATATGTTGTTTACGAACACAACTACAAGGTGCCCAATGTAACAATGTAAAAATGGATCTTTCATTTACAGGCCATGTCAACCCCGGACTTAACGAATCAATCTCTTTCGCCCCCTTTCTTTCAGGTTTTTCCTCAGGCAAGACACACTAATTCATGGTGGTATAATCCATACATTATTAGCCACTAACATTGTAAGAATTTTTAGTACTTTTTGTGTTTGTTGTATCGTATTTCATATGCTTTTCTGTTTCCCCCATGTGAATTGTACTCAATGTGTTGTTTGCTTATGACAATGTTTTCTATCAAAAAATGGTCTCCATTATATGTTACCTCTTGATGGATGTGTAAGAACGGTACAATTTGTTTTGCAATAGGAATGGATGATGTGAGAATAATTTATGGACTCTTTGAATATACGCCAATAGCTCCCAGTTTCTGTAAAAAAAATTTCATCCCATACTAATTATGGTATGGGTTAATGCACGTGTTTATAACTGTTGCCATAAAATGTAATGATTTCATATATGCCTTGGTCTCCATTCAGTGTCCTAAGTATACTTTGAAATTTAATTTATTATGGTGTATGATTTCTATACCTCTTTTCATTAGGTCCAGACCTGGGCTCCCAGTCCAGCTATCTCCCCTTCCAGGGGAATTGTCTGCATCACTGTGCCTCTTCCTGGCAGGGGGAGACAGGCGTAGGGCCCTGCGCCTATCTACACGTCCACTAGAGGGCTGGACCCTCTAGGACGTGACTTCCCCCTGCTAGCAGCATCCCAAATCCTTCCGAGCGCCGTGTCCGTGCCCGCGTGTGATGTCACGGCGCTACGTCATTACGTCGGTAGGGACGACGGAGCCGGGACAGCGTCTTTCGGAACGTCAGGTGAGTTACACACGGAGTGCTGACACTGTCAGCACCGTCCCTGCAATGGTAAGTAGGGTGGGGGTGGCTGGTGCGCACCTATGTTCCTCATCAGCAGCCAATTAGTGCTCCACTCTTTACATTTAAAGAGAGCAGATCCCTATTGGGATCCTGCATTGGATCTCCTCTGTCCCAGCAGGAAGCACAACCCTCACAGGGGTTCCTTAATTACAGGTATTTCCTTATCCCCTATACCCCGCTATTCCCCTCCTTGTCAGCCTAATTTTAATACTTGTCCCACAATCCCATTTTAGCTCACCACACACACACACTACGGGTGCAATTTTCACAGACTGTTTTCCGCACACTGGTGTGCTGCTATATGTCTGGCATCCCCAGGTAAACCACTTGAAAAATTTCACTTATTTGGTATTTTTTGATTTTTTAATGATATTTTTTGTTGCTTTCCTTTTCACCCCCCCCTTCTGCTTGTTTTCTCACTATACACACACCTGCTATACATCCTGCACATACACCCCTTTCCTTTTCACTCAGCATTTCTTTCTCATTCACTTTCACTCTCCCTATTTTTGATTGCACCTGTTGGTTTCCTCACATTGTAGTTCACCTCTTCTTTCACTATATTCTCTCCACACTTTTCACTTTCCCTTCCTGCTGACCTAGTTTTTCCCTTCCTTTCTCTCCTTCCCCTTTCTTCCTTTCATTCTTTCTTTCGTTTCCTTGTTCCTTTCCCTCTCATTTCTTTCCATGTCCTGTTTCTCTCTTCCCCCCCCCCCCCCCATTTTCCTTTCACTGCCCTCACTGTTTCCCCTCTCCCCCCCCCCCTTTTCCCTCACTCCCCTCCCCCATTCCCGCCCCATTCCTCACCATTTTCCCACACTCTCCCCCCCCTCCCCTCCCTCCTTCTCCCCCCCCTTCCTCCCTACCTCATCGTAAATTGCGCAGTCTTTGCTTGGCTTCATCTCTTGGGGTGTTGGCAGACCGGGGGGCTCCGGTGCTGAGACCGGATGGTGGAGGCTTTCTGGAAACCGTAGCTCAGGAGACATGGCTATACACACATTTTCGGTAACTATGCTTAAAATTCTTATTATATACAACTGTGCACAATCACATTGGTATCATTTTTATGCATACAAAAATTTCCCCACAGCGCATGCATTTCCTCTGAAGATGACCCGATGGGGTCAAAAACGCGTCAGCACTATCCAAGCGCTTGTGTAATTGTACAATCTATGTATAGCTCTGTACATGCTCCTGTGCTTTTTATAACTTTTTGTACACAGTTCATGTTTTTACTCTAATGTCCTATGTTTAATAAAGTTACCTTTTAAACTACATACCACTTGCATCCATTGTCTGCTGCTAGAAAACCCCATTAATTTGGGGGTATATTCCGTTTTTAAATTTTCTTGGGTGTGCAACCATCTCCCTCTCCAGGTGTCCCCCTTTTTTTTTGTTTGAGATCAGAGATATAATATTCAGTAGTATATTGCATAGTGCATACTGTCATGTTTAAAAATGAATGTGCTTGTCAGTGTAGTATAACATACTAACTGAATGCTATCTCTTTCTTTCTAATAGCAATTCAAACATGCATTACTGATCTGAATGTACAATGTATATAAAGCGCTGCGTAAACTGATGGCGCTATATAAGTATAAATAATAATTAAGGGGGCGTGTCTGGACGTTCTACAGGGAGGACGTGTGGGTGCTGTGCTCCACACAGGCAACATGAATCCATTGCCATCCCTGACCCATTCCACCTCGGCGAAACCCCATCTATCAACAAAAGTGTCTGGACCCCCTCTACTACAACTCCTGCGGGTCTTGACTGATTTGGCCACATCTGTCTTCTTTGGGCCTGCAGCCTGTCCCGAGTCACGGACGCCCGCCGCCATATTGGGGCCTACAGTCTGTCCGGAGCCTGCCACTCCTCATCCCCGCGGATCGGAGAACAAACAGGAGCTCTGCCTGGGCTCTTCGGCTGGGGTACCACTGGCAGACGTGCAGTGCTCGAGTAGCGGAGGCGAGTCGGCTGGGGACCCCTTCTTTACCTCTGGTTCCCCGCAGCATACCGCCATCTTGCGGCCTGCCGGTCGGGCCTCTCCTATTCTATGGATGCTGTGAGTAACAAGGCGATCGTCTAGCCTCCCTCCACTGACACCCCTAACAGTGACTGTACACTAATTTACCCTTAGGGTCCCGAATCCTGTGCCCTATAGTGACGCTCTGGGCCTGCAAGGAGCGGAACTCACCCGGTCGGCTACAGCCATCAGAAAGTCCGCTGCTTCGGCCTAGTCTTGAGGTCGGCGGCCATCTTGGTACTCCCTTGGTCACTTTACTCTAATCCTCTGATTACACAGCTCCCGCAGGCTTTGTGCTAGCTGGGTCTCTTAACCCTCTCTAACAATTTTTAAAGTGATCACCTCCATAACTGCCTAAAAAAATAAATAATAAAACAAAAAATTCTTATGAATACCAGCCGTGGCATGGAACGTGCATGGCACTGAACAGTTGTGAGTGAAGAGTATCCCGACTAGTTATCGGCCTTATAGCTCCAGTTATACCGCTAAGACGCCTAAACCCCGCTCCACACTTGGTAAACGATCTGGGAAGCGATGGTACCTCATCCAGTTTCCGCAGGCTCCATCCAGCAATACTTAGCTAACGCACCTGGCAACCAGGCTAGAACCTCGAGACCGAGCGCCTCTCCCTCCTCTCATGCTGCTTCCGTGAGGGAGAGCTGTCTAGGCTCCTCATACTGCTCAGATCTTATGGATGATCCCGAATCCCCGCTGGGTCCGAAATGACAACGCTGATGAGAGGACTTAAAGAAGAACTTGCAGGTATGTTCCACAGCTTGAAAAATCCATCAAGAAATAAATTACTGCTGTGAGAGCGGACATGTCACACATACTGATCAAAGTATAGGAAACGGAACAACGGCAGGACTTACATGCACTAGCCATAAAGGAGCTGCAGGAGACTGTTACCCAGCTGGCATTTGCTCATCGTTCCTCTCTATATAAAACTTGAAAATCTCGAGAAGCGTAACCATAAAAATAATATAAGTGTCAGAGGGCTGCCTGAAGTAACCAGAGATAATGACCTTGAACCATTAATCCGAGGCATTTTTAATACTATACTGGGTAATCCTGTCACTGATCCATTGCGCTTTGACCGTGTGCATCGAGCTCTACGACCCCGCAATGCTAACCCAGACCAGCCCAGAGACGTCATATGCCGCTTGCATTACCTTGAGGATAAAAACGCCATCATGGTAAAAATGCAGAACACACCTAACATAGACTTTGATGGGGCGGTCATCAATTTATTCCCAGACCTCTCAAAGGAAACTCTAGAGCGCCGTAGAGCCCTGAAGCCGCTCCTTGAACACCTGCGTTCAGATGGAATTACGTACAGGTGGGGCTTCCCCGCCTGCCTGATTGCCACAAAAAATGGCCGCTCCTGCACACTACGGTTCCCAGAGGAACTCTCAACATTTTTACAAGATCTCAATCTCCCGCCCGTGGAGCTCCCAGGCTGGCAGGATCCAATCCCCAAATTCTCGAACCCAGTTGATCCACTATGGTGAAAAACACCTTCAAAGAAAAGGCGTACTTCAATCCCAGGATCTGCACAAAAACATGGCTGAGTCGTGCTTTTCTGTATCTAAGCCCGCCCTACCACCATAGACCCCAATCTTTCACTGTCTGAAATGACAGTCAGGTTTCTGTTATATTCTTCCATTTGTACTTGACTGTAAGTAGTTGAAGCTAACCTGTCATTAGATTGGGTACTGTTTTGTTTTGTTTCCCCCCCTTTTTTTTTTCTGTTCTTTACCATGCCAGTTTGGTTTAATCGTATACTGCTTAGCAGGATTTATACGGTTTAAGGTGTTCTTGTTCACATAACCTTATTTAACTGGAGCTACTCTCCTATAATTATATGTTTTTTCTTATTTACAGGCCGAGTGCTGTCGGGGTGTACTGCTCTCACTCACACTTCCCTACAGCGTATCCTCGCCCCCGCCCCCTCCTTCTGGGGTCAGTGAATTCGAGCGGCCTACAAGGTGATTTATTCAATCTCTTCTCGGAAATCTGGATGGCTGCTCGCTCTCTCTCTCCCCACCGGGACCACTGCATATTTCTGCGTGTTCTACATGTGTTTCCCACTAGTTTCTTAATACATGAGTATGTATTCTGTATATGTTCATTTTATCTCTCTTTTTCCTCTCCAAACTGTCCCCATTTCTTTCCCCCCTTCTCCCCCCCCCCCCCCCAGTTGGCATGCATGGAAGTGTAAGCTAAAGGGTCTCACTCCGCTGTAACAATGGCTATGATAACAATTACATCATACAACGTTAGGGGTCTCAATGTCGCCGCAAAACGGCATCAAGTATTGCGTGAACTAAAGCAAGCCACATGCTCCATTGCTTTTCTCCAAGAAACGCATTTAACTCACACAACACCTGTCAAATTGACCTCACCCCACTTTCCACAGTGGTACTACAGCTTATCGGACACCAATAAAGCAAAGGGAGTGGCCATTGGGTTTAGCGGTAGTGTATCCTTTCATTTATCTGATATGCAAGCGGATGATCATGGTCGTTTTCTCTTCCTTAGGGGCTTCATAGGCAATACCCAGTGCACTTTTGCAAACGTCTATTGTCCAAATCAAAATCAGCCTACTTTTTTCTCACAAACCCTAACTAAACTATCACATTTTGCTAAAGGTCTTATTATCCTCGCAGGGGACATTAACATGCCTCTAGACCCAACAATGGACACATCCCAGGGCGGCTCTAATATTTCTTTTAAAACGCTTGAAATTTGTAAAAAAAGAGGCTCCTAGACCTTCAATTAATAGACGTTTGGCGCCTACTCCATCCCAAGGAGAAGGATTATTCACACTTCTCCACAACACACCAGTCATACTCCAGAATAGATAATATATTCTTAGATCACTTTCATCTCCCTCTCTTACAGTCCACTCACATAGGCACTGCGTCCATTTCGGATCACGCACCTGTATCAATGCGTTTGACCATGCCCACTTTAACACGTCGCACTAATAACTGGAAACTTAATGACTCTCTTCTCTCTAATGAAACTGAGGTTTCCACGTTGTCCTCCTGTCTGACACAATACTTTAAAGAAAATAAACCTTCTGAGACCTCTCCTTCCATTGTGTGGGAAGCTCATAAGGCCACAATTAAAGGTTGTTTTATTGAACTTGGCGCAAGGCAAAAAAGGGAGCATAGTCACCAAATTAAACTCACCAAATTAAACAGGTTCTACAACAAATAGCTGACCTTGACAAGCAACACAAACTCTTTACATATCGAGCACCTCAAATCCCTTACACTTAGGCGAGAGGAATTAAAGACCCTTCTTAATCTAGACACTAAGAGGAAAGTTCAGTGCCTATCACAGAAATTTTACGAGTGGGGGGATAAACCAAGCAAACAACTTGCTAGATCCCTGAAAGCTAAACAGTCAAAGTCATTTATTCCCAAAATCAAACTTTCAAAAGGAGAGCTTGCTCATGCAACTCCAGACATTACTAAAGTCTTTAGAGAATTCTATGTGGATCTCTACAATGTTAAAAATGGTTTATCCTCTATATCTCAGAAAGAGAGATGAAGCCGCATGCTCTCCTACTTGAAAAAAAGCTAATTTACCTAGATTGCCTGGGTCCGTCCTCAGGGAAATGGAAGCAGACTTCTCGGTTGAGGAATTTTAGGTTGCTTTGAAATCTTCCCCTTCAGGTAAAGCTCCTGGACCTGATGGGTTCACTATTTTATATTACAAAACATTTAGCAACATTCTACTCCCTCGTCTCACAGCTTATGCAAACTCGATTTCTCATTCTTCAGGTCTACGTCCAGAATCCCTCTCTACTCACGTGGTGGTTATTCCCAAACCCGATAAGGACCCCACCCTTTGCAGTAGCTTCAGTCCGATTTCACTAATAAATACTGATCTTAAACTATACGCCAAAGTAATGGCAAATCGCCTACTCCCTCTACTACCTAAATGGATATCGGCAGATCAATCAGGTTTCATACCCAATAGAGAAGCTAAGGAAAACTCCCTTCGGGCAATTTCCCTAATCCAATATGTAGGAAGGTGTGCCCAGCCCACCCTACTCCTTTCCACCGACGCGGAAAAAGCTTTTGATAGGGTGGACTGGGACTACCTTAAGATGACCCTACGACATTTTGGTTTGGGTCCTAAGATGTATCATTGTATTTCATCCCTCTATTCCAATCCCACAGCACAAATTTGTGCTGTGGGATTGAGCGACCCCTTCACCCTACATAATGGTACCAGGCAGGGTTGTCCCCTATCCCCCCTCCTTTTTGCTATTACCTTAGAACCCTTTCTAGCCACAATTAGACATAACATTAATATACATGGCATACATGTAGGTAATAGAATCCACAAGTACGCAGCCTACGCTGATGATATACTATTCTTTATTCAGCAGCCACGTATCTCATTACCTAATTTAATGTCTGCATTCTCCACCTTTCAAACGATATCCAATTTCAAAATAAATCTCTCCAAATCCAAAATCTTAAACATTAATTTTCCCAGGGAAGAGGCACTCTCTCTGAAACCCCTTTTTCCCTTTAGATGGGAACCAAATCATATGAAATACTTGGGTATTTATCTCACTCCTAATCCCCATTCCCTTTTTAAACATAATTATATCCCCCTTCTAAACAGGATCAGGGAAGACTTACGGAAATGGACTTGCTTATCGCATTCCTGGCTGGGGAAAGTAAACATTATTAAAATGAATATACTGCCTCGCATCCTCTTTATTTTTCAAATGATCCCTCTGGGTGTGCCGCTGGGGTTCTTCACCATTTTACAAACCATGATCTCCCGCTTTATTTGGAGGAACAACCACCCCAGGATATCTAGAGAGCTATTATTTCGTTCCAAGTGCTCTGGGGGACTGGCACTTCCAAATTTTAAGACCTACTATCATGCTGTTGTTTTGTCCAGATTAGCTGACTGGAAATATGCTATTAACTCGAAATTATGGGTACAACTTGAGCATTTTTTGAGTGGTATAGATAGTTACATAGTTACATAGTAGGTGAGGTTGAAAAAAGACACAAGTCCAACCTATGTGTGTGATTATGTGTCAGTATTACATTATATATCCCTGTATGTTGCGGTCATTCAGGTGCTTATCTAATAGTTTCTTGAAGCTATCAATGCTCCCCGCTGAGACCACCGCCTGTGGAAGGGAATTCCACATCCTTGCCGCTCTTACAGTAAAGAACCCTCCACGTAGTTTAAGGTTAAACCTCTTTTCTTCTAATTTTAATGCGTGGCCGCGAGTCTTGTCAAACTCTCTTCTGCGAAAATTTTTTATCCCTATTGTGGGGTCACCAGTACGGTATTTGTATTTGGGGAAATCATATCCCCTCTCAAGCGTATTTTCTTCAGAGAGAATAAGTTCAGTGCTCGCAACCTTTCCTCATAACTAAGATCCTCCAGACCCTTTATTAGCTTTGTTGCCCTTCTTTGTACTCGCTCCATTTCCAGTACATCCTTCCCGAGGACTGGTGCCCAGAACTGGACAGCATACTCCAGGTGCGGCCGGACCAGAGACTTGTAGAGTGGGAGAATTATCGTTTTATCTCTGGAGTTGATCCCCTTTTTAATGCATGCCAATATTCTGTTTGCTTTGTTAGCAGCAGCTTGGCATTGCATGCCATTGCTGAGCCTATCATCTACTAGGACCCCCAGGTCCTTTTCCATCCTAGATTCCCCCAGAGGTTCTCCCCCCAGTGTATAGATTGCATTCATTTTTTTGCCACCCAAATGCATTATTTTACATTTTTCTACATTGAACCTCATTTGCCATGTAGTTGCCCACCCCATTAATTTGTTCAGATCTTTTTGCAAGGTTTCCACATCCTGCGGAGAAGTTATTGCTCTGCTTAGCTTAGTATCGTCTGCAAATACAGAGATTGAACTGCTTATCCCATCCTCCAGGTCGTTTATGAACAAATTAAATAGGATTGGTCCCAGCACAGAACCCTGGGGAACCCCACGACCCACCCCTGACCATTCTGACTACTCAAAAAAATCTCTCTCCTGCGCTTGAGTGGCTAAAACCTCAATGATAAGGCCAAAAAGCTTCTGTGATGTTCTGCCGTCTTGCAGCCCTCTTCAGAACATTGGGTATTCACGGACTACAGAAGGATAAAAAGAAAAAGAGGGCGCACCGACCTAGTGCATTACTACAAAAAGCGTTTATTAAAAAGATAAAACAACAAATGGATACTCACAAACGAGCATGTACGTTAAACATGAACAATAGCTGCAGGTACGCAGTAGCGGACATCAAAACGTAATCTGGACCTGGACATCCAATTGATGAGGCGATGGCTGACGCGTTTCTGGGGAGAACCCCTTTCCTCAGAGCCTAAGCGGGTGGTAACTCCTCGCAAGTAGGAGCTCCTCCATTTATGTGTGTAAGCATATGACCATGTGTCAACCAGCACCAGCCCACAAAAAGCCACTCCCACCCACCCAGACCCATCCCTCCAAGGTATATGGACCCACCCTGATGTCACTAAACCACCACAATAAAAACATAGGTAATAGTCCCCATACATCTAGGGCTCAGGTGTGTCAATCCATCATTCATAAATAGGTCAATGGTTGAAGTGAGTGAAACATGTTGGAGATTGATGAACCATATTGATAGTAACATGCTTGACATCTTAAGCAAACACAGGAGGTCTAACTAAAACCATATATTAAGGTCACGTCCCATATAGAAACAGTAAATGGGCAGAGGTAGCCAGGCAATAGCACCATTCCTAACACTCCCACAGAAAGCCGCACATTCCAGGATGTCAGAAAGGGGAATCACACTTACTGGGATGTATGTCAGGGGGTCGTCAGATGCCGTCTATCGCTGGTGGAACGCACGCCGCCTAGATAGACCGGAAGTGCGGACGCATTTGCGCTCCACCAGCGAGTTCCGGTTGCCCTGGATGTCATCTCGCTCGCGCCTGCGCAATGGACCCGGAAGTGTAGGTGGATGTACTTTCCACACGCTCCCACCGGCCAATGCGACCTAGACGCTCACTCAGAGCGATGGTATAAGGATGCGCACGCATCCCCGCTATAGAGGCACATCTAAAGCCTAAATATAGGATGTGGTCATCTCCTGGAAGGACTCACCCGTATATGGGAAAAAGAGCGAGACCTTAGAGAGGAGGAGGGAAGAAAAAAGGGGGGGGAGAGGAGGGAAGAAAAAAGGGGGGGAGGGGAGGGAAGAAAAAAGGGGGGGAGGGGAGGGAGCCAAATAAAGGGGGCTGATGCTGGAGACCCATAAAACTGCACATAAAGCACAGACACACCAAATAAAAGAAATCGAACTCACGAGATGGTCGCTAGAAAATCCCCAAATAGGCTAACGTGAAAATCATTGTAAACAATATAGGCGTACAAATATATATATATATATATATATACACACACAATACAATAAAAACCACCACATCCTACATAATTGGTCATATTATCATATCATCATATTTATATTAATGACCCTATCTGCAGAATCTAGATACGTGTATCCACACACACGCACGTCTTCTCAACAAGTAAAATAACAAGTATAAAAATTAAAATATAATAATAATAATTAATAATATTAATTTTTAATTTTTATACTCGCTATTTTAGATAAAGTAATGTTGGATCATGTCGCTTCATTCACATCCACTATCATTTAATATTTACTTGTTGAGAAGACGTGTGTGTGAATACACGTATCTAGATTCTGCAGATAGGGTCATTAATATAAATATGATGATATGATAATATGACCAATTATGTAGGATGTGGTGGTTTTTATTGTATTGTGTATATATTTGTACGCCTATATTGTTTACATTGATTTTCACGTTAGCCTATTTGGGGATTTTCTAGCGACCATCTCGTGAGTTCGTTTTCTTTTATTTGGTGTGTCTGTGCTTTATGTGCAGTTTTATGGGTCTCCAGCATCAGCCCCCTTTATTTGGCTCCTCCCCTCCCCCCCTTTTTTCTTCCCTCCTCCTCTCTAAGGTCTCGCTCTTTTTCCCATATACGGGTGAGTCCTTCCAGGAGATGACCACATCCTATATTTAGGGCTTTAGATGTGCCTCTATAGCGGGGATGCGTGCGCATCCTTATACCATCGCTCTGAGTGAGCGTCTAGGTCGCATTGGCCGGTGGGAGCGTGTGGAACGTACATCCACCTACACTTCCGGGTCCATTGCGCAGGCGCGAGCGAGATGACATCCAGGGCAACCGGAACTCGCTGGTGGAGCGCAAATGCGTCCGCACTTCCGGTCTATCTAGACGGCATCTGACGACCCCCTGACATACATCCCAGTAAGTGTGATTCCCCTTTCTGACATCCTTGAATGTGCGGCTTTCTGTGGGAGTGTTAGGAATGGTGCTATTGCCTGGCTACCTCTGCCCATCTTCTGTTTCTATATGGGACGTGACCTTAATATATGGTTTTAGTTAGACCTCCTGTGTTTGCTTAAGATGTCAAGCATGTTACTATCAATATGGTTCATCAATCTCCAACATGTTTCACTCACTTCAACCATTGACCTATTTATGAATGATGGATTGACACACCTGAGCCCTAGATGTATGGGGACTATTACCTATGTTTTTATTGCGGTGGTTTAGTGACATCAGGGTGGGTCCATATACCTTGGAGGGATGGGTCTGGGTGGGTGGGAGTGGCTTTTTGTGGGCTGGTGCTGGTTGACACATGGTCATATGCTTACACACATAAATGGAGGAGCTCCTACTTGCGAGGAGTTACCACCCACTTAGGCTCTGAGGAAAGGGGTTCTTCCCAGAAACGCGTCAGCCATCGCCTCATCAATTGGATGTCCAGGTCCAGATTACGTTTTGATGTCCGCTACTGCGTACCTGCAGCTATTGTTCATGTTTAACGTACATGCTCGTTTGTGAGTATCCATTTGTTGTTTTATCTTTTTAATAAACGCTTTTTGTAGTAATGCCCTAGGTCGGTGCACTCTCTTTTTCTTTTTATCATTCTGACTACTCCCCATTTATCACCACCCTCTGAACTCGCCCTTGTAGCCAGTTTTCAATCCATGTACTCACCCTATGGTCATGCCAACGGACCTTATTTTGTACAGTAAACGTTTATGGGGAACTGTGTCAAATGCTTTTGCAAAATCCAGATACACCACGACTACGGGCCTTCCTTTGTCTAGATGGCAACTCACCTCCTCATAGAAGGTTAATAGATTGGTTTGGCAAGAACAATTCTTCGTGAATCCATGCTGATTACTGCTAATGATACTGTTCTTATTACTAAAATCTTGTATATAGTCCCTTATCATCCCCTCCAAGAGTTTACATACTATTGATGTTAGGCTAACTGATCTGTAATTCCCAGGGATGTATTTTGGGCCCTTTTTAATTATTGGTGCTACATTGGCTTTTCTCCAATCAGCTGGTACCATTCCAGTCAGTAGACTATCTGTAAAAATTAGGAACAACGGTCTGGCAATCACTTGACTGAGCTCCCTAAGTACCCTCGGTTGCAAGCCATCTGGTCCCGGAGATTTATTAATGTTAAGTTTCTCAAGTCTAATTTTAATTCTGTCCTCTGTTAACCATGGAGGTGCTTCCTGTGTTGTGTCATGAGGATAAACACTGCAGTTTTGGTTACTGAAGCCCCCCCGATTCACTCGTGAAGACTGAGAAGAATAAATTCAATACCTTCGCCATCTCCCCATCCTTTGTAACCAGATGTCCTTCCTCATTCTTTATGGGCCAATATGGTCTGTCCTCCCTTTTTTACGGTTTACATACTTAAAGAATTTCTTGGGATTTTTTTTTTGCTCTCCTCCGCTATGTGTCTTCATGTTTTATCTCAGCTGTCCTAATTGCACCCTTACATTTCTTGTTGCATTCTTTATAAAGTCTGAATGCTGAGGATGATCCCTCAACCTTGTATTTTTTGAAGGCCTTCTCCTTTGCTTTTATATGCATTTTAGATCTCTCTGGATACCCCGCTCTTGCAGGAACTTTGCCTGAACTACCTCAGCACTTACCACATCCTCACTGGATGTATGCGATGCCTTACATAAGAAATTCTCCTGGGGGTATGACTTCCCTTTGATGCCCCTCCTTAACCATAAATATTTTTTACCAGGCTTATTGGATCCAGGTTTTAAATCTTGGGCTTCAGAAGAACCTCTCCTACTACATCGTGTTCTCTGTGGTAACGCACTTAAACCATTATTGGAGATCCTTGGCTCTAAACCCACCACGTTTCTGGATAAGTGGAGATTCCACCAACTACAAGGCTTCCTAAGTTCCTTTACTCATCCGCCAAGAGGTCTATGAGATTTGAATAGCATAGAAGAAATATTCCTTCCAAAGGACCCCCCTCTACATGGTATCTCATTCTATAAAGCTCTTATTGCTCTTCAAAACCCTGCCCATCCGCCCTTTCTGGCTAAATGGGAGATTGATTCGGATTCTCCTCTCACAAGCAATCAAAAGGATAAAGTCCTACAACTAGCTCACGCCTCCTCCCATGCTTCAAAAATGGCAGAAGTCAACTATAAATTTCTCAACAGGTGGCACTACACCACAGCCAAACTTCATCAAATGTTCCCCGCCAGTTCCCCATTGTGCTGGAGGAATTGTGGGAACAAAGCTACTCACGGACATGTCTGGTGGACTTGCCCACTCATTTGTCCCTTCTGGGCCGATATTCGCAACATGATATTACAGATCTCAGATGTCAACCTACCCAGTAAACCATGGACTATTCTTTTTCACGCCACTAAAGATCCCATAGGTTCCTACAAGTGCTCACTTATTCCTCATCTGTTGAACACCGCCCAAGCCTTAATTCCTACTCTCTGGGGTCAATCAACAACCCCGTCCATAAAAGTTTGGCTACAAACCCCCCCTATAATCTCTCTTCCCCACATCTACTTTTCTCTCTCTCATCTATTCTTTATTTCTCCCTTTCCTGCTTTATTTCTCTCGCTATTGTCTTTAAATTAGAGTAATGTCTTTTTATGTTTCGATCCAAATGCTCACATAGATGGAAGCCTCTGTCTAGTTGTTATTTTGATCGTATTTCCCCCCTTCTTATTTTCAGGGGCATTTGTTATTTGTTTCTAGACAACCAATGTGAATTTGTGAGCATTGTCATTCTTCTCCAAGACTGTATATTATCTGAGATATGTATATCTTTTTCACCTTTAATAAACATTTATTAAACAAAAAATAAATAATAATTACCTGGCCTGCTAGATTAGTAGTCGAAGAACTAGCAGTACTACTACAAAGTACATACAACTGAATATCTCTATTCCTAAATAGCAAAGTTTGTAATTATATATATATATATATATATATATATATATATATATACACACACACACATATATATATATATATATATATACACACACACATACACACACACACAGTATCTCACAAAAATGAGTACACCCCTCACAGTTTTGTAAATATTTTATTCTATCTTTTCATGTGACAACACTGAAGAAATGACACTTTGCTTCAATGTAAAGTAGTGAGTGCACAGCTTGTATAAAAGTGTAAATTTGCTGTCCTCTCAAAATAACTGAACACACAGCCATGTCTAAACCGCTGGCAACAAAAGTGAGTACACCCCTAAGTGAAAATGTGCAAATTGGGCCCAATTAGCAATTTTCCCTCCCCAGTGTCATGCGACTCAGTGTTACGAGGTCTCAGGTGTGAATGGGAAGCAGGTGTGTTCAATTTGGTGTTATTGCTCTCACTCTCTCATACTGGTCACTGGAAGTTCAACATGGCCCCTCATGGTAAAGAACTCTCGGAGGATCTTAAAAAAAAAAAATTGTTGCTTTACATAAAGATGGCCTAGGCTATAAGACGATTGCCAAGACCCTGAAACTGAGCTGCGGTGGCCAAGACCATACAGCGGTTTAACAGGACAGGTTCCACTCAGAACAGGCCTCACCATGGTTGACCAAAGAAGTTGAGTGCACGTGCTCAGCGTCATATCCAGAGGTTGTCTTTGGGAAATAGACGTACGAGTGCTGCCAGCATTGGTGCAAAGCTTGAAGGGGGGGGGGGCAGCCTGTCAGTGCTCAGACCATACGCCGCACATTGCATCAAACTGGTCTGCAAGGGGGGACAAGGTGTTTTGGGGGGCTACCCGGCTGTTGTCCCAGAAGGAAGCCTCTTCTAAAAATGATGCACAAGAAAGCCCACAGTTTACTGAAGACAAGCAGACTAAGACAATGGATTACTGGAATCATGTCCTGTTTTCTGATGAGACCAAGATAAACTTATTTGGTTCAGATGGTGTCAAGTGTGTGTGGCAGCAATCAGGTGAGGAGTACAAAGGGAAGTGTGTCTTGCCTACAGTCAAGCATGGTGGGAGTCTCATGGTCTGGGGCTGCATGAGTGCTGCCGACACTGAGGAGCTACAGTTTATTGAGGGAACCATGAATGCCAACATGTACTGTGACATACTGTAGCATGGCATGATCCCCTCCCTTCAGAGACTGGGCCGCAGGGCAGTATTCCAACATGATAACGACCCGAAACACACCTCCAAGACGACCACTGCCTTGCTAAAGAAGCTGAGGGTAAAGGTGATGGACTGGCCAAGCATGTCTCCAGAGCTAAACCCTATTGAGCATCTGTGGGGCATCCTCAAACGGAAGGTGGAGGAGCGCAAGGTCTCTAGCATCCACCAGCTCCGCAATGTCATCATGGAGGAGTGGAAGAGGGCTCCAGTGGCAACCTGTGAAGCTCTGGTGAACGCCATGCCCAAGAGGGTTAAGGCAGTGCTGGAAAATAGTGGCGGCCACACAAAATATTGACACTTTTTCGACATTTTCACTTAGGGGTATACTCACTTTTGTTGCCAGCGGTTTATACATTAATGGCTGTGTGTTGAGTTATTTTGAGGGGACAGAAAATTTACACTGTTATACAAGCTGTACACTCACTACTTTACATTGTAGCAAAGTGTCATTTCTTCAGTGTTGTAACATGAAAAGGTATAATAAAGTATTTACAAAATTGTGAGGGGTGTACCCACTTTTGTGAAATACTGTATATATATTAGTACTAGATGGATTGTCGGTAGTTAAAGAGAATGGCCACCGCCGAATAGTAGTAATAGCCATCCAGGAGGGACGGTGCCTACTCTCCAATGCAGCCGTCTCCCGAGTCACAACTGTGTCTCATGTCTCAACCATGAGGAACATCTGTGGGGATAGTGCTCCCAACTCCAGCATCTCCACTGCAGGGAACGTGCTCACGAGTCCAGCGTCTTAACCACGAGGAACATGCGTGACGTCATACGTCGGTGCGCGTACCGCTACTGTTCATGCGCAATTTTCGGCGCCATTATCTGCAATTTTTTCTTTCGGCAATGTGCCTAAAACACCATTTTTCAGTTGCAATTCGGTGCATCCTTACTGACAAGTCTACAATTTGATTACCAACAATGCTCATTGTACAGGCTAAGAAAAGTAATGTTTTTGCCTGATTACACCATTGTGGATTCTTCCAGAATCTTAAATGTTAAGTACGAGATTACATAGCAGGTGCATTCTACTCCTGGATGGTTTGATCCCAGCGTGTTTGGGCAATTTGCACAGACAATATAAAATGTTCACACCTTTGAGTGGTTTCACCACAATCAAATGTACAGGCTGATCTTGCATTTGAATGGATTGATCCTTGTGTCCTAATGAGTTTAAAATTGCTGTATCCTGCATTACAAAGATGTATCTGATCTACTCTGACAGTAGATGAAATCTCTATTGATATAGAAAGGGGCACTTCGGGTCTGGGGCAACCAGCTCCCACTGTGATTAGACACAGCGTAATCTGATCTGCGGGTACTGCGGACTCTATGTCCACCGGCAACCGCTGATCAAGAGGCAGAGAGCCAGAATGGCGATCTGCCTATGTAAACAAGGCAAATTGCCGTTTTGTCAGTATAGAAGGCATGGATCCTGTTTTCCTGTCTTCCCCTAGTAAAAGTACCTCCCACACAGTGCACAAACACTGGCCTGGGCACACGGTTAACCCTTTGATTGCTCCTGATGTTTAACCCCTTCCCAGCCAGGGACAGTGCATATTTTTAGCACTGATCACTGTATTAGTGATCAGTGCCACAAAGTGTCAGCAGCCTGTATATCCGCCACAATATCACAGTCCTGCTATAAGTCGCTGATCGCCACCATTTCTAGTAAAAAAAAAAAAAAGCGATAATATCCCATAGTTTGTAGACACTATAACTTTTGCGCAAACCAATCAATATAAGGATATTAGTATTTTCTTTACCAAAAATATGTAGCAGAATACATATTGTCCTAAATTTATGAAGGAATCTGATTTTTTTAAATTTATTGTTGTGTTTATAGCGCGACAAATAAAAACTGCAGTGGTGATCAAATACCAACAAAAGAAATCTGTTTGTGGGTGAAAAAAAAGGACATACATTTTATTTGATTATAGTGTCGCATGTCCACGCAATTGTCAGTTAAAGCAGGGGTCTTCAAACTACGGCCCTCCAGTTGTTCAGGAACTACAATTCCCATCATGTCTTGTCATGTCTGTTAATGTCAGTGTTTTACAATGCCTCATGGGATGTGTAGTTCCGTAACAGCTGGAGGGCCATAGTTTGAGGATCCCTGAGTTAAAGTAACGCAGTGTTATATTGCAAAAAATGGCCTGATTATAAAGGGGGGTAAATCTTCCGGAGATCAAGTGGTTAAAAAGCTGCAGTATTTATCACTTGCTGATTTTTGTGCATGTGTGCTGGAGTAATTATATACACTATACTGAGTTTTTTACTGCATCATTTATTTATACTTTGTTGAGAACTGTTTTATTTCATCTTTGTCTTACCCATAAAATCATTTTCTTGGTGTACATCACAGGTCACACACTAGTAATTAATTCACCAGTCAGTTAAAGCCTTTAGGTGATTAGACAAGGGCAATGCAAAAGCTGTAAGGGCAACCTAGCTTAACCCCTTCCAGTCCCAGCATGCCTTCAGTTTTGTAGCAAGCAATGACAAGAGTGGCTCACTAAGACAGAGGGGAGAGGCCTGAGTCCTGTGATATACTGCAAGAAAAAGGACAGAAATGACAAAAATCATACCAGTGCCTTGAAAGCTTTCATACCCTTTGAAATTTTCCACATTTTGTCATGTTACAACCATACACAAAGTGGAACATAATTGTGAAGTGAAAGGAAAATTATAAATGGTTTTCAACATTTTTTATAAATAAATGTGTGAAAAGTGTGGCGTGCATTTGTATTCAGCCCCCCTGAGTCAATACTTTGTAGAACCGTTCACTGCAATTACAGCTGCAAGTCTTTTTGGGGATGTCTCTACCAGCTTTGCACATGTAGAGAGAGTGACATTTTTGCCCATTCTTTGCAAAATAGCTCAAGCTCTGTCAGATTGGATGGAGAGCATCTGTCAACAGCATTTTTTAAGTCTTGCCAGAGATTCTCAATTGGATTTAGGTCTGGACTTTGACTGAGCTGTTCTAACACATGCATATGCTTTGATCTAAACCATTCCATTGTAGCTCTGGCTGTATGTTTAGGGTCGCTGTCCTGCTGGAAGGTGAATCTCCGCCCCAGTCTCAAGTCTTTTGCAGACTCTAACAGGTTTTCTTCTAAGATTGCCCTGTATTTGGCTCCATCCATCTTCTCATCAACTCTGACCAGCTTCCCCGTCCCTGCTGAAGAAAAGTATCCCCACAACATGATGCTGCCACCATCATGTTTCACGGTGGGATTGGTGTGTTCAGGGTAATGTGCAGTGTAGCGTTTTGCTTTTAGGCCACAAAGTTCAATTTTGGTCTCATTTGACCAGAGCACCTTCTTCCATATGTTGGCTGTGTCCCCCACATGGTTTCTCGCAAACTGCAAACAGGACTTCTTAATGGCTTTCTTTCAACAATAGCTTTCTTCTTGCCACTCTTCCATATAGGCCAGATTTGTGGAGTGCACGACTAATAGTTGTCCTGTGAACAGATACTCCCACCTGAGCTGTGGATCTCTGCAGCTTCTCCAGAGTTACCATGGGCCTCTTGGCTGCTTCTCTGATTAATGTTCTCCTTGCCCAGCCTGTCAGTTTAGGTGGACGGCCATGTATTGGTAGGTTTGCAGTTGTGCCATACTCTTTCCATTTTCGGATGATGGTTGAACAGTCCTCTATGAGATGTTCAAAGCTTGGGATATTTTTTTTATAACCTAACCCTGCTTTTAACTTCACAACTTTATCCCTGACATGCCTTGTGTGTTTCTTGGCCTTCATGATGCTGTTTGTTCACTAAGGTTAGCTAAAAAAACCTCTGAGGGCATCACAGAGCAGTTGGATTTATACTGAGATCAAATTACACACAGATGGACTCCATTTACTAATTAGGTGACTTCAGAAGGCAATTGGTTCCACAAGATTATACAGTACCTATCCGTGAGAATGTGTTTCCAGCGCGATCCCATCACGTTGGTTCTCGGCGACAGGGTACTGTACATCTTGCGCAGGCTGCAATAGGAAAAACACATTTTCGTATTGCAGCGAGCGCGAGAGGGAATTCCGCTCCAGGAGCAAACCAGGCCCTTAGGTCTGGTATGGATTTTAAGGGGAATCCCCTACGCCAAAAAAAACTGCATGGGGGTCCCCCCAAAATCCATACCAGACCCTTATCTGAGCACGCAGCCCTGCCGGTCAGGAAGGGGGTGGGAAGGAGCGAGCGCCCCCCCCCTCCTGAACCGTACCAGGCCGCATGCCCTCAACATGAGGGATGGGTGCTTTGGGGAAGGGGGGCGCCCCCCACCCCAAAGCACCTTGTCCCCATGTTGATAAGGACAAGGGCCTCTTCCCGACAACCCTGGCCATTGGTTGTCAGGGTCTGCGGACGGAGGGCTTGTCCATTCACCTGGGGGAAAAAAGTGTCAATAAAAAAAACACACTAGACAGGTTTTTAAAGTCATTTATTAGGCAGCTCCGGGGGTCTTCTTCCGACTTCGGGGTCTCTTCCGATTTCTCTGCTCTCTCCGGCCTCTTCTCCCGATGTCTGGTTCTTCTCCAGGTCTCCGGTTCTCCTGCTCTTTTGCTAGCGGTGGCCCGGTCTTCTGCGTCGTCTTGTTCCCTCTTCTCTTCTTCCGATGTTGACATGACGCTCTCTCCCGCTGTAATGCCATGTGCGGAGCATGATGGGACTGTGACATCATAAGGGGCGGGGTCACCGGATGACTACGCCCCATGGCTATATAAGTCGTTGTGCACCTCGCACACGGCATTACAGCGGGAGAGAGTGTCGTGTCGGAAGAAGAGAAGAGGGAACAAGACGGAGAACACTGGGCCACCGCTAGCAAAAGAGCGGCAAAAGAGCAGAAGATAGCAGAGGAGCCCGGCAGAAGAACCAGAGAGCGGGAGAAGAACCGGAGACCTGGAGAAGAGGCCGGAAAAGAACCGGACACCGGGAGAAGAGGCCAGAGAGAGCGGAGAAATCGGAAGAGACCCCCGAAGTCGGAAGAAGACCCCCGGAGCTGCCTAATAAATTACTTTAAAAACCTGTCTAGCGTGTTGTTTTATTGACACTTTTTGCCCCCAGGTGAATGGGTAGGGGTACGATGTACCCCATACTCATTCACATAGGGTGGGTGGCCCAGATCTGGGGGCCCCCTTATTAAAAGGGACTACCGGATTCCGATAAGCCCTCCACCCACAGACCCCGACAACCAACGGCCAGGGTTGTCGGGAAGAGGCCCTTGTCCTCATCAACATGGGGACAAGGTGCTTTGGGGTGGGGGGCCACAGGGCGCCCCCCTTCCCCAAAGCACCCACCCCCCATGTTGAGGGCATGCAGCCTGGTACGGTTTAGGAGGGGGGCGCTTGTCCCCACCCCCCTTCCTGACCGGCCGGGCTGCGTGCTCGGATAAGGGACTGGTATGGATTTTGGGGGGACCCCCACACCATTTTTTCGGCGTAGGGGGTTCCCCTTAAATTCCATACCAGACCTAAGGGCATGGTATGGCCTTGGAGGGGAACCCATGCCGTTTTTTTATTACATTTTTATTAAAATTTGGCGTGGAGTTCCCCCTCATTTTTCATACCAAACACCTGTCAGCAATGCTTGTCGCTCATTGAGAAAGGAAAAAACACATTTTTACTTTCCCCATGAGCGAGCCAGCTCGGCACTGGCTCCCGTGACGGGGCTCGTAGGTGTCAAATCTCGCCGATAACAGCAGTGAGATTGACACAATATCGCGGTCACCTACTGTAGTTAAGGGTATCAGAGTAAAGGTGGCTGAATACAAATGCACATCACACTTTTCAGATATTTGTAAAAAAAAAAAAATTGAAAACCATTTATCATTTTCCTTTCCACTTCACAATTACGTGCCACTTTGTGTTGATCACATAAAATCCCAATAAAATACATTTACATTTTTGGTTGTAACATGACAAAATGTGGAAAATTTCAAGGGGTATGAATATTTTTTCAAGGGACTGAACATCACAGGACCCAAGCTGGTAATTAATTCACCAATAAAAGATACAAAATCAGTCCAAGTAAGGAGTGCGCAACATAGTAAGCAGCCAACAAGCACGATGAAGGAAACTAAAAGAAAAATGCTGGCAAGGCCCATCAGTTCACAGGGTCACTTGAAGAACCCAACGTATGAAGTTCGATTACACAGGGGCCTGGTTGTCCACCTGGTAAAACAAATGTGTGAACTGAGGACCTGGTGGCAACCATGCGGAGCTGAGAAACTGAAGTCTGATCCTGAAAAGACCAAAAAGCATTAACCCTTTCATGCCTAAGCCTATTTCTGCAATTTGCTGCTTACAACTTAAAATCCGTATTTTTTGCTAGAAAATTACTTAGAACCCCCAAACATTATATATAATTTTTTTAGCAGAGACCCTAGAGAACAAAATGGTGATCGTTGCAATATTTTATGTCACACAGTATTTTCCCAGCAGTCTTTCAAACGCATTTTTTTGGAAGAAAAGACACTTTCACGAATTAAAAAAAACTAAACAATAAAGTTAACCACATTTTTTATACAATGTTAAAGATGATGTTATGCTGAGTAAATAGATACCTAACATGTCATGCTTTGAAATTGCGCACACTCGTGGAATGGCGACAAACTATGGTACCTAAAAATCTCCATAGGCGACGCTTTAAAAAAAAAAAAAAAAAATGGATCCAAGGTTAGAGTTACAAAGGAGGTCTTTTACTAGAATTATTGCTCTCACTCTCATGATCACGGCAATACCTCACATGTGTGATTTTAACATCGTTTACATTTGTGGGCACGACTCAGAGCCAAATCTGGCTTTGTTAGGGTCTCAGCCTAGCTGGCAGACGCATCGGCTGGTGGTTCGGGCTGGTGGTTCGGGTCTCCCAGTGGGACAGAAGGCCCAGGAAGAGCGGCGTAAGGGGGACAACGACGTCCCCTCCAGCTCCTTTAGGATAACAGACGCATGCCTTTCATATCTCTCTTCTCATGTTTCTGCAATGCTCCAGGTAATTGGTAACCCAACAATCTCTCCTGTACCTGACCAGCAGTTTAAATCCTTCTTAAAGAAAAACACTTTCAGCCTCTCAAACACTGGTCCCTAAATCTATAGCTGAAATTCAATCTTTGTTTGATCCTCCCCAGCTTACGCCAGCAAGCATTTTAAGTTAGGTACTTACTCCTCTCTATGAAACCCCTTCAGACTGCTCTTCATCACTCTACATGGTTTGAAACACATGCATTATCATAGGCCTACACGATCCTAAATAACCCACCTGATGACTTGTGTGCCGTTTTTGGGTAAATGGGAACATGACTTAAACCAAGCACAGATGAGCAGGACCTTATCCTCCATTTTGCACACAAGTCTGCTATTTCAAGTACAGTACAAGAAACAGGTTATGAAATACTAACCCAAGTGATATAGAGTCCATTTGAGGCTTCATAAAATGTTTCCTGCTGTCTTACCGCTTTGCTGGAGATATTGCAAAGATGACGGCACCCTTCTCCACATCTTTCGGTCCTGCCCAAACCTGCAGCCTTTTTGGAGGGCTGTGTGTAAAATACTAGATCACACAGGGAATAACCGGGTGGACAACCACACAACTATACTCCTACTTCTCCATGCACTCTTGAAGAAAAAATATAAAACAGTCCTTACTGATTCATTTAGTTAATGTGGCAAGAGCTTGCATACTGGTTAAATGGAAAAACAACATCCCTCCCACAGTAGACCAATGAATCACTGGTGGATGAGATCATGGAAATGGAGGGCCTCACCCTCTCTACCAGACACCAGAAGGACAGATTCAAAAAGGCATGATTCTACTGGTAGCAGTTTAGATTTTCAATGAAATACAAAGAAATTATAGCAACCCATGTTAGCTCCACTGTGACTGACTCAGTTGTCCTGATCTACCCGCTCATTCTTCCATCTGTCTTTTCCAGTCTGTCCTTTTGTTTTTCCCCTCAACCACCAACCCCCCATCAAAAACACACACTAATTACCCACTTCCCCCCTTTTTTTCTTTTTCTCCTTCCCTGCCTTGCCTAATCTGAATAGTACTATAAAAATTCCAAAAAAGGTTTGTAAACGTTCTCTCTGATGCACATGGATTAGTTAAATATGGATAAGTATCCCCATATGGGGCATATAAACCAACTGACTCTTGTTGATATTTTTGCCCTATGGTGTGGACATACTAAGTATATGTTTCCTGTCTTCTATATATGTTTTGCACAGACTTAATGATGTATCACGTCTTATAAGTTATTCAACTTCTATGTGCACCCTAAATTAAGAATGAAAAAAAAAAAGGACGGTCTGCAACCAGAGCTGTCAAGGCTGTGTAAGAGCAGAAGACTGCTGGGTCCACTACAGGATCAGCTCACTTCTTTAAGAAACCCCTCTGAAAAGATATGGCAGGGGATAGATATTTGGGAGGGAAAGATTTATGGGACAAGGCATTCTTAAGGAACTTATATTTGGCAATTTTGATGCAGGTAGTAGCTCAAATCCTAAAAATGCATCCACAAGAAGATAAATAGTATTTTCGAGTTTATAGCAAATACCTGCAGATAGGTTCTCTTCATGAGCTGGATGTGACACCATTCTCCTGTTCTTCATTAGGGAGCTCAAAAGACAGGAGAAACAGGAGATGCAGATAGTTTCCACATTTCTCATAAGGGTTGCAGGAGGACCCAGAAGCAGATAAAGACCCAACAAATGGGCCATTAGTCTAGGCCGACTGCGCCAGGGTCCCCGAAGGATCGATGCAGACCCTGGTTGGACCTCCAGCTGAATGGGGATCCCAAAGCACCAGTTACCCTGTGTTTTTTTATCTGCCATGCATATAATACCATAGGGATACTCACAACAGATGCTGCAACCGAAGAGGTGACTGTGTGCCCACTCACCCTTGGTAGAGGGGCTTACTGTGTCCAGTGATTACTGAGTGCTGTGTAGTTGAGAGCAGTTGGTCAGAGAGCAGCCAACCAAAATGGTCCACACATTCGCAGAACTCTGTACCAGCAGGAAGGCCACACAGATGCCCCAGTGTTCATAGGCCCCAGCCCGGGTGTAGAAAGGTCACTGGATTCAAAAGTCTAAACAAACCAAGCTATTCTCTACTGTTTTCTGAGACCGAAGGAGTTGCAGTCAATGCGCCAAATTAACTTTGAAGGGGTCAGAATGCAACAGCACACTGGGCAACAAGGCAGTGAACATTCCCAAGATTATCTGAATCCAAGCTAGGTTGACATTACAGCTTTTGCATTGGCCAGTGACCAATTAACTGAAGGTAGCAGCATAACCCATTGGCAAGCGAATTACCAGCCTGTGAGATATTAAATCATTTGGAATTTGGAATTAGGTTTTTTACTTTCCTCTAATATAAATGTTGAAATCTGTATATTAGAAGAAAGAGATATTAGGAGTTGCATGCTGTAAGTAGACAAAAGGGGTTGATTTACTAAAGGCAAATCCACTTTGCACTACAAGTGCACTTGGAAAGTGCAGTCGCTTTAGATCTGAGGGGAAGATCTGACATGAGGGGAAGCTCTGCTGATTTCATCATCCAATGATATGCAAGCAAAAATGCTGTTTTTTTTATTTTCTTTACAGGTCCCCCTCAGATCTACAGCGACTGCAATTCCAAGTGCACTTGTAGTGCAAAGTGGATTTGCCTTTAGTGAATAAACCCTAAAGTGTTTATATTACTCCCACTTACTCCATACCTGGTCTAGTGGTATTGCTTACCCAAGTTTTGGGTCTCACTTCAAGTCATTCATGAGCCAAGAGGTGGTTCTCCATAAAGTGTGGTTTATCTGTAATTTTATGATGCCTTTCTGTGACGTTTTGGGTATTAATGTTCACATACATATCTTTATGCACATGACACCAAGCGAGTCTGAGATTTTATACGTATATGTTTACCAAAGTGTTGTAATCACCTTTTGTAGGAATAAACAGTCTTTGTGGGGAAACCGCTTGTTTTTCAAAGTTTCGTTGAGTTATATATTTTAAGATTGGTATATAATATTTTCGGTCTCTTGTAGTCTATAAGACAAGTATATTTTTGAGAATTTAAATGTGTTTTCCTAAACAAATGCAGCATACAATTCACATTTTGAAGGCATTAAAGACAACCTGGTTTCCAATAATCATTAAATGCTGAACTACAATAATTACACTTTTGAAAAAATATTATAATACCCAATTAAAAGTGTTTGTTGAAAAAAGAATTACCGTAGCTTTGATTAGTAGATTAACACATAGGCACAGTATATCAACAGGAAGCGGTTTAATTACAAAGCTCTAAAAACAGGAACAGCTTTCTTCCATGCCTCCAATATATTGACAATAGACTTACAATAGAAAAATAAAATAGTATCCAGTATTTCCTAGAATTTGTCTCAATGCTACATAAATTATCTGTTTTATTTTTTCCACCGCCTTATATCAATATAAAACAAACAAAGCTGATGAGATGATGCATTTCAAAACTATTAGCAACAATAACTTATTATTTCACTAATACAACTATGACACCACTACCTTACAAATAGGCTGTACTTGAGTATGCTTGGTTTACAGCAGAGACATAAAGCAAAGTAACGTTTAACATATATCTACCAAACAAATCAATGTTCAGATTGAAGGCTAAAACTAAAAATTAGATTCTAACTGTACCTCTATGCTTTATATTGTTAAATAAGGGACACAGTGGTATCGGCAAATTATGCAATCATTAGGCATTATTTTTCCTGCTTTTCTTCTGGGGGAAGGGGTAAATGAGAGAATGTGAAAAGTAATTTGAAGCACGCTATAAGCTGTATTGTAAAAAGCCTTGCACGTGTTCTTAAATCATCTCATTTAATTGTTAAATAGGGTTGTACAATGGGTCACAATTTAATAATGCTTTCAGGATTTTATACTTGTGTTATTTATTTAGGTCAAAATGGTAATTATTATTTTACTGGGTTAATTAACATGTTTCGTTTTCATTTTCCTTGATTACCCAATTATAAATACAAATTTCAAAACGTGAATGCCAATTTTCAAGCACAAAGGAAACGAATACAGCCACGCTTATAAATTATACGCCAATTTCCCTTTCTTCTGTTTGTACTACAAAACTTAGCTGTTCACATTAAAAGACAACCAGCATCATCCACTGGTAGTTTGATAAACGCAACAGACCGAACATGTACATTTATATACACATACTTTTTTAATAGCAATTAAAAAGGTTCAAAAACATTTGCACCAACAATAAATGTTTAAGTACTATGACTCTTAGTGAATCTGCCCAGCTCAGTAAAAACATTAACATACATAATAATATTGCATATAAAACATGATGCACAGCACATTGTATACACAATATTTATTATTACACACACACCAGTACAGCTTATTATTGTTCATGATGTGCAAATGTTTCATTTATAATGCATAACAATAATACTTATTTCCCTCAGAAAAAAAAAAATGTTTGCTTGGTGACTGCCAATTTGAAACATTACCATCACAGAGAAAACATTTAGTAAAGGCTTACAAAGTCTTACAAATTCAGTAAAGGCTTACAAAAAAATGTTTGCTTGGTGACTGCCAATTTGAAACATTACCATCACAGGGGAATAATTCAGTAAAGGCTTACAAAGTTTATTAAACAGGAAAAAAACAACTTGGCTGCACAGGCCAAATATCAGCTTTGCGAGTTGCTGGCAAGCATTTTCTAATATGAGGGAAAGAATATAGTGAACCTGCATCTCTCCAAGGTGTTTAATTGGGGTCTACAGTCTCTTTGTTTTTCTACATTTGTCTTTATCTCCCTCAGCAGGACTTACAAAGCTAAAATGTTTGACGGTATGACAGCCTTGACCACTGACCTACTGTAAGATATATTGCATGGGAAATTTTCTTCTACCTTTCATCTTATTGCTGCTTGAAGGTAGCTGAGTGGGTGAAGGCATTGTATGTTCTAGGCTTGTGTATGTGGTTGTATCTCTGCCTTTCATACTATTTGTGTTTGCTGTCCTTGGTTCTTTTTATACACAATTTCTATAACAGCCAAGGCATTTCCATGGTTCTGATTATGTTCTCCTAAAACACTCCTAAAATTATTTAACTCATCCACTACTGTACAGCAGTTTCTCAAACAATAGCATTCAATATGATGGATGACCAATTATTCTTTAGCTATTATACACACCTATATGGCTGTGTTAGCCTTATTCCCAAAATACTTACTACCCAACGTGCCGACACATGCAATCACAGTGGGTTCCAGCAGTATGTGAGTCATCCAAAAATGGGTACATATCTTAGTAAAACTGCTATGAAGCAAATACTATGCCTCAGTGTTAGTCACCGGCTTATAAAATTACATGTTTAAGTACCGCAATGTCCTTTAACACATGACTAGAAAACAAAAAGGCTTTATCATGGTTTTACCATGAAGCCCAGTTTCATAGGTTAAGCCCATGAACAATGTTTTCTCCAAATCTTATATATACAGCACAGTGAATGACTTTTCTAAAAGAAAAGAACATCTTCTGCTGGCTTGATAACTTAAAAATGAGCAATTGGAAAAGCCTTGTGTATGGCCAACTAACATGGCCCCAGTGTTGTGTGATGCCGCAGCAGAGGAATGAGCGATTAGCAAGCAATGCATTACTGTTCTCTATCTGATTATAACATATGACTCCAAGGACATATTTATTGTAATTCAGTTATCCCAGCAAACACATCAGTGTGGAATGGTCTTACATGCCTTTGACTTCAGTCACCTCATTTTTTTACAATCAGAGGTATTTCAAATAATACTTTTGTCTGGCTGAAACTATAGTGAGCTGCATGCTAAAAACTGAAAGAATAAAGTGATTTTTTTCTACTTTGGAAGAATGTGCTTTGAATTAAACCAGTCCTTCTAAACCCACAGGAGCCAGCCTATGGAAATCATCAAGTGCTGGAAAGATGCCACATAACCCATGATACGCCATCATGCATCGAGCTGATCCCAACACATTTTAGCAGGGATTATACAGTATCTCACAAAGGTGAGTACACCCCTCACATTTTTGTAAATATTTTATTATATCTTTTCATGTGACAACATTGAAGAAATGACACTTTGCTACAATGTAAAGTAGTGAGTGTACAGCTTGTATAACAGTGTAAATATGCTGTCCCCTTAAAAGAACTCAACACACATCCATTAATGTCTAAACCACTGGCAACAAAAGTGAGTACACCCCTAAGTGAAATTGTCCACATTGATCCCAGTTAGTTATTTTTCCTCCCTGGTGTCGTCTGACTCGTTGGTGCTACAAGGCCTCAGGTGTGAATGGGGAGCAGGTGTGTTAATTTTGGTGTTATCGCTCTCGCTCTCACTCTCACACTGGTCACTGGAAGTTTAAAATGGCACCTCATGGCAAAGAACTCTGAGGATCTGAAAAAAATAATTGTTGCTCTACATACAGATGGCCTAGGCTATAAGAAGATTGTCAAGACCCTGAAACTGAGCTGCAGCACTGTGGCCAAGACCATACAGCGGTTTAACAGGACAGGTTCCACTCAGAAGAGGCCTCAGAATGGTCAACCAAACAAGTTGAGTGCACATGCTCAGCGTCATATCCAGAGGTTGTCTTTGGGAAATACACATATGAGTTCTGCCAGCATTGCTGCAGAGGTTGAAGGGGTGGGGTCAGCCTGTCAGTGCTCAGACCATATACTGCACACTGCTTCAAATTGGTCTGCATGGCTGTCATCCCAGATGGAAGCCTCTTCTAAAGATGATGTACAAGAAAGCCCACAAACAGTATGCTGTAGACAAGCAGACTAAGGACATGGATTACTGGAATCATGTCCTGTGGTCTGATGAGACCAAGATAAACTTATTTGGTTCAGATGGTGTCAAGCGTGTGTGGCGGCAACCAGGTGAGGAGTACAAAGACAAGTGTGTCTTGCCTACAGTCAAGCATGGTGGTGGGGGTGTCATGGTTTGGAGCTGCATGAGTGCTGCTGACACTGGGGAGCTACAGTGCATTTGGGAAAACCATGAATACCAACATGTACTGCGACAGGATCCCCTCCCTTCGGAGACTGGGCCGCATGGCTGTTTTCCAACATAAAGACCCCTAACACACCTTCAAGGTGACCACTGCCTTGCTAAAGAACCTAAGGGTAAAGGTGATGGGGCTGGCCAAACATGTCTCCAGACCTAAACCCTATTGAGCATCTGTGGGGCATCCTCAAATGGAAGGTGAAGGAGCGCAAGGTCTCTAGCATCCACCAGCTCCGCAATGTCATCATGGAGGAGTGGACTCCAGTGGACACCTGTTAAAGCTCTGATGAACTCTGTGCCCATGAGGGTTAAGGCAGTTCTGGAGAATAATGGTGGCTACACAAATTATTGACACTTTGGGCCCAATTTGGACATTTTTTCACTTAGGGGTGTACTCACTTTTGCTGCCAGTGGTTTAGACATTATTGGCTGTGTGTTGAGTTATTTTGAGGGGACAGCAAATTCACACTGTTATACAAACTGTACACTCACTACTTTACATTGTAGCAAAGTGTAATTTGTTCAGTGTTGTCACATGAAAAGATAGAAAATATTTACAAAAATGTGAGGGGTGTACTCACTTTTGTGAGATGCCATCAGTTCAGAAATTTACCATGAGGATAAGTGTAAACCTAACAGACCAAATACTGTATGTGACAACGCAGAATCAGACCCCGGCCACCTTCACCAACTTGTGACAACTAGCTATTCAAACTAACATTGCGCTATCACTTGTACATGAGAAGGACACTCTCAGCCTCACCCTGCACAAGGATTTTCCAGCTCACAAGATCAGAATCAAGACTGAGCGATCATCCCTGGGTTTGGGTAGCTAAGCAATTAACCCTTTAAACCCCAAATCAATCGCTGCCACCAGATATTTTTATCATAAAATAGCAAACGTTCACACTAACAATTACGGCTTATAATAAATGTCTGTAATACTTACTGTCACCACAGACAGGAATATCCAGAGATTTAATATATAGTCACACTCTTCAGAGAAACAGAGATTCTTTAAGTTCTGCGGTAGTGCATTAGAGACAATATTAACCCATTTGAAAATATTGTTTAATAATAGAAAAGGTAGCACGGTACAAATAAATTATTTCCATAAAAAGTATTACAAAGAAAAAGAAAAGAAAAAATACCTAAAGTCTGGATTGGTGAGTTTGGCAAAGTCCAGTCCAGGGGCGGCCCGTCCATTAGGACTGCCCAATCGCCGCCCCCTCTCTCCTTGCCACCTCCTATATGCAATGGATAGTTCCATGCACAGCATGAATCTATCCACTGCCGCCCCCTACTCATGTGTCTGGCCCCTTTCAGGTCACCGGGCATATGAATTAGTGGCCAGGGTTTTTTTTTTGAAGTGTTGATTAGAGCCATAGGCTATAATAGACTTCAAAATAGGATGGACTCGGGACGCAGAGCATTGCATCTGGAGCCCACCCAGGTGTGTTGCAACAGTGAGTGTAAATTCACTGTTGCAACACTGATCCTCTTCCCTGACCAATTGGGAAGCAAGTATGAAACCTGTTTCCCAATTGGCCAAAACGTCTGCCGATCCTACTGGACGCCTAGCGCTGGGGAGGAGAGAGGAGACACTGCAGAAGCTGCTCCAGGAGAGGACACCGGAGCAGCTTTCCCTGAGCCCGCCACGCTCTCACCACCCTCAGAGCTGTGACTGGCAGGTGAAGACAGCGGGTGGTGGGGGAGTGTGTTAGTGCCGCAGAGAGGGGGTAATGCCACTCCACTGGCGGCCGGGGGGGGGTTTGTTTGCCACCCCCCCCCCCTAATTAAAAAAAAAAAAAAACACCAGCTGCCACTGGTCCAGTTAATGAGTAAAATGAATAATTGACTCTCTGAGGAGTGACCGATTGGATGTCACAGTCTTTACAAGCATTCAGCTATCCTGGCTTCAGAGCAGTTTTCTACACATATTACTATCTTGGAATACTTACAGGTTGCATTCTGGTAACTTTTATATTATTTTGGCCAACATGAAATTACCATTTGAATGAATACAGATATGAGAGCTATCCGATAGCTATTTCACCTAGAAGAGGTAATGTGCCCTGCATACACCTCCACCATTGCTCCTGTGATCGGGTTCAGTATTTTCATGGCATGTTCAAGATTGCCTATGTGAGAGCTTGTCTATTTGATCGGTTATGGCATGCATTGTGGGGATCTCATGGTGACTATCGGATTTTTTTAGTTTACTCATTGGAATATTGAATGATTAATTTTGTAATCATCAGTACCACTGTACTCAATTATACCACACGAAGCTACAAAGTAAGATGCTATCTCAAGCCTGTGATCCTGCTGACAGCCGCTAAAAATAATTTTTTACCTATCTTCCATTACCTACTCTGAGAAATTACCATCTGTAGTTTTGTTGAATGATATATTGATTATAGAAAAAATTAAAACAAGCTCCTGAAGAACTGTAACTGTACATCACGAACCATGTAGAGCTTACATATCACTACATTAATTTACTCCAGCTTCGCTGAGAGTTATTATCATTGTCGCCATATGATACGAGTCTAATCCAATGGTTAGAACTGGAGATGTCAATGCTAAACTGTATGATTTTGCAGTAATTTTTATGTGTTTTTATACTAATATGTGAATTGTTACTAATAAAAGGTTCATTTTTTTTTTTTATTACTGGTGCCTATAAAGTCCATGATTCTATGCAATACACACACTATAAATATTAGGATGTGGCATCTTATACCAATATGTATGCACCCACTGTACCGTCTTGTGTTGGTGTAATTTGTTAATTCATCTATATTTCACCTAGAAGAGGTAATGTGTCCATCTTGCCTCCAGTGCCTTCTAATAAACTGGTATTTGGACTTAAAATTCTGCTAATTAATTGATACAGGTAAATAAATTCTTATTCTGGCAGCATTATTATCTCAGGAGTTATGACATACAATATACCGAAGCTTTGATTCTTCAAGAAGACAGACAGAAATGTATATTGGCTAATTACTCCAGCTAAATCATTTACGACGGGTGATTAGCTAGGATTGTTTACTTGCTTTATATTAGCAATTACTTAAAAGAGAAGTCCAGCCAAAGCTCATTGGCTGTACTTTTCCTATGGATCACAGGAGTGTAGTTCGTTTTGCACTCCTGTGACCTGTTTGCAGCAGAGAGCAGACTGAAGTCACGGATATCAGTCCAGGCACTGCATCATCGCAACAGTAAAGTCTGGATCCGCCAGGTCCCTGGACTGACACCCGGCTGCTCCTGCCCCCTCCACAGCCCAGAGCTCCAATGAGCCAGGAGGGGCAGAGCAAAGAGCTGTGACTGGCAGTCTGCAGCTCTCTGCTCGGAGAGCTCTGAAAACCGAGCAATCGGCGGCGTTTGATCACTCGGTTCTCAGTGTAGAGGCGCTGTGGGACCGATGCTGCATCCACCGAGGTAAGTATGATTCTAAAAAAAATAAAAATAAAACCTCTACTTCTCTTTTAAAGTGATTGTAAATGATCGCCTTGAAAAACAACCCATTCAATTTAAAATAGAAATGAAGGGCAAAACATTTTTGTATAGATAGGGGTATCAGGACAAGTCTGACCACGAGCTGGGTATCAGAGTGAGACTGAGATGTGTATTGTGTTATTTACTGTCAGGGGGTTTATAATGCCTAAATCAAAAGGTTATCTATTTGCAATGCTTTGACTTTGATATTGGCCAATAGGTTCTACTGTGTCTATCAACAGGCTGATAAAGATGTTTGAAATGCAACGAAGAGGTTGTCATTATAGGAGATGCACGTCCTGGGATTATGGAAAGGGAATCACTGCTGTTATGTGTCTTACTGTAACAAAATGTCATAACTGACTTTTGAATTTTGAACAACATAGCTGTCCTGTGTCATCTAACACAGTTTTGGTGTGCCCAGAACGCATCATCATTACACTATATACACACATAGACCTCTTGCACGTGATACTCCTATTTGAGCATCTACTTTTTCAGACTTTTTTTTGTATGTATTTGTACTTATTTGCGCACATTTTTGCGTATATGCAGTTGCGCAATTTTGCGTGCATTTTCGCACGAAAACTTATTCTTGCATTTTCATTCTGTACAATATGTAAATGGCTATTTGTGTGCATTTACGCGAATAAGGCATAAATTACTGACCAAAAAAGAATATATATTTTGTTTTACTAAAGATTGCATAGCGCTGGTTTACGCGCCTGTGTGCATAGGCACATTACAATGAATGGGCTATATTTTAGCTCAGTTGAAAAAAACAAAATAAGTACTAAGCTGCAGTATGCAAGAGGCCTTAGGCCCCTTTTACACGGGCGGACCGTTCAGGTCCACCTGTCAGTTTTTTTAGGCGGACCTGAACAGACGCTCTATACAGGTCTATGGAACAACAGATGTCAATGATGACATGTCGGCTGACATTCGACCTGCTCCGATCTGCTAAAGTGTGACGGATGGAAACCCTATTTATCCATGCGTTTGGTGGATCGGATGAAAACGGACTCTACGGTCCGTCTTCATCCGATCCCCCATAGAGGAGAGCAGTGCTCTGACAGGTCCGTCCCTGCACAGTGTGCAGGGACGGACCTGTCATCTGCCTGCTCAGCAGGGATCGACGGAGCGATCCCTGCTGAGCAAAGCAGAGCCCGTACATGAACACGTCCGTGTGAAAGGGCCCTTAATCATAAACATTTATTCACAAAGTCAAAACAAAGCTTAATCATAAAAGCTTTTATTCTACAAAGCATTTCTGTCATACATCAGTAAACCTCTATTTTAAGGGGTCTCTCACTAGAGCAAGTAGGCGCTGGTCACACATTCACGTTTTAACGCACGCACTGGAAAACACTAAAATGCGTCAAAGACAATGTCTGTCCAATTATCTCCTACTCTATTAGCTTTTAAACGATCCCTGAAAACCCTCTTCAGAAAAGCCTATGCTACCCACACCTAAACAACTGTATTTTAATTTTCTCCAACAGCTCATCCTCCACAGTTATTACCTTTTGTTTCACTTTACCTTCCCTTTTAGATTGTAAGCTCTAACGAGCAGGGCCCTCTGATTCCTCCTGTATTGACTTGTATTGTAACTGTACTGTCTACCTTTGTTTTGTAAAGCGCTGTGCAAACTGTTGACGCTATATAAATCCTGTATAATAATAATATTAATGTCTTTCAATAGATATTTTGCACATAGGTCGATGTGCATTTTTTGATGCATAAACATGAAGGCCAATAAAAACTATTTGAGCTTCTAAAAGAAAAGTGCGGGTTTACAAAAAAAAACAAAAACATTTATACTTACCCTAGATGGCTGCAGCATTGATCTGATGATGCAGCTGTTCCTCTCTACACTGAGAACTGTGCCGACTCTACACTGAGAACTGAGCGATTACTCACTTCTTGGTCTTCAGCGAGTCAGTCACCGACTCTCTGCTCTGCCTTCCAGCACTCGCTGGAATGTTGAGCTGTGGAGGGGACAGGAATGGCTAGCTCAGGCTCTCAGCATCGTGCTGAGAAGCTTAGCTAGCTGCACGTCAGGCATCTGGGTGGATCCCAGCAATATAGTTAGGATCACAGCAGAGCCTGGTCCAGCTCTATGAGGTCAGCCAACAGCAGGCTTTCGAACCTGGGGCACAGGAATGTAAGTGCAGTTCTGTGATCCCCAGGAGAAGCATGGTCAAAAAGCTTTGGCCATACTTCTCTTAACTAGAGGCTGAAACACATAATACATTAATTTTTGTATGCATTGCCATTGACTTCTATAGGCCTCAAAATTAACGAAAGAAGATAAAAACATGGCTCTGCGTATTTTTCCAAAACGATCCGCAGTGCACAAATGTGAACAGGCTCTGTCTATAACATTGCCTTTGATGAGACAAGCATTCTAGCTCTTTCCCACATAAATGTTAAAATACAAGTGTGTGAACAGGGCTCTATAGATAGAGATGGATGTGTGTGCTGTGCCGCAGCGCATTTTTGAAAATAGGTCATGTATGGTTTTTTTCATGCACTTTGAGGGCCACAGAGGTTAAGGGCAATGCATGAAAGCACATATATGATGTGTTTTCAGACCCTGTTAAACTTTAATTGTTTTTAATCCCAATATATCACGAAAACCGCATGCAAAACACACATAAGCAGGCTCCAAGCTTTTGCATAGGGATTGCTATAATGTAGTGATGTAATCTATTATTCTTTCCTTTCAGCAGCAAAATGCCAGTAAATTGGATTTTATGTTTTGCAGATATCAATACTCTGTAAATAACCATGCTCTGATGTTGTCTTGTGTTAAAGTATACATCACAATTATGTTAGGATTTAAGTAAGCAAAGAACCTAAAGCCCTATACATTATAACCAACTCTAGCAATGTACTTGTTAGTTGTTATCATGTCTAATCATCTATAAATTGCCACAAACAAAATTCTGTATTGTAGGTGCAAGGCGCAGACATCATGGCTCTGTCCTGAGTGGCTGTCACGAGTGATGCGCAGTTTCACCGACGCAGTGATCAATTCTGATCATGTCTTCTCTGCTCTTTTACAGGTAAACATCTTTTATCTATCTGTACATCTCTACTGAACTGACATTGGTGACATTGCTTTAACATTTTTGGTAAACATCTTTTATCCATCTGTACATCTCTACCGAACTGACATTGCTTTAACATTTTTGGTAAATGTCTTCTGCTGCCATATCTGTAAACTTCTATATTTAATGCTAGCTCTAAACCAGCCCCACTGCAATAGCAATATTACTGGTGATTGATTCTCAACCCCATTTGGCTGAGTGATCAAGAGAGGTAATTAGCTTTACGGCCCTAGCCTGTGTCTGTAGCTGGTCTGGTATTGGCCATCTCCTCTCTCATATTCAGGTGTCTCAAATCAGACCCAATAATGACCATCTGAGAAAAGCATGCCTGCTTAGTCCCCCTATAAATTTAAAGCATCCTATGTGGTGGCGCAGACAGGGGCAAGGCGCAGACATCATGGCTCTGTCACGAGTGATGCGCAGTTTCACCGACGCAGTTTAACGAAAGCAGGAGAACTAAAGCTGGATGAAGATACAACAAGAACTCTTTTGAGTTCCAGCTTTTGATATTTATTTTATATAAAGTCAGTTTCCCACTCTCTATCCACTAACATGCTCCTTATTCTTTTCCTACTCACACTGGTGTCTTCTATCCTCAAACTATCTTTCCTCTACCCCTACTCTCTTCCCTGCAGCATGCACATATCACCCTCACTCCTACCCTCTCCCTACTATGGCACCCATCATCTCATGCATTTGCTGCATCCACATGCTGACATAAACACCAGGGCCACTAGACACGTGCGCTCATGCACATCCCACTCCCATCTTGCCTTTCTTGCCCTCCTCCTTCTCTTAGTCTCAGGTGACATTTCTCCTAATCCTGGTCCGCCATTAACCAACTGCAAGCCACATATTCAATACCCCTCCCCCTCTGGCAACCACCACAATCCACTCAGTTTAACTTCTATCCCCCTGCTTCCTCAAAGCAGCCCACCAATCTCATGCGCCCTTTGGAACGCCCGCTCCATCTGTAACAAGCTAACATCTGTACATGACCTCTTCATCTCTCATGGCTTTAACATACTCGCCATAACAGAAACCTGGCTTCAAAATTTTGACTCAGCATCTCCTGCTGCCCTCTCCCATGGTGGTCTCCATTGGACTAACTCCCCCAGAGCCAACAGAAAGAAAGGAGGTGGAGTTGGCTTCCTTCTATCCCCCCACAAAGCACCTTCCAAGTCCTTCCTGTCCCTCCCTCTCTATCTCTCTCTTCTTTTCGAGATGCACTGTATTAGTCTGTTTTCTCCCATTTCGCTGATTGCAGCAATTTATCGGCCTCCTGGGCCGGTATCGCGCTTTCTTGATGACTTTGATGCCTGGCTACCCTACTTTCTCTCCTCTGAAAAACCCACTATCGTTCTTGGTGACTTCAACATTCCTGTCAATGTTAACAGCCCAACTACAGCTAAACTTCTTGACTTAACCTCATCTTTTGACCTAACCCAATGGACACATACTTCCACTCACTTCAATGGTAATACCCTTGACCTTGTATTCTCCCATCTCTGCAACCCTGGTAACCTCACCAACACCTCCTTTACTCTTTCTGATCACAACCTCATTACTTTCACTGTATCCTTGCCTCCAACCACCCATCCCTCCAAGCAGCAAACAATTACTTGTAGAAACCTTCGCCACTTTAACCCTTCTCTTCTCTATTCTATTCTGCTACTGACCACCTATATGACATAATCTCTCCCCTGCCCTGTCCTGACCTGGCCACCTCTGTCTACAACAGTTCACTCTCATCATCACTAGATGCACTTGCTCCTATAACCACACGCAGAATCAGGCCCCGACCGTTACAACCCTGGCAAACTGACAACACTAGAAATCTCAAGAGACATTGCCGTGCTCTTAAACAACTGTGGCCTAAAACCAAATGCCTGCAAGACTTCACCCTATATAAATCTGCCCTTCTAAAATACAATTCATGCCTCCATGCTGCCAAACAAGCCTACTTTGTCTCTCTTATTAATTCCTTGTCATCCAGTCCCTGTCGGCTCTTCTCAACCTTTAACTCTCTGCTTCGTCCCCCACCCCCTCTACCCACTAAATCACTACCCAAGAGATTGCCAATCACTTCAAAGACAAGATTGATGCAATTTGTGAGGATACCTCTACTGTTCGTACATCTTCCCCGCCCAAAATACCTTGCCTAACAGCACATTCAACACTCTCCTCTTTTGAATTGGCTACTACTGAAACGGTTACAAAACTTCTCAGATGTCCACTTAACCAATTGTCCCCTGGATCCTGTTCCCTCACAACTACTACGGTCACCCTCTTCTTCTATCCTATGCTCCCTCTCTCACATCTTCAATCTCTCCCTCTCTAGTGGCACCTTCCTCTCACCTCTAAAACATGCGCAGATCACTCCCATACTTAAAAAGCCCTCACTGGACCCTACCAACCTGAACAACTTAAGACCCATCTCATTGCTCCCATTTACCTCTAAACTTCTAGAACGCTTAATCTACAACCATCTTAGCTCCTACCCTCAGTGAAAATAACCTCCTTGACCCTTTACAGCCTGGCTTTCGCTCACAGCACTCCACAGAAACTGCCTTACTAAAACTCACTAACGATTTACTAACTTCTAAAACCAACAGCCAGTACTCCATACTCCTACTAATTGACCTCTCTGCAGCTTTTGATACTGTTGATGACCCACTCCTTCTCAATAAACTACATTCCCTTGGCCTCCGAGATTCTGCTCTATCCTGGTTCTCTGCCTATTTATCACAGCTCTCCTTCAGTGTCACCTACAACTCTGTCTTCTCCTCTCCATTGCCCCTTTCTGTGGGGGTTCCCCAAGGCTCTGTTCTTGGACCCCTTCTCTTCTCTACCTACACCTCCTCCCTTGGTCACTTAATAACCGCCCACGGCTTCCAGTACCACTTATACGCAGATGACACCAAAATCTGTCTACTCCTCACCTCACTCCTTCAGTCTCCTCTCACATTACTAACTTACTAACTGACATATCAGCATGGATGTCGCACCGCTTCCTTAAACTAAATCTCTCTAAAACTGAGCTATTAATATTCCTCCCCGCCTGTGCCCCCCTCCACGCCTTTTCCATCAAAATCAACAATGCAACCATCAGTCCCTCCCCTCACGCCAGGGTACTAGGTGTAATCCTAGATTCTGACTTGTCATTTCAGCCTCAAATCCAATCGTTGTCAAAAGTTTGTAGAATTCACCTTTGTAACATCTCTAGAATTTGCCCCTTTTTTACAAATGAAACCACCAATCTCCTCATTCACTCCCTTGTTATCTCTCGCCTTGACTATTGCAACTCCCTTCTCATTGGCCAGCCTTTCCATAGGCTATCCCCTCTTCAGTCTATCATGAATGCTGCTGCCAGACTTATCCACCTTACCAACCGCTCAGTGTCTGCCAACCCTCTCCTCCAATCCCTACACTGGCTCCCAATCACCCAGCGAATTAAATTCAAAATACTAACCACAAAATACAAAGCCATTTACAACTCTGCTCCAAGCTACATCACCAATCTTGTCTCCAAATATCACCCAAATTGTCCTCTCCGCTCTTCTCAAGACCTCCTACTCTCAAGTTCTCTCATCTCCTCTTCTCATACTCGTCTCCAGGATTTCTCCAGAGCCTATCCTCTGGAACTTGCTACCTCCACCTGTCCGGCTATCCCCTACTCTTGCTACCTTCAGGCGATCCCTGAAAACTCATCTCTTCAGGAAAGCCTATAATGTCTCTAACTAATCTTTTACCACTTCCATCAGCTCATTCCCCACAGTTACAACCTTTTGTACCACCTGCCCCACTCTATTAGATTGTAAGCTCTTCTTAATCCTCTTGTATCTTATTGTATTATAACTGTATTGTCTCCCTTTTATATTGTAAAGCGCTGCTTAAACTGTTGGCGCTATATAAATCCTGTATAATAATAATAATAATAATAGGTACCTGTTTCCATGAACATGAGAGGCACAGAAGGCAAAGCTATAATGAAGCAACGTTGGGTCAATGACAGACCCAGTTTCAGCATGTTCAATCAGCTCCTTCAGATAGCAGAGATGTCGATGGCAGCCACGAACACCATATCGAGCACAGTACTCATCTAAAACAAAGACCTGGCCAGGACTAAACCAGCCCTAAACATAAAGGAAAAGAATAAAACAGTAAACAGAAATATGATAGAAAGTCAACAACTGTGATATTTGTTAAAATAGAAGTATAGGCAAAGCGTTATTTTCATCTTGGATAGAGTAATGGAGAGTTTATACCCCTGCCAGTTTTTGTCATTTGTGTTTCATTGGGGAGATTTATCTTCACTTCCTATCCCATAGCCAAAACAGGAAGCAAGAGGAAATGCCTAAAAATTAAGGGAATCCTCCAGGTCACCAGAACTATTGTCCCCATTGGATGTTTTCTCATCTATTACTGTATTAGAGACAATCCGGAATTTGGGATTCTCTTTTACTTTCAATGATAACAGTAAACTGGAGAAATAGTGAGGGTGAATCTCACTAACCAGGACACAAACAGCAATAAAAATCTTAGTTATTCTAATTCCTCTCTGGCAAAATTTATGATTTCTTGGCCATTTTTCAGAGAATATGAATAACAACACAAAAACTTTTTTCCCTCATAGTTAGTGTTTGGCTGAAGCCACTTATTATCAGTCAACTGTGTTTACTCTTTTTAAATCATAATGGCAACAGAAACTACCCAATTGACCCTGATCAAAAGTTTACATAACCTGGTGATTTTGGCCTGATAACATTGCACACAAGTTGACACAAAAGGGTTTGAATGACTATTAAAGGTTGCCATCCTCACCTGTGACCTGTTTGCTTGTAATTAGTGCGTGTGTATAACAGGTCAATGAGTTTCTGGATTCCTGACAGACCCTGGGATCTTTCATCCAGTGCTGCACTGACGTTTCTGGATTCTGATTCATGGGGAAAGCAAAAGAATTGTCACAGGTTCTGTGGGAAAGGTAGTTGAACTGTATAAAACAGGAAAGGGATATAGAAAGATATCCAAGAACTTGAGAATGCCAATCAGCAATGTTCAAAAGCTAATCAAGAAGTGGAAAATGAGGGGTTCTGTTGAAACCAAACCACGGTCAGGTAGAACAACTAAAATTTCAGCCACAACTGCCAGGAAAATTGTTCGGGATGCAAAGAAAAACCCACAAATAACGTAAGGTGAAATACTCTCTGAAAACATGTGGTGTGGCTGTTTGAAGATGCATAATAAGGAGGCACTTGAAGAAAGATGGGCTGCATGGTCGAGTCGCCAGAAGAAAGCCATTACTACACAAATGCCACAAAGTATCCCTGCTTACAATATGCCAAACAGCACAGAGACAAGCCTCAAACCTTCTGGCACAAAGTCATTTGGAGTGATGAGACCAAAATTTAACTTTTTAGCCACAACCATAAACGCTTCATTTGCAGAAGAGTCAACATATGATAAAAAGTACACCATTCCTACTGTGAAACACGGAGGTGGATTGCTGATGTTTTGGGAATGTGTAAGCTACAAAGGCACAGGAAATTTGGTCAAAACGGATGGCAAGATGAATGCAGTATGTTATCAAAAAATACTGGAGGAACATTTGCATTCATCAGCCAGGAAGCTGCGCATCGGACGTACTTGGACATTCCAACATGACAATGATCCAAAACACAAGGCCAAGTCGACCCGTCATTGTCTACAGCAGAATAAAGTGAAGGTTCTGGAGTGGCCATCTCAGTCTCCTGACCTCAATATCATTGAGCCACTCTGGGGAGATCTCAAAACGTGCAGTTCATGCAAGACAGCCCAAGAATTTACAGGAACTGGAGGCTTTTTGCCAAAAGGAATGGGCAGCTTTACTATCTGAGAAGATAAAGAGCCTCATCCACAAATACCACAAAAGACTTCAAGCTGTCATTGATGTTAAAGGGGGCAATACACGGTATTAAGAACCGGGGTATGTAAACTTTTGATCAGGGTCATTTGGGTCGATTCTGTTTTTCATTATGTTTTAAAAAGAGTAAACACAGTTGATTCATAATAAATGGCTTCAGCCAAACACTAACCATGAGTGAAATAAAAGTTTTTGTGTTGTCATTCATATTCTACAGTCTGGCTTCCGCCTACAACATTCTACTGAAACTGCCCTACTAAAAATCACCAATGACCTAATAACTGCCAAAACCAATGGCCACTACTCCATACTCATACTTTTAGACCTCTCTGCTGCCTTTGACACAGTTGACCACCTGCTGCTCCTCAGCAAATTACACTCCCTTGGCCTCCGTGATTCTGCATTATCCTGGTTCTCCTCCTACCTATCTCAGCGCACTTTCAGCGTCACTTACAACTCCATCTCCTCCGCTCCCCTTCCTCTTTCTGTTGGGGTACCCCAAGGCTCCGTCCTTGGGCCTCTCCTTTTCTCACTCTATACCTCTTCCCTGGGCCAGTTGATCACCTCCCATGGCTTCCAATACCATCTCTATGCCGATGACACACAGATCTATCTCTCCACTCCCCAACTCACCCCCACTATCTCCTCACGGATCTCAAACTTGCTGAATGACATATCGGTATGGATGTCACACCACTTCCTCAAACTTAATCTTTCTAAAACTGAGCTTGTTATATTTCCTCCTTCCCGGTCCCCCTCCTGTGACTTCACCATTAATATCAACAACACAACCATTGGTCCCTCCACACATGCCAGAGTCCTGGGTGTAATCCTTGACTCTGACCTCTCCTTCAGCCCCCATATCCAATCACTGGCTAAATCCTGCCGCCTTAACCTCCGCAACATCTCCAGAATTCGACCCTTCCTGACTAATGACACTACAAAACAACTTATTCACTCCTTGATTATTTCCCGCCTCGACTATTGCAACTCTCTCCTTAATGGCCTATCCTTAAGCAGGCTATCCCCCCTTCAGTCTATTATGAATGCTGCTGCTAGACTAATACACCTCACTAATCGATCCATGACTGCTGCTCCTCTCTGCCAATCCCTTCACTGGCTTCCCCTACCCCACCGTATAAAATTCAAAATGCTAACCATAACATACAAGGCCATTCACAACATCGCCCCCATCTACATCACCAACCTCATCTGCAGATATCGCCCAAATCGCCCCCTCCGCTCCTCCCAGGACCTCCTGCTCTCTAGCTCCCTTGTTACCTCCTCCCATGCTCGCCTTCAGGACTTCTCCAGAGCCTCTCCCATCCTCTGGAATTCCCTGCCCCAGTATGTCCGATCAGCCCCTACCCTGTCCACCTTTAGGAGATCCTTGAAAACTCATTTATTCAGGGAAGCCTATCCCGCACCCACATAACTGTCCCTGAGCCACCCCCATCAAATCATTCTTTGCAGCTATTACCTTTTGTACCACCACCCCCTCCCTTTAGAATGTAAGCTCTACGAGCAGGGCCCTCCTGTACCTTTTGTATTGAACTGTACTGTAATTGTGTTGTCCCCCTTATACATTGTAAAGCGCTGAGTAAACTGTTGGCGCTATATAAATCTCGTATAATAATAATAATAATAATAATAATAATAATAATAATATTCTCTGAAAAATGGCCAAGAAATCATAAATTCTGCTAGGGTATGTAAACTTATGAGCACAACTGTATTTAAGGGTGCTATAGACATGAAGGATCAACACTTTAAATGGTTAAGAAAAAAACTGGAAACCCATGGAAACAGCACTGTTCTGGAACATAAAGCATGATACTGGAGGCACTGTTGTTTTTATGGGGTTTCTAAGTTTGTCTCAGGTCCATATTTTACTGTCCTGTTCCTCTTTTTTTAATGACAATATAATATTTTGTCAACCATCTTTAAGCTTAAAAAAATGTTTATAGAACTACTAAACATTTACAGATTTAGGAGAATCGAATTCAATTACATTTATTGTCTAACACAGAGTAATGAAAATAAAAATGCATTTCATGGAATTAAAGGCCTAAAAAAGGCTTACAAAGTTTCACCTCCTAATAAAATTTAAAACAACTTAAACTGACAGCAAATGTATGAAACCGTCTGCAAATGAATCTATGCTTAGGAGTAATAGCCAATAACTGGGCACATTTGTGAATGAATAAAATTTATTTTTTTCATTTTCTAACATATGACACATTAAAGTATCCAGGGCAGAACAAACTTTCCTCAATTCATTTGTATAAAATGATTTCATTATTAGATTCAGTCTCTTTGTATGAACCATCTGAAATGTGTATTATTCCAAAGTTATCATTTAAACTACTTTTCTGTGACCTAACGCAACTCACAATTACATCATACCAAGATATGAGATCCTTTCAGGAACATGCTGGTGTCGCAAAACCCCACAGTGGAGTCTCCCACCTTTAGTAAGCTTTCAGTTGTGATTCTCTCTTTGGAAAGCTTTTAAGCCACATTTCTGAGATGGTCAGAGCTCGTTCTCCTGCTATTGAGTGACACAGCAGCAATCTTCACGTGTATAATTTTCAAATTTGAGAGCAATCGATTGAAATCCTTTATCCCAAATCCAAGCACACTTACAAAATGAGTTTGGAAAGAACTGCCACTTTTTAACAACGATTTCACACTTCACTGCACTAAGCCTACATACATTCTAATACTCACCAGACAAGAATAAGAATCATTTAGTCGGTGTTCCAATGTCTGCTGCTGAAGTACTTTAAAAAGGGAAGCATGGTCATATCTGCAGGGATTAGCAGAAATAAACTCATCCATTCCATGTCTCTGGCCACGATCTGTGTCTGCAGAAAGAAAAGGCAACGTACATAGCAAGCTACTCTTAGCAACACACAGCAATGATATATTATATTTACAGTTTTTTCTATCCACACTTCATTTCAAAAAGTGATCAACACACAGACTTGAGCTTAAATCACTGACGGCTTGATGATATGACCTTGGTGAATTTCAAAGCACTTAGCAAACATCCAGTCTAAATAGAAAATGGTCAGAAAAAAAGCTCTACTATATTGCACATTTCCACCCTTCCATTGTTCTTCCAGGGAATGTAGCTACAGCATTACAAACAGCGACATAGAAATACACATTCATCACAACTAGCAATCTATTTTTCAAATGGCAAACTAGAGCAGAAATGAACATGTCAGTAAAAGGTAGGTCACTTTCAGTCTTTGTTTTGTGCTATGCTTTTAATGAGACAAACCTTGGTAGAGTAATGGGAAGTGTTGCATATAGCAACAAGAACAAGTATTTATAACCTTCAAGCAAAAATGGCAAAAGAAAACAGAGCAGTATGTGGCTGACAATACCGATCTCCTTCATACTACAATGTCCTAAATGGCAGTCGAAGGACAAGCATATTCTTCACAGATGCATCTTTCAACGCCTTTAGACCCCGCGGGTCTATCAGAAGGCGAGCTCTTATGATTGCTTTCGTTAATGCTATGTTTTGTTAAAAACATCCATGTGAATCATCTATCATGTACAGACATCAAAAGCCAAGAGAATTTAGCTATCCAACAGAACACTAGCTCAGTTTGATACCAAGGTTCATTTTGGGTGAGCAATCTACTCAAAATGGCCCCATACAATGGGGCCTTTGGCTCTTTAAAATTTAAATGTCTATCTTTTATGTTAGTTACTGCAAATGTACTGTCCTAAATGTACTTTAAACATACGACAGGCTACTAACTTGAGGGTTCTAAAGAGAGCAAGACAAAGACTTATTGATCAAAGCCAATTACAGAATCTGGTCCCTCATAAAACTCCATATTGATCTGTGGCCATGATGCTAACATAATCAGTCACATTGAGGAATTTAACCCCAGATTATATTGATCTGTGTCAAGTTCAACAGCCAACTAGATTTGCAGACGGAAGAATTATTTCATTCAAGCTGAAAGAAGTGCAGCTTCAGATACTACTATATAAGATCACTCAGCTTTGCACTTTCAAATCAAAAGTCACATTCATCTGACAGACTCTGCAAGGTAAATGCAAAATAGAAGCACAGTAGGAACTGTGGAGATCTAATCAATACTGCACAAGAGATACATTAGGTGTAACATAAAATCAAAACAACAGTATAATCCTTACAAAATTAATTATGACCAACCTGAAAATACAGTAAGTATTTCAGGAAAAAAAGATGTACATATAGTGTATTTATATTTTCAGGTGTCCAAAGTTGGAACACAGTTAAACAGGGTGAGTACAGTTAAACAGGGTGAGTCGAAAAACATTTTGTGCTATCCACAGAAATATGACTGGCGCACATCTGTTCTACCAAAGAACCGACTCACTACTAGTCAACTAAAACATACACAAATAGCTTTAATAAGTGGTAAAAGTCTAAATAAAATAGGAATTAAACACTGTGTCAATTTTAAAGCAATTTTGTCACTGAAAGCTGAATTCAAGGCAGATTTAAAAAACACAAATTAATGTTGCTCTGTAATTAATATTATATTATCAAATGTATTTTTTATTCGATACAAGCCTTACATGGTCACCATAAGGTAGAGCTCAGACTGGGGCAAAGGCACTTGCTTGTAGTCTCGGAGGTTTGCTTGTTTCTAACTAATTTGGCATTTGAGTGTAAAGTGGCCAATGAAAGTTGCCGCAGATATAAATGTGCACCTCAAGGTGTCTGCGCTTCATACCTGCCAGCAATTTTTTTTTTTCAAGTGAAAGCCACTTAAATTAAGACCTTTGCTCCAGTGGGGGAACAAATTCCTTCCTGATCCTCCACCAGGCAATCGGATATTCCCTGGAATTTTGCAAACATTCACTGCAGGAGAATCATTCCCAGTAACTTTAAACACATGGACCAGGAAGATGCACCTTCTGTGTATGTTTGTGAACTGTTACATTTACTGTCTTATAAACAAGCCCTAAGTGAAAGCTATAAAACAAGTGAGAAAAATGTAAATGTTTCCCTTACATCTTGACAGGGGGTGGATGGTAACTTCCAATTTTTTATCTTTTATTGATTTCAAAGAGCATTTTTAATTGGGATAAAAGTGGTAGATAAGCAGCATTTTAAACGCAGATGCCACTTGAAGAAAAAGGCATTTAATTTCGCTGGCTGAAATAAAATATCAGTGAATTATAGCAGAGGCTCAAAATTGATGCTAGTTACTTTAAGACAAGATTTCATCTAGAATTATTTACAAGCAGTAATTTAGGTTTATGTGAGAAACGTTCTGACAGTGTATTGCCCACCTGCTCCTGAAACTGATACAAGTTACCCAATGACATAAAAGTGAAGGACTCCAAGGGGTACATTTATATCTTTCCTTTATAATGGCACATGACTATCTGGAAGAGAACATCAATACCATTGGCTCAACATTAAAAAAAAAAAAAAAAACTTACTTGGTTGAGGAACTTCCATATGAGCATTTATTGCTCTTGAATTTGACTTCTGAGCATGGTTGGAAACAATGGGTTTGTAGGACTGTCCTGTTGCTCTGTACATTGCTTGTACCCACAGTACTCGGTCTTGTTCATCATCACTGGCAAATCTCACAGTGTCCCCTTCTTTCACTGCATTAAAAAACCACCGACCACCCTGGAGACCTAATAAAGTAGAGCAACACAACAAACTGACTTTTAACTGTAATAATTAACAACGTGAATAGTTATGGTATTGCACTTACACAACAACTAATGGACAAAGATGGCGGAAGCAAGTGACCCAATACCTGACTGAGGATCGGTGTAATCCACTGTGTATCCTTCAAGTTGCATCAGTTCCTGGGGCTCAGCTTTCTTCTCCCTGTAGCTACACATTGCAAATGTGTATTGGCTTACCTAAAACAGGCAAAAAATGGCAAAATGCTAAAAAAACATGACAAATTCCTGTAAATCAAAAACATATTTGTAAGGAAATATGGACTCCATTAAAACTTACATTAAGGTGAATGTCCAGGCAGACAGCAAATACAAAACTAAAATACTAACAGTGCATGCTATTTTATCTGTACAAGGATTTGCATTTATGTTCAAATCGAGATTTACATATGTAGCGCTGGCATTTTTGCTATGTAATGTTAACTAATAGACAATGCTATTAATTGGTATTTGGCTCCCTCTAGTGGCCAGAAGATATATGCTTTTGGTGACTTTGTTTAATCTTAGAGACTTCACATAGCCTAACAGGAAGTGACTTAATTATTTACTTTGTGAAAGGACTTACCTACCCACAATGCCCACTCAGCTACCCATGAACACTAAGTGGCAGAACTGCATGCTGGGTAGGATATAAAAGGCCCAGCACGGCCATTTTCTTTCTCTTGTTCCTGGGATGCATGGCCTGCCTGCAGGGAGCCATGTGTGTCCCACAGGGCCGCGGCCTACATCGTGCGGAGCGGACTTGAAGCCAGAGGAGAAGTTTACACCACAGCGTGCTGGAGCAGCAGTGTGGTCGGATCGGGAAGGATCCAGAGATACCTGACAGAGGTAACTGAGGACTCCTGGTCATCTTGTAGAATGGAGCAGCATGACGGCATGGCCGCAGCAAATATATTGAGATCTTGTGGAGCGGAAGCATCCAACTTTCCAGGCCCGGTGTGGTGAGAGGGTGGATGCCCAGAAGTTATTTAACGCATTTAACACATTTAGACTCATACCACAGTGTTGCTGAGACCTGCAGTTCCGCAGAGAGGTCTCATTCAAATAGACTGAGTTTAAGCAGGCCTCAAGCCTATACTTCACTAAGAGCTAACACTGCGGCGGTTCACAGATAACTATACCAGAGGCAGTTATAAGTGTGTGCACCGCAGGAACTGTTCTAAATCATCAGCTTATGTTACTTCTTTGCTTGTTAACCCCTTGGATTACAAACACTGCAGTATAATAGCTAGCAGAAGACAGAAGATCAGAGACTATATCTTTCCACTGGGAGGCCTTGTGTTCGGTTACAGTGGCAAAGGACTGCCTCATACCTCAATGGGGGGCTCTTGAGAAAATGTAGTGTGCTGTGTTTGATAACCTTGCATTAGTGTGCCTATTACGGCCGTGCTGGAAGTGGGAAGGTGCCCAGTGTCAAGGCATTGTCACTCTGAGCACTAGTCCCATTTGGAGACGCGCCTGCAGGGGTCATCCAAGAAATCTTTACATAATAATAAGTTGTGAATATTCATTGTATTGTCATATTACGTTTGTGTGGCAATACAGTTATTGCAACTACTGTTTATAGTAAAAAATTGATTCACCACAAACTCGCTCCTAGTGAACTCAAAATAGCAGCGCTAAAAGTGATCCCTAATCAAATAATAAGGTGTAGTGAAGAGTGATGAGCTGATGTATCAACCTGTGCAATGATTACATCACGTCCTCATCCTTCATCATTAATGTGCATACAATGACATACTCAAAAAAATCACAAACAAATGGTGCATATACACCAATTAAGTGAATAACGTATCTGTGCACATACAAATATAATGTGAGAATTATAACTGAGAGCCAATGTGAATTAACTCGCAAAAAAATTATTATATCTATAAAGTGTGTCCACAAACAATCCGAAAGTAAAATAGTCCAAAACAAAATCCGTGACGTGTTGTAGTGCAAATCTTCTACTTAAATGAATCTTCCACCGCACCTCTGTGACTGTGAATCCACTCCCCTTAGGTGAATGCACTCACCAGCTCCTTTTGCCCACACTCTCGTGTCAGGGCCAACAAGCTTTTATCCCACACTCACAAGGGATAAGATTGATCTTCAGTGGTAAACCTGTACACCTCTACTTCTCCAAAGTGTAATGCCCAAGAGCTCTCTCCACATGAAAAAAGAAAAATAATCCAATGGTGCAATAACGTAATAAAATTTATTAAAAATCAAAAAGCCCCTTCACCATTGCACTCACATCTTTAAAATTCACTGCAGGCTTAACAGTAACACAGCACAGCAAGTTGTCACAGCATAACAAAATAAAGTAAGTAAACCAGTGTGTGGTGGTCACGGCGGACCCAGGTACTGCGCTTCTCAAAGCGTCACTTGAGTGACGTAGGACGCTGTGACAGGGAGCGCCATACGAGGATAGGTGGAAGCCGGTCACATTTACACCAGGGATCGGGTGAGACGGGTATTTTGAGAAGCGCAGTACCTGGGTCCGCCGTGACCACCACACACTGGTTTACTTACTTTATTTTGTTATGCTGTGACAACTTGCTGTGCTGTGTTACTGTTAAGCCTGCAGTGAATTTTAAAGATGTGAGTGCAATGGTGAAGGGGCTTTTTGATTTTTAATAAATTTTATTACGTTATTGCACCATTGGATTATTTTTCTTTTTTCATGTGGAGAGAGCTCTTGGGCATTACACTTTGGAGAAGTAGAGGTGTACAGGTTTACCACTGAAGATCAATCTTATCCCTTGTGAGTGTGGGATAAAAGCTTGTTGGCCCTGACACGAGAGTGTGGGCAAAAGGAGCTGGTGAGTGCATTCACCTAAGGGGAGTGGATTCACAGTCACAGAGGTGCGGTGGAAGATTCATTTAAGTAGAAGATTTGCACTACAACACGTCACGGATTTTGTTTTGGACTATTTTACTTTCGGATTGTTTGTGGACACACTTTATAGATATAATAATTTTTTTGCGAGTTAATTCACATTGGCTCTCAGTTATAATTCTCACATTATATTTGTATGTGCACAGATACGTTATTCACTTAATTGGTGTATATGCACCATTTGTTTGTGATTTTTTTGAGTATGTCATTGTATGCACATTAATGATGAAGGATGAGGACGTGATGTAATCATTGCACAGGTTGATACATCAGCTCATCACTCTTCACTACACCTTATTATTTGATTAGGGATCACTTTTAGCGCTGCTATTTTGAGTTCACTAGGAGCGAGTTTGTGGTGAATCAATTTTTTACTGTATACTTATCATTTAAGCAGCAGCTCAGATTTAGGTTTTTGCCATCAGCGCAGCGTTTTTGGGTGTATGAGTGGGCGGATTTTTATATACATCTGATTTTTTTATATCAACTACTGTTTATGCCAGTCTCAGTAAAACTACATTCTGGTTAATTACAATTGGTGTGAAGTGTTGTTCATTCTTCTACAGGTGGAACAACGGATACCCAGGTAATGGTAAAGGTATATCATTGGTATGTTGTTATTGTGGGATTGTCCTTTGTTGTTAAGCTTCACACCAACACAGTTCCACAGTTGTGTCAAGCGGGTTGAGCCAATTCATTTATGGGTAAGATAGCAGAGTACAGGCCCAATCAAATATCAGCAGCTCCTTCGGGGGTCAGTGCTACACATATTTCTGACATACTACAGAACCAGGAAGTTTACTCTTTTTTCCTGTTACATCATTATTGTCCACTGGACATAGCCTGATATTTCTGTTCATTGAACTGGCTAGGGGTGAAGAGATGTTATAGGAAGCCATGGTGCTAAACCAGGAAATAGATGTGTCACATGCCTGATTCTGCAGTCTGGTGAAGGTGTGTAAATTATATGACTGGCAGACCAGAACTAAAAATTTCTAGGTAATACCACATATATAATTCAAATATGAATTTATTGGTTTCCTTAAAATATACTTTACTCATATACAGCTTGATTTTGACCAAGTCAGCTCAACCCAACTTGCCATTAATTAATTTGAATGTGAGTATAAAGTTTATCAAAGCCAAAACACGCTTCCTTTGGTTTTGGAAAGAGAGTGGGTGTGTTGAAACCTCTATCAGGTTTTATTGTGGTTTCTGTCCCTGCTGGGGAGACTTCAACTGTTTGTATATTTACCTTCTCTTTTTAAAGTGTCTATAAGACAGGAAGTAAAAGAAAGTGTTTCCATAAAAACTGACAGTGGTTTAAATTATCTCCCACTTATACCCGTATATACTTTTAGGTCAAGTAAAGATTTCACTATCTCTGCTCTCATGTGATCTGGAGGTTTTTGGCATGGTTCATGCTGCACTGTGGTTAAACATCTAAACATATATACACTGAAATGTAAAATTGAATAGTTTTAATAAAAAGGTGTTGCAAAAATGCTGCCCAACATTTGCTGTTAATTTGTTAGCAAATTCTTCCCCTGTACCTAGGATAAAAACAAGAGAGTGTCAGAGCATGGCACTGTCTGGCTATGCTGGAGCCATGAGTATCATGAAAGTGATCTTTGTCTTGTTGCATTAGGGGCATGGGAATCACCACGGGCAAAGTTGCTGGTTGTTTATAGGCACTGAGTATTTATAGTTGAACTGGATGGCTATGTTTGGGGCCCTGGTGATTGTGACAGGTGGTTTACTGAATGACGATTCTGGGGCAGTGCCATATGCTTGCGTTGGGGCAGATTGGAATAAGCGCATTATCTTTCCATGTTTAGATACTATAAAGAGTCACTGACTGGCAGCATTTGTCAGCACTAGGAACTGTGAGCAACCCCGGGGTCATGGGGGCACTGTCTATTAGGAGGGGTGTTTAGGATCATGGGGAGCTGTGACTGTCTCTGTGAAACCTCCTGAGACCACACCTCTCCAACCCATTTAGTGAAGTCCACTTTCATGCCAAAACATGTATCACTTTTCACTTTGGCTGGGGCTAGCTTTTCCTATGAAAACAGAGAAAAAGTCATAAAACAAACCTGAACAAGAACAAAATAACGTTTCTTCCATCGTTTCCAAACTTTTTGTCCTGCAGCATGCAAGTAACTAAAAGAAAAAAGGAAGGAGTTACTTTTGTTGGTTATTAATAAAAATACGTCATTCACCAAAAACTATATTGAAAGATCAAAATAACAAGAAAGATCATTAACGTGATTGTAACGTCTCATTTTTTTTCCCCATAAAAATAACAAACATGTTATACTTACCTGCTCTGTTGCAGTGGATTTGCACAGAGCAGCCCAGATCCTCCTCTTCTCGGGTCCGTTTTGTGTGATCCTGGCCCCTCCCTCCTGTTAAGTGCCCCCACAGCAAGAAGCTTGCTATGGGGGCACCTGAGCCAAGTCACAGCTCCCTGTATCCATTCAGACACGGAGCCCTGACCGCCCCACCCCCCTCCCCCTGATTGGCTAGCTGACTGATTGACAGCAGTGGCAACCAATGGTGCCGCTGCTGTGTCTCAGCCAAACAGGAGGGGGGGGGGGATCTCGGATGGCTGAGGCAGTCGTGGACAATGCTAGACAGAGAGGGACCTCAGGTAAGTGCTAGGGGGGCTGCTGCACACAGAAGGCTTTTTATCTTCATGCATAGAATGCATGAAGATAAAAAAAACCTTCTGCCTTTACAGCCACTTTAAGCTGTGTTTCAAAATAAAACAAAAAAAACAACAACATATTGCAACTTATCAATTCTTAGATGTGAGGTCTTGTATTACTTTTCTTATATATAGGTTTTTCTTTTTTTTTCACCTGTTGATCCTGCCAGCAACACTTGTACTCAAGTACAACACTTATTTACTGTGCTGTATCCATGGAAAAGCAGCATGATCACTCAGGTTCAGGTTCTATCCTGATTTTGATTAAAAACACTTACTTCTCTCCATTACATAGGAAGGAGATCTTTTGTAGTTCTTAGAAGGAAGACAGAATTGATATCATGTTTTACAGCTATAGAGCCCATTGTGAAAATTTCCTTTCACTTCCTGTCCCCTCTAAGTGTGGGAATGCAACTATAAGGCTCAGTTCACATATGAGCCGCATGCGGCTCACAGCAGGTGTGCTGGTTCACCGTTTCAGGTACAATTTCATGACCTGAAATGGACTAAAAGACAGGCCGGACCCACTGCAGAGATTTGTGAACCGGCTCCATATAGAGCCGGTCAAAATCTCCTGCTATTGCGAATTGGATGCGGGGTTTCTGCATCCACTTCACAATGATGTGAACCCAGCCTTATATCATGTTTTACAGCTGTAGAGCCCATTGTGAAAATTTCCTTTCACTTCCTGTGCCCTCTAAGTGTGGGAATGCAACTATAAGGCTCAGTTCACATATGAGCCGCATGCGGCTCACAGCAGGTGTGCTTGTTCACCGTTTCAGGTACATTTTCATGACCTGAAATGGACTAAAAGAGAGGCCGGACCCACTGCAGAGATTTGTGAACCGGCTCCATATAGAGCCGGTCAAAATGTTGAACCCAGCCTTAAAATCTGAGAATTGTTTATGCTGTAAAAAAATAAAATAAATAATAAATGTGTCTCCTCCCTACGCCTAGGCCAACTGGAACGCTTATCCTTTCGGCCAATCGGAAACGGGTCTCAGACCCTCTTCCTGATTGGCCAGGAGGAGAATCAGTGTGACGATAATGAATATCCATTCACTATCGTCACATAACTTGGTGGAATCAGGGCGCAGTGCTCTGCGCCCCGAGCCCACCCTTTTTTGAAGCCTCTTAGAGCCTCTGGCTCCAATCACGTGCTTCAAAAAAAAAAAAAAAAAAAAAAAAAAGAAAAACCCTTATTGGAATCCATGCACTCAAGCGCCCTGCATGTAGGTTAGGGGGCCGGACACATGGATGGGATGGGCGTTGCCCCTGTGCCCTTAATGGATGGGCCATCACTGGATATATATCAACAACTGAAATCCTCCTGTACTAAGCTACAGCCATAATTACAGGACATTACTGCATAGTTTACTAAAACGTGACAAAAATCACCTAAAACTAACATTAAGCTTCTGTCGCTTTAATAGTAAAAGTTTTTAACACACATTATAATTGATGATTACTACTGGAAGAATCACTAAGACATGGGCCAGAATTTGAGAAACATATTTAATTTGACTTGATTTACACATGTATTTGTAGCCCTAAAATAAAGTTTCTATTTATTTTTAACCTAATCCTCATCTGCTACTGGTCTTTATAGAAGTAACTAGGGCATGCTATATAAGCACTATTACTAAATGCGTAAGAAACCAGTATGGTTTTAGAATATATGCAATAATAGAAAGTTCACGTTAAAGTGGTTGTAAAGCTTCAACATGAAATATGAACAATGCATATCCCTTTATAGTGTCTCAAGTACTAAGTATCATTTCTGTCTGCTGCTTCATTCCTCTGCATCAATTATGTTCCTGTGTGCCTTGTGAAGGGGGTGTGTCCCCTCCCTACAATCAGCTCTCAGAACTCTCCTGACTGCGCTCTGCAGAGTGTAAATTCAGCTCTCTGCCCAGCTTATAAATTCTGTAATTTGAATGGCTGTAGGGAAGAGAAAAATGCAGATAAAAGGGTACAACTTATGATTAGTTTCATATCACCTAAGGATAGCCCCTTCATTGGGTATATGTAAGGGTTTACAACCACTTTAAATTATACCGATACAGTAAAAATGACATGGTGTAGTAGGCCTCGTTTCGTTATAGTGCTTTGTCTAAAAATGGATTTAATTTAAAATAGTCAATAATATATTGTGGAAAAAACTCTACTTTGATGACACAGAAAAATTTTAACTGCGTAAGTATTGTCCTCCTTGCCAATATACAAACTGTCTTCAAAAGCCACATAATTAGATAAATGGTGTCAAATTTACAGTGATTGTAAAGTGTTGTTTTTTTTTTTTTTTTTTACAAAAATAACAAACATGTTATAATTACCTCCTCTGTGCAGTGGATTTGCATAGAGCAGCCCAGAGCCTCCTCTTTTCAGGTCCCTCTTCTGTGCTCCTGGCCCCTCCCCTCCTGTCGAGTGCCCCCACCACAAGCATCTTGCTATGAAGGCACCCGAGCCAAGCTGCAGCTTTGTGTGTCCATTCAGATACGGAGCCGTGTCCCGGCCCCCTCTCTCTCCTGATTGGCTGACTTTGATAGACAGCAGCGGGAGTCAATGGCGCTTCTGCTGTGTCTTAGCCAATCAGGAGGGAGAGCCTGGTCTAGTGCCCTTCCTGCTGCATTCGCCAATCTTAATTGGGAACCCACCACTTCTGCAGCACCCGTAATTCCCCCATTCACTGGCCAACCTGGCATTCAGGTGGAAACAGTTGATTTTACGTCACTTGATTTTTATTTGCTGTTTTTCCCTATAGATCTATTGTGGACCAAAGCAATTTGTACGCTGGTCAACACACTATTCCCCAGGCCTCCCTTGCCAGAGATTGGAGACCAATTACAGTTTCCGAATGTAAGCTCTTTCTGGCCCTTTCCCTCAACATGGGCATAACTAAAAAGAGTGAGTTGCGGTCATATTGGTCCACTGACCCAATTCACCATATGCCCTTGTTCAATGCCTCCATGACAAGGGCACGATACGAGCAGATCTTGCGGTTCACCATATGCCCTTGTTCAATGCCTCCATGACCAGGGCACGATACGAGCAGATCTTGTGGTTCATGCACTTCAATGACAATGAACTCTGTCATCCTCGTGGAGACCCTGGATACAATGGGCTCTACAAAATTCAGCCCCTCATAAACCACTTCAACCAACGTTTTGTGGACTTGTTTACTCCCCATCAAGTTGTCTGCGTTGATGAGTCCCTGATTAAGTTTTCTGGCCGCTTGTCATTCAAACAGTACCTTCCCAGCAAGCGTGCCAGATACGGGGTCAAGATGTATAAGCTCTGTGACAGGGCCACAGGCTATACATGTAGTTTTATGGTTTACGAGGGAAAAGATAGCCACGTAGAGCCAACAAACTGCCCTGACTACATAGGAAGCGCTGGCAAACTTGGTGTCACCCTTATTCAGAAATTGGTACCACTTATATGTGGACATTACACGAACGTGCCACTTTTTAGTCACTTGTTTGATCAGCAGATTGGAGTATGTGGCACCGTGCGACCTAATTGCCTGGGCTTTCCCCAGCGGCTTGTAGATTCCCGTCTTAGGCTGGGGGAGAGAGCCTGCTTCAAGTGAAATAACTTGCTCGCTATGAAGTGGAGGGATAATAAGAATGTTTTTGTTTTTACCTCCCTTCATGCAGACACGACGGTCCAAATTACTACGGCGACTGGTGTTGTGGAGAAACCCCTCTGTGTCCACAAATATAACCTCAATATGGGAGGGGTGGACCTCAACGACCAGTTGGTGCCCTACCCAATTGCCCGTAAGGCCAGACGCTGGTACAAGAAAGTGTCTGTTTATTTCATTTGGCTTTGCTGAACGCTCATGTGCTATACAGAGCTTCAGGACGAACTGGATCCTTCCTTAAATTCCAGGAAGAGATCGTCAGAGCCCTTCTGTTTCCAGACGGTGCTCCACCTCACCTTCCCCAACCAAATGCAGTAAGCCGGCTGCATAAGAGGCATTTTCTTTATGTCCTCCCGAGTACCCCTACCCAACGAGCCCCCCCAAAAAAAGATGTCGTGTCTGCAGCAAGTGCGGATATAGGCGTGACACCGGTTATTATTGTCCCTCCAGTCCTGACAATCCTGGTCTTTGCATTGGTGAATGTTTTGAACGCTACCATACACTAGTTGAGTATTAGCGTAGGGTACAGCACTGCACAGACTAGGCACACTTTTACAGGGTCTCCCAAGATGTCATCGCCTTTTCAGAGACCCAAACCTGGAACCGGTTACAGTTACAAAAGTTAGTTACAAAAAAAAGTGTAAAAAAAAAAAAAAAAAAACACACCACAAAAATATATATAAAAAAAAAAAAAAAAAAAATAGTTGTCGTTTTATTGTTCTCTATTGTTCTGCTCTTTTTTACTGTATTCTATTCTGCAATGTTTTATTGTTATTATGTTTTATCATGTTTGCTTTATAGGTATGCAATTTTTTTATACTTTACTGTTTACTGTGTTTTATTGTTAACCATTTTTTTGTTTTCAGGTACGCCATTCAGCTGCAGAGTGGATTTATTTATCTTGACAGCCACAGCGCTTGCTCCCACGATACAAAAAGCCGTGACTCCAGCGCTGTCGGAGGTGATTTCACCACCACAGTTAAAAAAGATAGCATATATGCCGAAGCATGGGGGCAGCAGGGGCAGAGGAGCGATTTGCTCCTACCTTTTGCGGGAGGATGCCCCCATGCTTTGGCATATATATATTTTAGGCACAGGTTGCGTTAAAAAATGTTTTATTTTTTACTATTTTTTTTTTGTATTTGCTTTGCAGGTATGGTAAGTCTTACTGTTATACTGTAATGTTACTTTGTTTTATTGTTAACCATCATTTGCTTCGCAGGTACGCCATTCAGTTGCAGCGCGGATTTATTTATCTTGACAGCAACAGCATTTGCTCCCACGATACATAAAGCCGTGACTCCAGCGCTGTAGGAGGTGATTTCACCACCAGAGTTAAAAAAAAAAAAAAAAAAAGAGCATATATGCCGGGGCGGAGGAGCGATTTGCTCCTACCTTTTGGGGCGGATGCCCCCATGCTTCGGCATATATAAACAGTGCATGTATGGCCATCATTAGAAGTGTGTGGATGAAGGGAGGTATTCTAATGGTGGGCATACCCACCGATCAATCTCTTTTTTTCCTATAAGGAACAAACCAAACAATCAAATACGGAAAAGGAACCTTTTCCGTATTTGATTGTTTATTTGGTTTGTTCCTTATAGGCCACCACACTGTTCCCAGGCCTGGGTTCAGCTGGTCATGGCTCATTACTGCTATGCATGGGGTTATTATACATGTATGTAGTGGGTACCAGGTGGTGTATTTGTCCTTTTGCACTGTCGCTTTCTTAGTGGTGGAGGTTAGTTCCATCTTTTTTTATGTGGGTGGAAACTATTTTTATTATTATATTTTGTAATAAACTGTTTCTAAATTATCATTATAGCCAGTGTGTCCCTCATTGATTGACCCTGTCCCTTGACCCTCTGGTCGTCCCCCTTTTTTTCATCCAAACATCTCTATGGCCTAAGGACCCGGAAGCTTCGAGCATTTTATGACTTAGATTTCGCCGGATGTAAACAGCGCCATTGGGAAATTGGGAAAGCATTTTATCACACTGATCTTGGTGTGGTCAGATGCTTGAGGGCAGAGGAGAGATCTAGGGTCTAATAGACCCCAAATTTTTCAAAAAAAGAGTACCTGTCACTACCTATTGCTATCATAGGGGATATTTACATTCACTGAGATAATAAAAATGATTTAAAAAAAAAAAATGAAAGGAACAGTTTAAAAATAAGATTAAAAAAAAAAAAAAAAAAGCACCTTTGTCCTCCCCTGCTCTCGCGCAAAGGCGAACACAAGCATCGGTCTGGCGTCAAAGGTAAACCAGCAATTGCACCATGCATGTGAGTTATCACCGTGAAGGTCAGATCGAGGGCAGTAATTTTAGCAGTAGATCTACTCTGTAAATCTAAAGTGGTAACCTGTAAAGGCTTTTAAAAATGTATTTAGTTTGTCGCCACTGCACGTTTGTGCGCAATTTTAAAGCATGTCGTGTTTGTTATCCATGTACTCGGCCTAAGAGCATCTTTTTTATTTCATCAAACATTTGGGCAATATAATGTGTTTTAGTGCATTAAAATTTAGGAAAAGTGTGTTTTTTCCCAAAAAAATGCGTTTGAAAAATCGCTGCGCAAATACTGTGTGAAAAAAAAAAGAAACTCCCACCATTTTAATATGTAGGGCATTTGCTTTAAAAAAAATATAATGTTTGGCGGTTCATTCAATTTTTTTTTTTTTTTTTTCAAATTTTCTTGCAAAAAAAAATTTTTTTTTCATGTAAACAAAAAGCTTTGTCTTCAAGTGATTAGAAGAGTGGGTGATGTGTGACATAAGCTTCTAAATGTTGTGCATAAAATACCAGGACAGTTCAAACCCCCCCGCCAAATGACCCCATTTTGGAAAGTAGATACCCCAAGCTATTTGCTGAGAGGTATAGTGAGTATTTTACAGACCTCACTTTTTGTCACAAAGTTTTGAAAATTGAAAAAAGAAAAAAAAAAAAAAAAAAACACATTTTTCTTGTCTTTCTTCATTTTCAAAAACAAATGAGAGCTGCAAAATACTCACCATGCCTCTCAGAAAATAGCTTGGGGTGTCTACTTTCCAAAATGGGGGGGGGGGGGTGCTATCTTGGCATTTTATGGCCTTCGAAACTGTGATAGGTAGTGAGGAGTGAAATCAAAAATTTACGCCCTTAGAAATCCTGAAGGCGGTGACTGGATTTCGGGGCCCCGTATGCAGATAGGCTCCCAAAAAGTCCCACACATGTGGTATCCCCATACTCAGGAGAAGCAGCAGGATGTATTTTGTGGTGTAATTCCACATATGCCCATGGCATGTTTGACCAATATATCATTTAGTGACAACTTTGTGCAAAAAAAGAAAAAAAAAGTTTGTCACTTTCCCGCAACTTGTGGCAAAATATAAAATATTCCATGGACTCAACATGCCTCTCAGCAAATAGCTTGGGGCGTCTACTTTCCGAAATGGGGTCATTTGGGGGGGGTTTTGTGCCATCTGGGCATTTTATGGCCTTCAAAACTGTGATAGGTAGTGAGGAGTGAAATAAAAAATTTACGCCCTTAGAAATCCTGAAGGCGGTGCTTGGTTTTCAGGGCCCCGTACGCGGCTAGGCTCCCAAAAAGTCCCACACATGTGGTATCACCGTACTCAGGAGAAGCAGCTAAATGTATTTTGGGGCGCAATTTCACATATAACCATGCCATGTGTGAGCAATATATCATTTAGTGACAACTTTTTGTAAATGTTTTATTTTTTTTGTTATTATCACTTGGGACAAAAAAATGAAATATTTAATGGGCTCAACATGCCTCTCAGCTATTTCCTTGGGGTGTCTACTTTCCAAAATGGGGTAATATTGGGGGGGGGGGTTGTACTGCCCTGCCATTTTAGCACCTCAAGAAATGACATAGGCAGTCATAAACTAAAAGCTGTGTAAAGTCCAGAAAATGTACCCTAGTTTGTAAACGCTATAATTTTTGCGCAAACCAATATACTCTTGACATTTTTTTTACCAAAGACATGTGGCTGAATAAATTTTGAACTAACTGTATGACTAAAATTGAATTTATTGGATTTTTTTTTTATAACAAAATGTAGAAAATATCATTTTTTTTCAAATTGTCTGTCTTTTTCTGTTTATAGCGCAAAAAATAAAAACTGCAGAGGTGATCAAATACCATCAAAAGGAAGCTCGATTTGTGGGAAAAAAAGGACGCAAATTTCGTTTGGGTACAGCATTGCAGTTACAATTACAATTGCAGTTAAAGCGATGCAGTGCCAAATTGTAAAAAGTGCTCCGGTCAGGAAGGGGGTAAATCCTTCCGGGGCTGAATGTGAATGCTGAGGTGATTGTAGCTGTATTAGTGCAATTGTGACAGACACAATTGAGTACTGGCCGTGATACTTTTTTTTATTTGCACTAACATACAATTTTTCAGGACAAGCTTTCGGGGTATGTCCCCTTATGCTATTGGGGACATGAGGTTACAAGGTTTTTTTTACATTTGAGCAACCTGGAGCAAATTGGAAGTGAGCAGAGTGGACCCAGACCAAATCCAGTAGAGGGATCTTTTCCAGTGGGATTCTTTGATCCAGTGGGATGCGCCAGCCTGGAGAGCAACATACATTGAAAGTGCTATGTGACCTTTATGGTCATATATAGAAGGTGAGCGACCAATTCACATACTGGTGGCTGGTGGAGGATAGTTTGTTTTTTTGCATGAAGGACTACCATGGCACTATCACTGTAAAAGTGGATGGTTTTAGCAATAGGGGATTGTTTTACTTACCTGTGACAGTCTTTTATATAGGTTTATGTGGACTGTTTTTTCCACTATAGTGGATGTGAGCACAATATGGACTAATTAAGGACTTTACACAGTACATTTTTTCATGGTTATGTTATTTAACCACTTAAGGACCGGAAGGATTTACCCCCTAATGACCAGGCCATGTTTTGTGATATGGCACTGCGTCGCTTTAACAGACAATTGCGTGGGTGTGCAACTCCAAAATTACCCAAATAAAATTGATGTCCTTTTTTTCCCCACAAATAGAGCTTTCTTTTGGTAGTATTTTTTTTTTTTTTTTCTTTTGGCGGTTTTTACTTTTTGCACTCTAAGCAAAAAAAGAGTGACAATTTTGAAAAAAAAAAAAAAAAAAACACAATATTTTATTTTCTGCTATAAAACATATCCAATAAAAAAAATTACAAAAAAAAAAAAAAAAATCGAATTTCTTCAATAATTTAGGCCAATATGTGTTCTGCTACATATTTTTGGTAAAAGAAAAACCTAATAAGCGTATATTGATTGGTTTGCGCAAAAGTTATAGCATCTACAAAATAGGGGATAGATTTAAGGTAAGGTGTTTTTACTAGTAAAGGCGATGATCAGTGATTTTTTAGTAGGACTGCGACACGCTTTTTTGGGAACCAGTGACATTTTTACAGTGATCAGTGCTAAAAATGTGCACTGACATTGTACTAATGACACTGGCAGGGAAGGGGTTAACATCAGAGGGGTTAACTGTGTTCCCTGGGTGTGTTTACTAACTGTATGAGGGATGGGCTGCCTGGAATAACACACAGATCCGTCTTCCTGCAAAACAGAAAGACAAGATTCTCTGTGTCATCCCAGGTCAGAACGGGGATCTGCCTTGCTTATTGTGGCAGATCCCTGTTTTGTGTCCACAGGGAACGATTGCAGGCGGCCATCGAGTCCGCCGGACCCACTGATTGGCTCCCCCGCTAGCCAATCAGCGCACCCACACAGGGCCGTGAACGAGCTTGACGTACAGCTACAGCGTACGAAAGTTTGAACTTTCACATCAAATTGTAAGTTTGTTTCTTCTGACTTCTAAAAGCTATACATACTTAAAACAGAACTCCATTCAGCTTTAATCCCTTAATTTTAAAACGTTTCTGAAGTTTTCCATCCTAAAATGGGGGGTAAGAAATAAAAGTTAACAACCATTTATGGTCTTTTCTTCTTGCACTACACTGGCCTGCAGGAAGAGTCAAATGGAGCCAACAACACTGCACTAACGCCCACTCAACAATGTGATTGACATTTTGCAGACATCAAGCCTATCTAAATGTATACACACAGCTTTAGCTAAATGTGATCACTGTGAAAATGTTATCATATCACAGAGAAACTAGTGCAGACACTATACAAATTCTGGTGGATTTTACAGTACTTTTACAAGAGCACAGCAAGTCCGTTCTTACATCTTACAGTTCACTTTTAGGCCCCAACAAAGTTTTACACCAAGCACTGGAGGTAGATGGGACAGACACAGTTAAAGCAGGAGTTCTTAGGCCCCTTTCACACTGGAGCGGTTTTCAGGCGGTATTGCGCTAAAAATACCGCCTGAAAACCGCCCCTAAACAGCCTCCGCTGTTTGTTCAGTGTGAAAGCCCGAGGGCTTTCACACTGAAGCGGTGCGCTCGCAGGATGGTAAAAAAAGTCCTGCGAGCCGCTTCTTTGGAGCGGGGAAGGAGCGGTGTATTCACCGCTCCTAAACCGCTCCTGCCCATTGAAATCAATGGGACACCGCGGCTATAGCCACGCTGTACGAGCGGATTTAACCCTTTTTCGGCCACCAGCGGGGGTTAAAACCGAACCGCTAGCGGCCGAATACCGCTACAAGAACGACGGTACAGCAGCGCTAAAAATAGCGCTGTTGTACCGCCGACGCCCCCACCGCCCCAGTGTGAAAGGGGCCTACTGACAGATGTATAGGGATCTGTCCTTAAATAGGCCAATCATTTGTGTTAAATAAAAAAAAAAAAAAGCATTCTCAGTCTATACACCTAAATTATAACCTGAAAAAAAAAATTCCCACTACATTACACTAACAAAAACTAAAAATACAAAAAAAAAAAAAAAAGTATAATTTGCATAGCATTAGATTGCATTATACAGGTGGTCTCTGGGTTACAAACAAGATAGGGTCTGTAGGTTTGTTCTCAAGTTGAATCTGTAAGTCGGAACAGGTACATTTTTTAAGTGTAGCTCCAGCCGAAAAAAAATATTTTTAAGCTTTTTGGATAGCACAGGGTAGGGTTAACACCCCTGTAACATTTGTTTTGCTGTCTGTGCCCCTGTTCAGAAGATTTCCCCCTCACTTTCTGTCCCAATGACAACTGGATTTTGAAAATTTTGGGTTGTTGTGAAAACAAGCCTTGGTGATAAAGCATCAGTGGAGACACCTTTTTCGTATAATAACTCTTACAGGAGTGAATTTCTCTTCCTAGGGGTAGATTTCCTCTCACTTCCTGTTGTCTCCCTCCGTTTGTAAGTAGGAGTCATTTGTAGGTCGGATGTTTGTACCTAGGGGACCGCCTACACTGTGCATTACCACTTTAAGTGTTATTTGATTGGGTTGTCCTACACACCACAACACATAAAAAAGTGTGCATGCATGATTTTTAGTGATGTAGCACACAACGCACAATGGTACCGTGCCTTGCTTCAAAGGTGTATTAGAATGCCATTTATAACAAATGGCACAGCAGTGTAAAAACATACATAACGTGCTGCATTACCACAAAGCAACTGTAAATTCAGCCTTCAGAACAAAACCCAACATTCAAAGTCATCTGTCTAGACAATTGATTCAAGAATGCTTGTTCTCAGGTAATGACACACCAAGTATTGAAGAAAGAAATAGGATAACTGGCCTGCGGAGGCGTGGCATGAGTAGACACGCTGATTGTGCATGCTGTGATCCCCGGGCTCCAGGAGATCAGGTAGTGAGAGGCTTTTGAATCTCCTACAGAGATTATGTCCACACGCCGCCGCACAACCTCACAAAGGCCAGGCGGGGGCAAGAGCCAATCAGGTGGGCTACGAGCGTACCTGACGGTGCAGAGCGGAGAAACAGGGCAACAAGGCATGGCTCTCCTATTCCATGACAGTGCCAGAGCGTGGCTCTCCAGTGCAAAGCTGAGGGTCTCATGGGTCGGGCCACAGAGGTTCGACGCGAGGGCGTGGGACTACGACGCCCAGCAGTGATGCCAAAACTACGAGCCAAAGCTGCCCAATATCAAACCACAGCCCTGTAGTATCCAGGAGTGGTCTCCCAGCGATCGGCTGTAGTCCTCTGGAGCTGGACTGAGTTCCCTTAAAGATGGATGGCCGCCGAGTGACAGAGGAAAGTCCATTGGAGTTTGGAACGCCCTCTGGAGAGGATAACGCTGGAGAAAACAGCGGCACTACAACATCCAGAAGTGATCCATAAATGGACAATGATGGACAACTTCCAGGTCTGGTCTCTTAGGAACAATACCTACAATGCAGGTGCAGTATGATATCTCTCTGTCCCATAAATGTATTAATGGACAAACTATATTCCAACCAGAGTTATTTCTGCTGTTGAAGTATCTTGCAAACAAGCTGTAGAAGGGCTCAGGGAGGATATCGTAGCAAGGGGACAGAGTGGAAGAAGTGGAGACAGGCCAAGATGATATTAAACAAGCAGTGGCTGAAACTCAAGAAATGACAAAATATAATGAAGTTTTGAATTCTCTTACGGATCAAATTTTTGATTAAGAAAATAGAGGCCGTTGGCAGAATATACGTATAAGGGGTATGCCTGACGTAAAACAGGCCCCCAACTTGCTTTCAAGTGTGATCGGTCTAATTTGTCAAATCTTGGGGCAATCTACACCTGACAAGATCGAAGTAGATAGTAGGGTAAATCGAGCATTATCCTCTGTCCCTCAAAATGCTAATAAGCCAAGAGATGCTATATGCAAGCTGCATAGATACGCAGTGAAGGAAGCCATTATGAAAGCGGTCCATAATAGTCCTACGGTTTATTTTGAAGGAGCCCAGTTATCTTTGTTTCCAGATTTGACACACCGTACACTTAAGCAACACAGAACAGTCCGGCCTCTGTTTGAAGCCTGACGGCCGGTCAATGTTAGAAATTGATGAGGCTCCCCCCCCCCCCGCCAGATGCAGCTATGGGGCAATTATATATAGAATGGGGTTTTTCGTGGAGAGAGCAGATGTCGATTCAAAGGAGTGGAGAAAATAGGATTTTTTTTATTTACCATAAAATCCATTTCTTTGAGTTCGTTGACAGACACAGCCTTCTATCTTCATAACGATAGGGTTATATCGCCTCCTCAGGAGTAGGACTAGGCAGAACAAAAAAACAAAACACTTGGCCACTCCCATGGGTTGTTCGCAGTCAGTATATAACCACCTCTCTGCTCTATGTATTCAGTTTAGTAGCAAGCAGTAATAGAAGTATCAAAAGAACTCCACAGAGGGGTGGGTGCTGTGTCTGTCAATGGACTCAGAAATGGATTTTACGGTAAGTAAAAAAATCCTATTTTCTCATTCGTTCATTGACAGACACAGCCTTCTATCTTCATAACGATAGGGACGTCCCAAAGCAGTGCCAACATGAGGGGTGGAAAAACAAAAAATCCCAAGGCTAATACAAGAGCCAACCAGGTAACAAGAGCTTCACACAGGACCAGCTGGAACGCAACCTGAACGCTACCCCTTCAAGAGGGAATAGACCCTCTAAACAGCAGCCTGCAAAAACTTGCGGCCAAAAGAAGCATCCGCAGATGCCAAACCATCCACTTTGTAGAACTTGTGAAAATGTACACCGACGACCATTGGTCGCCTTGCCAACTTGCACAATGGATGCACTATGACAGAAGGCCCAAGAAGCACTAAGCGCCGGAGAAGAATGCACCGTAACAGGGACGGAGGCGCCCACTCCCTGACAGAATAGCCCTCCATCCAGAAAAGGGTCGCAGAAAAAAAAAAAAAAAAAAAACAGACAGCCCCTTTCTCGGCATGTCCACAAAAACCCATTCAGGGCAGATAAGGCAAATTCCTTGGAATGTGCGGACCAGGAACACAAGAAAGGCAACACAATGTCCTTATTCAAATGGAAATCCCACGACGGAACTATGTAAAAGAGGGGAAAATCACCACCTTAACCTGTGTAAGGTGAACGACAAGATAACGCCATCCTTTTTGACACCGTGTGAGCGGAGGTGAAGCCACCTTCTGAGACAGAGTAAGTACTGGAATCTCCCGAATATCACGAGATAGGCCGCCAACAGCCTATTTTGGCCTGCCCTGGCAAAGGACATAAGCCACTGCCGTTGCCTTGCGCGACTGGATCCGTACTGGGAGCCCCTGAAGTCGATCCATCCATGATCCAGAACTAGTCTGTTCGCATGAAGCTCCAAGATATTACTCGGTAGTCCGGATTCCACCAACCCTGAGAGCTCAGTCATAGGACCTCTCCCCACCCGGACAGACTGGCCTTGGTGGTCACCCTGTTCAATACAAGGGGAGAAAGGATTTACCCCACTGATGACCCAGAGAGTGAAGCCACCAGACTAGGGACACTCTGGTTTCCTGACTCAGCCGAATCCAATTGTCCAGAGACCTTGGGTATTTGTCCCATTATGCCAGGATCTCCTCAAAGGGAGCTTGTATGTTACTGTGCAAATGGAATAGCCTCAAAAAAATAGATAACGTTGGACCCAACACCCACATGCAGATCCACAGAGGAGCCCACCTGCCGGACAGTAAATGAAAAAAGGAGCATGCAACTTCCGGAATGTTGTCCGGGAGAAGAAACACGGTTGCCAGAGCTGAAGCCCGGGTCAGGCTCAGATAATCCAATGATCTGGCAGAGCCAAGCAGACTTCCGATAGTATAGACTCCACCTGAAATCAGTCAAGGTTTGTATAAGAACTACATTGCTCCTCGGAGTAGTCGAGGAGTTGGAGAAGATCATCCAGGCAGCCCAGGATCGCAAACCCCCACCGAAGTAACCACGCCAGATCTGGGACCAACACCTCGTGAACACCCGAGGAGCTTATAATGCTCCGCACCCACAGCAAAAACGGAGGAAGTGCTGGAGTCGGGCACATAGAATGCGTAAGAAGCATTTGTGATGTCAATAGAAGTCAGAAAATCCCCATGATGGAGTGCCACCGCTGTGTGGACGGACTCCATCCTGAACTACTGTACCCCCACAAGGCAGGCCAGGGCTTTGAGGTCCAGAATTAGATGTAGCATGCCCTCCATCCTGTAGACTGTTAACAGGTTTGAATAAAACCCCTGAAACCATTCTCAGCGCGGGAACCGAGACCACACTATACAGTAACAGGGCTTGCACAGCCCCCCACGGAGAACAGCCAGCAGTCTGGCGACAAACGCCCTTGGAAGCAAAAAAAACTCTTTGGAGGAACACAGCCGGAAAACTTGTAACTAGACAAGATCAAGACGCAACATGATGCCATTCAGGGTCCCAGCATGTCCCAGCACCATTGAGGAAACAGAGAGCTCAGCAACCAGGGTAACTGCGGCCAAGCGGCATAGCGGACAACTGCAGCACCTGGACCAACAGGTCTGCCAATGCAGCAAAGACAGGGGGATTCTGTTCCCTCTCCAGGTATGTCAGCTGGACCTTTAGAAGCCAGAATATTCTTTATTGGAACCATGGTTGCCTTGAGTAGCCTAGAGACAGGGGGGTCCACTACTGAAGGAGGGACGCCCCAAAGGAGTACCTTACAGCAAGTGTTCTTGGAAACACCCAAGACACTTTGGACACTCCCAGTCCTCATGGACAAATTTGTCAGAATAAGAGGGAGAAGGGAACCCCTTCGCCGTGCAAAACCGCTTATCCAAAGGGATACCGGCCCTCCGACGCAGCCACCTCTGCATCCCCCATCTTGAAAAGGTTAGCGCACAGATGCAATAAGTGCGAAAACCAGCGCCCCTCGACCGAGGCCCCGCACAGGGAGCACAGGCCAAAAGCCCCTCCACAGACCCGGGTACCTCACAGGGAGGACAGACCCGGGGCCCCACACGGGGAGGACAGACCCGGGGCCCCACACGGGGAGGACAGACCCGGGGCCCCACACGGGGGGGACAGACCCGGGGCCCCACACGGGGGGGACAGACCCGGGGCCCCACACGGGGGGGATAGACCCGGGGCCCCACACGGGGGGGACAGACCCGGGGCCCCACACGGGGGGGACAGACCCGGGGCCCCTCACGGGGAGGAGAGACCCGGGGCCCCTCACAGGGGGCATAGACCGAAGCCCCCCAGAGGGGGCACAGACCGAGGCCCCTCACAGGGGGCACAGACCATGGCCCTTTCACAGGGATGCAGACCCCCACAGGCACACTGACCGTGGTCCCCCACAGGGGGCACTGACCAAAGCCCCTCACAGGGGCCACAGACCAAGGAGGTGGCCACTAGGCCAAGCAGGCCGCAGAAGCCACAGCCCAGCAGGCCGCAAGAGCTGTGGCCTAGTAGGCTGCAAAAGCTGCGGCCTAAATTTTCATCCATCTGCCACGAGCGGAGGGACCAGACCGATCCGCCTGTAGGCCGCAAGCCGCAGCCTAAATTACGGGAGCGGCATGACCTCTGCAGCCGGCCCCGGGGCCTCCAACCCGCTAACCAACCGGTAGGCCGCAAAGCCTTAGCCCAATTTTTCAGCTGCCCGCCGCAAGTGTGTGGCCCCTGGACCCCAAACAAAGAATGGCGGCCTCCGTCGCCCACTCTGGGGCCACCCCCCAGCGCCTGTAGCGCCCAGTCACCTGAACGCGGACGTCCGGTCACTCACCTCCTGGGCCCCAAAAAGCACCTCCTGAGCCCATGGGATACCCCCCCCAGTAGCAAACCCAAGGGTGGAAGGAGGGGACAGTGTGTCCACAAAGCCCCTAGGCCAGAAGCCTGGGCCTCACCCGGGAAGGAAAGGAGGGGGGGAGGGATGGAGGAGAACCTTGGAGGGACCGACCACTCCAGGGAGTACCCACGCCCCCACCCATCCAGGGAAGGAGAGGCGGGGGGCCCCTTATTTACCGATCCAGCGAAGTGCACGGGTAACGCTCCCAGACAGATCCTCCTCGCTACTGAAGTGGGGGGCTGTCGGCCATGAGGAACGCTGCGACACAGGCCAAGACCCGGTCGTATGCGACCTTGCGAGATGTTTAACTCACAGGGCCAGCCCCTGTCCAGTGGGGCTATGTCGCGGCCGAACTAGCGCGTAGCTGAGGTCTACACGCGCTCGCTGGCCAAACTGGGGTGACCGGAAAAAAATCCAGGAAAAAAGAGAAAACAAACATTCCCAGGACTAGAGATCCCAGCAGGGAACCAGGTCCTTACTCCTGACTAGGCAGAAAAAAAACTGAATACCTAGAGCAGGGAGGGGGTTATATACTGACTGTGGACGGCCCATGGGAGTGGCCAAGTGTTTTGTTTTTTAGTTCTGCCTAGTCCTACTCCTGCGGAGGCGATATAACCCTATCGTTATGAAGATAGAAGGCTGTGTCTGTCAATGAACGAATGAGAAATAATAGATTTAGTGAGTTATATGTGCAAAATGGGTTATGGCGGATAGAATGAAGATTATGTCATATAATGTAAGAGGGCTTTGTTCACCTTGTAAAAGGGGCCGTTTCTGGTGTGAACTGCGCCACCTAGGGGCAGAAATAGTGTTTTTACAGGAGAGACACTTCACAGCAGTGTCGACCCACGTATGCCCCTCTTTCCATTTAATCAGTGGTTTCATGTGCCATCCCCCATTCCAAAGGCTAGGGGTGTTACAATAGCTTTTCATAATTCATGCCCCCTGGCACCCATTGAAATAAGAGCTGATCCTGAAGGCCGATTTTTTTGTTACGGGGAGGATACAGGGCCATTGTTACACCTTTGCGTCTATCTATGCGCCTAACAATCGTACTGTTCATTTTATAACTAAAACTTTAGAAATGTTGGGTAAGTTCAGGGAAGGCTTTTTGATATTGGGAGGGGATTTTAATATCACTATAGACCAGGGGTCTCAAACTGGCGGCCCTCCAGCTGCTGCAAAACTACAAGTCCCATCATGCCTCTGTCTGTGGGAGTCATGCTTGTAACTGTCAGCCTTGCAATGCCTCATGGGACTTATAGTTTTGCTGGAGGGCCGCCAGTTTGAGACCCCTGCTCTAGACATCTCATCGGGTAAAACTTGCGTCTTTCAGAGCTTTAAAACATATTAAACTATGCTTACGCTTACTTCACTTAGTGGATAGTTGGCGGGTGTTGCATAATAGAGATAGGGACTATAGTTATTACTCTAAAATTCATAATAAATACTCACGGATCGACTTGTTAATGGTGGATCAGTTTTATCTGAACCATGTGCATTCTTCTACTATTGAATCAATTACAATATCTAACCATGCACCTATAACGCTGACTTTTTGTTTAGTTCCAGTTGGTAGTGGGGAGCGAACATGAAGTCCATTCTGGATGATAAGCTGACCGTGGATTCTCTATGCCGTACATTGGTACTATATTTTGAAATTAATACACCCGGTGAGGTGTCGGATCAAACAGTGGGGGGAAGCCCATAAGGCGGTTATTAGAGGGGAATTGATTTCCCAGGGATCTCTTATTAGAAAGAAAAAACAAAGATTGTAGATCTGTTAGAAGAAATACATAAGCTTGAAGTCAAACAAAGCTCACTTGGACCCTGCAGATGCCCAGAAACTGTAGACATTACAGAGTGGTCGCTCTCAGTGTCTGGACCGGAAAGCTAAAAATAAGCATAGGTATTTTGCTCACAGTTTTTATGAACAGGGAATTAAGGGGGGGTAAGTTGATGGCTAGACAACTAAAGACGCAAAAGACTCACGCCATGTCCATACCTTAAGGGCTCATAATAAGCAGATAGTAGATACTTAAACAATAGGCATTGAATTCCACCACTTTTATGGATCATTGTACAATATAGGCCCGATGTCTGTGGGTGTTGCTGGGGAGGGACAGGTGGGCAGGATCCAGGAATAGTTAATGGCTTCTGGTCTGCCTGTTCTGCCTCCAGCGACTCTTGAGGAAATGGAGCGGACGATTACTATTGAGGAGCTGAATATTGTAGTGGCAACTTTGTCAGTGGGTAAAAGTCCAGGGCCTGATGGCTTTACAAACACCTATTATAAAAAATTATGGCCAGTGTTGTTGTTTCCCCTTTGTACTTTAGTTGAATTACTTCAACTCTATTACGGCCTTTAACCCCAGAAGCACTATTGGCATATGTGACGGTCCTCCCGAAATCTGGGAAGGACCCTTAACATTGTGCTAATTATAGGCCCATTTCCCTCCTTAACTCGGATACTAAACTTTTAGCAAAGACCCTTTCTCTTCAATTGCAAGATCATGTAGTAAAGTTGGTCAATCCGGACCAGACTGGTTTTATGAAGGGCCGAGAAGCCAGAGACAATACTATTCGAGTCCTTCACGTATTACACTGGGCACAAAATGGCCCGGATCAGACTCCAAGCGTGATATTATCAATGGATGCTGAGAAAGCATTTGATAGGATGAAATGGATCTTCATGATCAAGGTTTTGAGGGAAATGGATCTAGGAGAAAAGATGATGGGATGGGTTTTGGCACTGTTTGCAGACCCTAGAGCAAGGTTCAAGGTAAATGGTAGATTATCAGATGATTTTAATATACGTAACGGGACGAGGCAGGGGTGCCCTTTGTCTCCATTATTGTTCGCCATGGTGCTGGAACCCTTTCTTTGTAGGATTAGGAAAAACAGGAAGATTGCAGGAATCCAGATTGGATCAATGGAACATAAGATTTCAGCATATGCAGATGATTTCCATTTTTTTCTTTCCACTCCTCAAAAATCGAACTGAACTGTTGATTGAAGTTTGTAAATTTGGCCTTTTATCAAACTTTAAAATAAATTTTGAGAAATCGGTACTGATGCCAAGTCATGTTCCATTAAGGATGGCGACTTCTCTGCAACAGTCTTTTCCTTTTATATGGCATTGGGAATGTATACCGTACTTGGGGGTATATGTCACTCCAAATTTAAGGCGTTTATATGGCCTCAATTATGGCCCTTTATTGAAAGATATATTAAAAGATTTGCAGAGATGGAGAGGCCAGCTTTTGACTTGGTTTGGCAGATTAAATGTCCTTAAAATGAGTAGATTGCCTAGAATGATTTATACCTCATATACAGTGCCAGTGGCCCTTCCTCAGACTTTCTTTAGACAAATATGGAGGGCTTTCTCAACCATTTTATGGGGAGTGTAAGATTGGGGTGATCAGACTCAAGCGGTAGATGCGTTTTGAAATGAGTGAGGTAGTCAAAAACTGTATTTTTAAGGGCCTGGTAGCCCACTTTTATTCAAAAGCACTGAAAAGTTCACAAAGCACCGTGCTGCTCTGTCACCAAGTACATCTGCCTACAGCAGACATGCATGCTCTGACTGCCCCATGCAGCCTATGACTTCTCTCAGAGGAATGGGATTCCACCTGACTCCCATGCACAGACTTCCTGTCTGTTGGGTGAGGACCTGAGCCATAGTCAGGTCACAATTAAATAGCCCAGCACACAGCTGTGCAATCAGCGTGCCTTTCGCTCCAAAATTTGGCGTAAACCAGCAATCTTCCTGGTAGCACAGGATCCCACCGCCGCAGGAGATAAACATCCTAGGTCAGCCCACAATGTTTTACGGAAATGAACTGGAGGGGGGAGTAGGGCTTCCTGATATAGCTTTGTATTACAAAGCTATGATCTTGGTACAAATTATGAACTGGCGCGATGATTGTTTGAATAAACTCTGGGTGCCCTTGGAGAAGACATTCGCAGGTCGATATCTGACGGGTGACTGTGGATCCCGGCTGCTTTCAGGGGCCTGTCAGACTAGGTATCACCACTAACTTGGACAACTTTGTATGGGATAGACTGAATAATTTGGGGAAGTATGTCCCTCCAATATCCCCTTTAACCCCACTGGGAGGGTACCCTTGGTTCACACCCCAAAAGAGGAGGAGGGAAGTTTAGATTTATGGGGAAGGGATGGGAAGGCCACTTGCGCCAGGTTTGCATCAAGAGGCATTCTGTTGCCCTTAGCGGAGCTGATAACGTCTTTAGGGGATATACCATTGGCCAACAAATAGCGGATTTATTTAACTAAAAACCCAGGTTAGACCTCTAAACTCTCTTACCACTTTTGAACCTTGGTGTGTTGATATCCCAGATTCAAGATATTTGTTGTCTCGAATGTATAAAATGGTTCTTAGTCCTCAACAAACCTCAATCCCATACTTTATCAGAGAATGGGAAAGAGAATTGGGTTATTTTACATCTGCACAAATCCAGAGATATGTCCAGAAGCTCCCAAATACAAGAAATCTCTTATAAATTCCTGACCAGATGGTACCATACTCCGGTGCGGTTGGCACAGATGTATCCAACAGCGGATGTCCGCCGTTGGAGGGGATGTGAGCAAAGGGGCACTTTCCTCCACTTATGGTGGACATGCCCCAAGATAAAATTGCTTTGGAAGCCAATTGCCTATGGGACAAAGAAAATGATGACAAGACTCATAGAAGTTTTATAAAAGTAGTATTACACCACACTTGTTGAACGCAGCAAAAATACCAATACCCAGGTTTTGGAAACAACTAAGCTGCCCCACCAAAATTGATTGGAACAGGGAGGTGGATAGAATAATGGAAGTGGAGAGATGGGTACATCTGGTCGGCGATCAATAGGATAAAATTTAAAGATACCTGGGCAGGATGGTTATATTACTCTCCAGAGATTACTCTCCAGAGATACCAGTAGGCATACAGTGGATTTCTTCATACCAAGCTGCTTGCCTATTGCAGATTCAGTCTTCCCAGTAGGGTGCAGGTCTACAATTTTGTTTCTGGTGTCCTTCGACGGCTCTTTGGTCTTCACCATAGTGGAGTTTGGAGTGTGACTGTTTGAGGATGTGGACAGGTGTCTTTTATACTGATAACAAGTTCAAACAGGTGCCATTAATACAGGTAATGATTGGAGGACAGAGGAGCCTCTTAAAGAAGAAGATACAGGTCTGTGAGAGCCAGAATTTTGCTTGTTTGTAGGTGACCAAATGCTTATTTTCCACCATAATTTGCAAATAAATTCTTTCAAAAATCAGACAATGCAATTGTCTGGATTTGTTTCCACATTTTGTCTCTCATAGTTGAGGTATACCTATGATAACAATTACAGGCCTCTCATCTTTTTAAGTGGGAGAACTTGCACAATTGGTGGCTGACTAAATACTTTTTGCCCCACTGTAAGTGCCATATCAAAACATTTTATTATGGATCATTTCTCAGTTGATCTAAGGTTTGGATGCATCTGGTAGGGGAATTTTAATTTCGGTATAGGGTGGGTGTTTTTCTTTTTTTTTTTTTTTCTGTATTGGGCTTGCTTTATTGAGATGATACATTGGGATCTATTTGGGAGGGGGACAATGGGATATTGGATGGAAAGATTGTTTTAATAAAGGGGTTGGAAATAGCCAATTGAATGGGAACGCACGTTTTTTTTTTTTTTGAAGGATATAGTGTTTGAGAGAACACAAAATTAAGACACAAGATATAATGTTGATGAGGATATAATATATCGGCTCTCCCCCCCTCCCTTTTTTTTTTTTTTTTTTTTTAAGATTTTGGTGTTTTGTAATTGTTGTACTATTAGAATACCTTATTTTTTATTTTTATTTAAAATAGGACAGTATTTCCTAACTCATTTCTTTGGGGTGTTTTTTTGCACTTAACACATGGTAAATAAGAATTGAATATAATGATGTAGTAGGAATGTTCTTGATCAAAGGTCCTTAGTAGATTATTAAAGTAGGTGTTGGTGTATTGTTAAGTTCTGTGTAATACATTTTATTGTCTACCATTCCATTTTCCCCAATCCTCCCCTTTCTAATGCTGGCCATACACTATACGAAAAATCGGGCGAAAAATCGTTCATAAAGACACTTCGTTCGTTTTTCGTCAAGTTAACGGGCACAAATCGATAATCGTTTGTGACGTTTTTGTGGAAAAAAAATGAACGGTAAGTTTGGAAAATTTCAGCCGAACGTACGATAAATTGCAAGGTTAATGTGTTTCCCGTCCGAACTGTCTGCACTAGATATATGTAAAAAAACGAACAAAAAATTATTTATTCATGTCCACTGAACAATTTATCGGTCATTACATGATGGCACGATCGTTTGCAGTCACGGTCGAACGTTCGTTTTTCGAAAATTTGTTCGGCCGATTTTTCGTATAGTGTATGGCCAGCATTAATGTGGAGGGTGTGTTGGTTGTTTTTTTTTTTTTTCTCCTTTTTCTTTCCTTTTGTGAAAATTCTAGATGAATAAAATAGAAGTAATATATATATATATATATATATATATATATATATATATACACACACACACACACACACACACAGTGGCTTGCGAAAGTATTCGGCCGTGAACTTTTCAACCTTTTGCCACATTTCAGGCTTCAAACATAGATATAAAATTTTAATTTTTTGTGAAGAATCACCAACAAGTGGGACACAATTGTGAAGTGGAACGAAATCTATTGGATATTTTAAACTTTTTTTAGCAATTAAAAAACTGAAAAGTGGTGCGTGCAAAATTATTCGGCCCCTTTACTTTCAGTGCAGCAAACTCACTCCAGAAGTTCAGTGAGGATCTCTGAATGATCCAATGTTGTCCTAAATGACTGATGGTGATAAATAGAATCCACCTGTGTGTAATCAAGTCTCTGTATAAATGCACCTGCTCTGTGATAGTCCCAGGGTTCAGTTGAAAGCGCAGAGAGCATCATGAAGACCAAGGAACACACCAGGCAGGTCCGTAATACTGTTGTGGAGAAGTTTAAAGCCGGATTTGGATACAAAAAGATTTCCCAAGCTTTAAACATCCCAAGGAGCACTGTGCAAGTGATCATTTTGAAATGGGAGTATCAGACCACTGCAAATCTACAAAGACCTGGCTGTCCCTCTAAACTTTCAGCTCAGACAAGGAGAAGACTGATCAGAGATGCAGCCAAGAGGCCCATGCTCACTCTGGATGAACTGCAGAGAACTACAGCTGAGGTGGGAGAGTCTGTCCATAGGACAACAATCAGTCATACACTGCACAAATCTGGCCTTTATGGAAGAGTGGCAAGAAGAAAGCCATTTCTCAAAGATATCCATAAAAAGTCTCGTCTAAAGTTTGCCACAAGCCACCTAGGAGACACACCAAACATGTGGAAGAAGGTGCTCTGGTCCGATGAAACCAAAATCGAACTTTTTGGCCACAATGCAAAACGATATGTTTGGCGTAAAAGCAACACAGCTCATCACACTCAACACACCATCCCCACTGTCAAACATGGTGGTGGCAGCATCATGGTTTGGGCCTGCTTTTCTTCAGCAGGGACAGGGAAGATGGTTAAAATTGAGGGGAAGATGGATGCAGCCAAATACAGGACCATTCTGGATGAAAACCTGTTGGAGTCTGCAAAAGACCTGAAACTGGGACGGAGATTTATCTTCCAACAAGACAATGATCCCAAACATACAGCAAAATCTACAAAGGAATGGTTCACAAATAAACGTATATCCAGGTGTTAGAATGGCCAAGTCAAAGTCCAGACCTGAATCCAATCGAGAATCTGTGGAAAGAGCTGAAAACTGCTGTTCACAAACGCTCTCCATCCAACCTCACTGAGCTCGAGCTGTTTTGCAAGGAAGAATAGGCAAGAATTTCAGTCTCTCGATGTGCAAAACTGATAGAGACATACCCCAAGCGACTTGCAGCTGTAATCGCAGCAAAAGGTGGCTCTACAAAGTATTAACGCAAGGGGGCCGAATAATTTTGCACGCCCCACTTTTCATTTTTTTATTAGTTAAAAAAGTTTCAAAAATTCAAAAGATTTCGTTCCACTTCACAATTGTGTCCCACTTGTTGGTGATTCTTCACAAAAAATTAAAATTTTATATCTTTATGTTTGAAGCCTGAAATGTGGCAAAAGGTTGAAAAGTTCAAGGGGGCCGAATCCTTTCGCAAGCCACTATATTTTATATATATATATATATATATATATATATATATATATATATATATATATATATATAAAATGCATATCAATACAGGTAAAAGATATGTAATGTGATTAACGATTGTCCTGATGTTATATGATGAAATGTTTCTAAAATACAAAAAAAATGTATTAAAAAATAAACTGGCCTGGCCCTTGCCCTTTCTAAAGAAAATCAGCAGTGGCAGTTCCCATATTCCTATCCTGACAGGTACATTAAAAACTACCAGAGTTAGAAAATGTTATACACAAGAACTGAAAAAAGGATAAAAAAACAATTATATTGCTTAGAGTGAAGTCTTTTGGTAAAGAAATTACATATACCAAACTTTCAAATTCTCGAACAGAAACGGCTTATGGCTACAGTTAGGGATCACGTTAACATTTCTGGCATTTATTCTACAATTAGCCCTGAATTTGCACAGCCAGTTGGATGAAATGCAGGATCTGCTAATTATTATCAGTTATGTTTCTCACAGTTCTGAGTTGTATGTGACCCTTTAGACCCAATTATAGCTATTAAGAATCATTTTCCACATATCACCATTCTGATAAGTATGGCAAAGCCATTTATCCTAGTACATCTCTATGACCCACAGACTATTTAGTCTTTCATTTCTGGTATACACTAAACTGAAAAATGCTAACTTGCCCCATTCAAACTCAAGATTCTCCGAGTTTGATCTAGGCTCAGAATGGGCAAATTGACATTAGTACATTTTCACCATTTTAAAAGCTTTATTTATAAAGCAGTGATAGTGACATTCACTAAATATTTGCTGCAGGTATTCAGTCACTAAAAATTAAACCCATGCACAATGAAAATACACGTGTAGTGAATGTTTCGTTTATAAATATACCCCTTAGGCCACATGCACATGGCCATATGAAGAGACACAGTAACTAGTATATTAGTATCTTGTGCAAAAAGTGTTCTGCAAGCACGCAACATTTGTGCAGTGTTTACATGTGTACAGCAATAATGGCCTATTGCTAGGGCAACAGTCACCTAGCATTCATTGTTGCTGGGACACAGGCAGATTGTACCTAACATCCTACCACTGCTAGGATGCAGGCAGCTTCTCAAGAAAGCAACCTAGTGTCCTCTATTGCTAGAATGCTGGAGACTGTTGGGGCCTAGTCTTTTCCTTTACTAAACACAGGCAGCTATCAGAATCTAGTGTCCCCCATTGCTTGGATGCAGGTGGCCTGCTTAATTTCTTTTGTTGCTATGTCACAGGTGTCTTCTTCTGTCTTGTGTCCTACCATTACCAGGATGCAGGTGACTTATCAAAAAAAGCTACCTAGCATTCTCTATTGCTAGGACACAGGCTGCTGTTTAAGGAAGCTGCTTAATGTACTTTGTTGTTAGGATTTAGGTGGCTTCTGAAGGAAGATGCTTAATGTCATCCTGTTGCTTGGATGCAAGCAGCTTCTCAACAAAGCATCCTCTATTGTTAAAATGCAGGAGACTATTGGTGACTAGCATCTTTTCTTTGCTAGGACACAGGCAGCTATTGGCGTTTAGCATCCTTCATTGGTAGGACGCAGGTGGCCTTTCAAGAAAGCTGCCTAGTGTCCTCTGTTGCTAGGACATAAACGGCTTCTGCCACCTAGTGTCCTACCATCACTAGGATGCAGGTGACTTCTCAAGAAAGCCACCTAGCTTTCTCCATTGCTAAGATAGATAGCTTCTCAAGGAGGCAGCCTACTTTGCTCTGTTGCTAGGACACAGGAGGCTTCTGCCTCCCAGCGTTCAAACATTGCTAGGACTCAGGTGGCTCTTGTACTCCAAAGGAGTAGGCTGTACATATGTAAGCTAAATACATAAGGAATTTTAAGGTGTGACTTCTCAATGAATTAAGCGCTTACAAACAATTTTAATAGCTCAGAGACAAATCAACAATTAAAATCATTGATACATGGTTTAAAAATAGCCTTGAATAGCAACATTTGTAACACTCAAAGAGGATATACCATGGATCAGTGTGCCAAAAGCATATTAAATAGTTAAATCATATTTCTGGATCAGTGTGTCTGGACCCAGATTGCAGTTACTGGCCACTTGGTAGATATGGCCTCATTTCACATATTTTTATTTTTTCAGGAGTAGGGTACTGAAATCAAAATAACATTAGAGGTGTAACTACAATCCTGGGAGGTCAGGGGGGCCCCCGATGCAAGAAATCATGAAGGGCCCCCATGAACCCCTCCCCCCTTCCATCCGAGCCCCGGCCTTCCAGTTCTGGGAGGGAGTCAATGGACATCCTCCCAGAACCCTGCCTCCTGCGTGCTTTGTTACTGCTGTGTCCTTCGGACACAGCTGATCACAGATCATGGTAAACGACCAATCACAGTAGACCTTTATCATGTGATCAGCTCATCACAATTTAAACAGACATGCCACACTGTCAGTGTGTGTCGCTAACCGGCAAAACTGTCAGTGCATTGTTAACACTGATAATTAATCAGTGCCCTGATTATCAGTGCAGCCCCATCAGTGCCGCCTATCAGTGCACATCAATTCAATGCTTCCCAACAGTGCCCATCAGTTCAGCCTATCAGTGATGCCCATCAGTGCCACCTCTCAGTGCTCATCAATGCTGCCTATCAGTGCCCATCAGTGCAGCTCATCAGTGCCTCTGAGCTAAGAGCATCTCTCTCATACAGCCCAGAGCCTGCACTGACAGTCCTCCCCCTCCCCTCCTTCGCACAGATGGGAGAGGAGAGTGACAATCTGCATTTCCCCCATGCCCCTTTCCTCCTGTGTGCCCCGCAGGAAGTGTGAAGCCCAGCAGCTGAATGATCAAAAATGTTTTTTGTTTTTTTTTACTAGGAGCCTACAAAGCATTGCACCCACGTTTAGCAGATCACAGGTACAATGCAGGACTCCTGCAGACTGTTTGTGTAAGCTGTCTGCTCGTACTTCATATGAGCAGGCTGTTACACAACAAGAAGAAACAATGAACTACCCTAGAGCACTCAACGGCACTCTGGTAATTCATTGAGAACTACAAGCCAACAGCTGGAAAGACTGTCAGTACTTTTAGTTCTCCCATTCACAGGACACTGTGAATGAAAGATGCGGCCGGGTGGGCGGAGCTCCATATGGCCACATTTTAAAAACAATTGTGACAGCTATCCCCGGCTTGCTGTCACTAGAGCAGGCATGCTTCCTCCCACAGTCTGTGACCAGCACTGCCATAGGAAGTCATCCCCACCCCCCTCAGCTCCTGCTCTCTGCATTACTCCTGGCACGTCTCTCTGAATTAACAGGAGCCAGAACTACTGAGGCATTGGGTATCAATGAACGCTGACAGTACTGACTGAACAACATTGGGTGGTATACATCCGCCATAGGGTTCAACGGAACCCCAGTTGAGAAGCACTGCTCTATATCATTTATAGATCTATTATATGGTTTTAGTAGAACTGGTCTCAGGTCAGAGCCCTGGGGTACCCCACTCACAACTCTAGACCACTCAGAAAATATTCCATCAATCGCCGCCCACTGGACGTGCACTTGTAGACAGTTTTCTATCCAGGTACATACAAGATCATTGAAGCCAAATAAATACTCTTACTTAGTAAAATCGGCCCTTTCTTGAATACTGGCACAACGTTTGCTTCTTGCCAAACAGCTGGTATCATTTCATTCAAGTTGCACACAATACAGCCATAGTAATATGAATAAAACAAAGGCAGAGTGATGAAAATGGCAAATTTCAGGAACCAGACCCAGAAGGTGTTGGGCACAGGTGGTGTGGGTGGTAACAGTGGGGAGTTAGGATGGGGGAAAATGGGGGGAGTAATGAATAGGAAGAAGAGAGGTGAAAGTGCCTTGAGACTTTGCTGAAGTGCCAGGAATCATGCCCATCAAGCATGCATGGGGCCATAGGTCTATTAGAGAGGAGTCAAACGATGCTGGTAAAAAGTGGTCAACTCAGGCCCAGTCAATACCCAGGCACCAGATGGCCATGACAACTAGAAACTGTCCTGGCACCTGGCCTTTTGTCAGCCCATTCACTGCAGGGATCCACAATTTATATCGCCCGACACATGTAGTTTTGGACACCGGCCAGGTACTTGTCAGGTGAGAGCATTCAGGCAGCTACACTGTGGCTCACATAAAAAAAGAAACTCCAGCTCTGCTGCTTACCTGCAGCAGAGCCAAAATTTTCCCTTTCCTCCCCACACACTGGCGCCCCCATGCACTCTCCGCCCCCTCCCCCAGCAGACCCGCTGCTGCTGTGCGCAAAGGCTCCCCATAGCCCCCCCAGGCACCAGACAATATGCATGCACTGTGGCACACCCCTCCCCCTCCTGTCCCCACACGCGGCTGGAGACAAGCAGGGAGTTGAGCAGAGTCCAGCCGACACAGCATGCCACACACACTCACACATCAAAACCTCAGCCCCAACAACCTCAAGTGACAAATCCCCACACCCCGAGAGCCCCAAAGGGACATGCATCCCCTGAAACCACCAACTGAGAAAGCCATCCCACCCAGCAGCACTGTAACCGAATGAGACAGCCGCCTGACCCCCAAATAAATCAAATCATTTTGTTAGTTAAAAAAAACTGGCTCCTAACTTTTTTTAGATGGCTCCTAAATTCAAAGCAAATTTGTCAAGCCCTGGGCCAACCCACAGGTCCCATACTTTAATAAATTATGACCTTGGTATCAGTTAATTTCACTGTCAAGTTTTTTATTTGAGAAAGTCCTGTGTAATTTTGCTTTGATTTTGGCAAACGAGAGTGAATTTGTCAACCAGGCCTTTGCTGCATTTTGGGTTTACATCGACCTCAATGGTGTTCACCCAGAA